>NC_057797.1:153921384-154283294 GCF_018294505.1 Triticum aestivum | reverse complement strand
TCTCTTTTCCTCGGATCGTTTTCTTCTAATCGTTCCAATTCTTTTCTTCTCTTTCGAATTCGTTTTCTTTCCGGTTCTTCTCTAAACCGTTTCGGTTTTCTAGATCGGTTTTTCGTTTCGGTTTTCTTCTCCGAAACCCTAGATCGGATTCGTTTTCTTTTCCGATTTAGTTGCCTTTGGACCGTTCCCCGGACCGTTCGTCCTAACGAACGTGATCACCGGATTCTTCTAGGTTAACGAATGTCCGTTCGTTTAACCGTTCTTCTTTTTCTTTTCGTCGGATTTATTCCGCGATCGCGATCTCAGATCCGATCTTCGTTCCAGTTTATCTTCTCGCTCGTTTATCGGAATCAGGTGATTCAAGCGCCTGGAGTTTCGTTTCGAAACCGCCGTTCCGTCTAATCAACTTAAATAAGTTTTTGCCCCGGTAAAATTTGACCTAGTTTCAACTTGCTAGAACCGAGTTGTTTTCTTCCGCCGTTTGTTTTCCGTTTCTTTGTTCGGTTCGTTCTTTCTTTGCAACCGGAGTTCTTAAATTGAACTTTCTGGTTCGTTCTCTTGTTCGAGTTTTACCTGTGCATTAGATGATTACTTATTGTGTGCTTGTTGTTTGTCTGCGATAGATTACCCGGATTGCGCCGCTTGTTACTTCGAAACCCTAGGACTCGCGGATCATCAGCAAGGCAAGTAACACTTTGATCATACCTTTTCTACAACCCATGTTTTATTGCATTAGATCAATCCTCTCACATTGCATGATTAGGATCTAATTAATTTGTGGGATGAGAAGTAGATGAGGTAGTACCTATTACCTGTATTATTATGAAACCTTTGGGAGTTACGTCTATGTTTGCTTATTATGCCATGCTATGCTAGTAGACGTGGATTGGGTGAGTGATATCCATGACAGATGTGAGTTGATAATTTTAATGGTTCATCTAAGGTGGCAACTTAAACACACATCTGGGCGGATTGAGGCACCTGATGTCTATCAGGACTTGCCTGTTTTTTTTTCGGACCGCCACCCAGGCTCAAAGGGATCATAAGATCTTTCATGCTAGAAACTTTCGTGTGCAGCCACAAGCCATTATGGGCTCTGGCATAGTTGACTAAGTCATGCGAACTCTTACAGTGGTAGACTAGCAGATGTAGGGGATGTAGGTGTACCGGTCTACCCGATCGTATGGTGCTAGCGCTTCTGAAAGACTATGTCTCGGTCATCCGTTTCTCAAACACCTTGTAGTGCGAGAAACCAAATGGAGGCGATCGAGTCTTGTGGGGAAAAGTGTGCAAACCTCTGCAGAGTGTATAAACTAATCATGATTAGCCGTGTCCCCGGTTATGGACAACTTGAGTATCTAGTACTTGAATATCATGTGAATCTCAACATGTTACTTCTAATTAATGTTGTTGGGTTTTAATTGTTCACTTAATTGGGATTGAGAATGTTGCCAACCATTCTTAATGTTTCACAACCACCATGATAGTTAAATAAATTATTTCCTTTGCAGTAGGGAAAAACTGGCTTTACGCAAAACTGTAATCATAGAGCTTTCCACCAGCCATATATGCATATAGTATAGCTGTTTCATTCCATTACTCTCTATGTGTTACATTGCCAGCATATTCCATGTGCTGACCCGTTTTCGGGCTGCAAATTTCATGTTGCAGACTTTTCAGACGACGAGTAAGGTGCTTTTAGGTCGTGGTTCTATACTCAGTGATGCCGTTGGAGTTGATGGACCCATTTATCTTCCAAGTCTTCCGCTGTTATCGACACTAGATGGCCTTAAGCCATATTTATTGTAATAAGTTCTCTTTGAGACAACGATGTAATAAGTGTGTGATTGCCACTCTGCTATAAATCCTTCGATGTACTGTGTGGTGTCAGCATTACTGATCCAGGGATGACACCTGAGCACAGAGCACTTGATCCATTCGGGTCGGGTCGCGACACCTAGTTCAATGTTGTTACCGACATGTTTTTTTACTCGTTCCGTAATACATCATCTTGCGACAAACTCATTAGTCACTTTGCTTTCAAGGCTTCTTATGATGTGCATTACCGAGAGGGCTCGGAGATACCTCTCCGGTACTCGGAGTGACAAATCCTCATCTCGATATATGCGATTCCAACAAACGCATTCGAAGATACTTGCAGAGCATCTTTATAATGACCTAGTTACGTTGTGACGTTTGATAGCATAATATGTATTCCTGTGGTATCCGGGAGTTGCATAATCTCATAGTCGAAGGAATATGTAATTGACATGAAGAAAGCAATAGCAATAAAACTGAATGATCAATATGCTAAGCCAATGGATGGGTCTTGTCTATCACATCATTCTCCTAATGATGTGATCCCGTTATCAAATGACAACTCATGTCCATGGTTAGAAAACCTCAACCATCTTTGATCAACAAGCTAGTCAAGTAGAGGCTCACTAGGGACATTATGTCTGTCTATGTATTCAAACATGTATTTAGGTTTCCGATCAATACAATTATAGCATGAATAATAAACATTTATCATGAATAAGGAAATATAAAATAACAACTTTATTATTGCCTCTAGGGCATATTTCCTTCAGCTGGGTAGCGGCTGGATGCGCGGATGCGTGTCCGGCGGCTTTGATGCCTGGAGCTCGCTGGGCGGTGTGGGTTGGGCAGTGGCCTAGGTGGCTGCTGCTCCGGCCATGGGTGGCTCCACGACATCTTGTCAGGTCGGCTGCGGGGCGGCTGGCATGTCCCGGCGTTGGCTCGTCTATAGGTGGTCGGCCTACGATCTGTCTCCTCATCGTCCGGGTGCTATTTCCGTAGAAGGGATGGCCCTCTCCCAACTACGGCCCACCGCTAGTCTCGCGCTCGGGTAGTAGGACCAAGGTCGTCTCGCACCCGGTAGCAGGACAGAGCTCGTCTCGTGCCCAGTGCTGCAGGACCGGTCGATGGAGGCTAGTCTGCCCAAGGGTGTGAAAGGCGGGGCCTTTCCACTCGTTTCTTCGGTTGGGGTAGCGGCGGGTATCAGGTGAGGTGGTGTCAAGGTCTTGGATGTTGGGGTGGCTGCCCTGGTGGTGGTGGCGCGGTGCTCATGGGGAGAGCCCGTTGCTCGGTGCTGCCCGGTGGCCATGGCCATGTGGGCGTGGTGGTAGCTGGGGTGTGGCGTTCGTTGACGGTGAGTGTTGGCCAGGGTGAAAACCTGCTCTATCTTCGGACGGACTGGCGGCGGCGTAGCTCGTTCCCTTCTTGAAGGCGCCGCCGCGACTCTCATTGCCCGTCGTGTGGCTCCAGAGGAAACTTTGATCCTCCGATCGGGCGGGGGTGGCGCTCCAGTGTCGTAACCTTCCTGATGGCGCCGTCTTGAAGCCCGCAGCTCGTTGTATGCAGCTTCATTTCTTCGTGGTGGCGTGTTCACTATTGAAGCCCCCGGTTGCTCTTGTAGTGCTAGGGGTCGTGTTGCGGCGCTCAGCCCCTATGTATCCTGCCATGGGTGTGTGTGTGTTGTGCTAGTGTGCATCTGTACCGGGTTGTTAATGATCGTTACTTTATACATAAAGCAGGGCGAAAGCCTTCTTCGGTAACTACTATCGCTATCCGACTTTTCTCGAGCCCTCTTCCTATCCGCTCTGCTCATTGGATAGCGTGTAGTTACCGAAAAAAGTAATCTATACTGTAACTACATATATATACATCCGTATCTTGTCCATATTGAAATATCTAAAAAGACTTATATTTAGAAACAAAAAGAATATTATTCAACCGTGTCTGACCAAAGAAATATGGACCAACCTAATTCCATTTTCCTGATGACCTCTGTCACTACACCTAAAAGTTTGACTGTGTGTCTTCCGCCCCTGACCTCTTACCAACACACACCATCCAATCAGATGGCCTCACCAAGCCTCCGCACGGCGAGCTGAGAGCATCAGCCAGTCTAATGGATCCTCAGCATGCACCGCATGCGCTTTCTATAGTATCCGCCGTTGCCATCTTCCAGCATCCCATTCTTTAGGAGGGATGAACGCATCATAGTTCAAAAGATAACAAGGAAGGAAAATTTAATTACAGCAGCGTGCAGGTATGCACCAACCATCATCAGAGTTCGGGGACAAACAAACACCAAGCCATTTTCTTCCCTTTCTTTTGCTGGAGAGGGCAAACTCTCTCTTCTCTTCGGCTCTTCTTTGAGCATGGCAAATGCCAGTCGCACTTGCTGGCCATCGCCTATGCTTGACGATCGAGGTGGCGGTCAGGGATCTTCAGGACGTGAGAAGCTCCCCACGACATTTCGTATAGGAGTGCGTCGCAGTCCCATGATTCTCACCAAAACAGATCTTAAAACGGAACTCGGCAAAAACAGGAAAGAAGAGAATTCAGACAGACACATAGCTGCAACCGCGTCCACATCCGCGCTTGGACGCCTGGCTAGGGGGCCCAGCGTCATACTCAAACGCGAGCCGTGGCGCCACCGGACTCCACTCGCAACCAAGTCGTTAACTCTCTCATCCGTTCCCGAGTCCGAAACAAAACGTGCAAATCGTCTCGTGTCGATCCATATAAGCAGCTCTCGTCTCCCCAATCCACCCCCTGTCCAGACCAGTCCCTCCTCCTCCCCAAGATCGCTCGGCGCACCTGCGGCACAGGAAAGCCAGGCTCTCGCGGGCGTTCCAATCCCAAGCGAGCCCCGAAATTTCCATCAAACCCTAAGGAAGGACGAGCATGGCCGCCTCGGTGCTCCACCACCTCGTCGACGTGGCCCAGACCAACCGCAACCCAATCCTTTTGCCGCCGTCGTGCGCCACCCGCCTACGCATCAACCCTGCCTGCGTCGCGATGCCGGAGGACGCCGGCGCCAGGGACGCGAAGCGGAGGCACCGTTGCCACGACGAGCCGCCACGTTCGCCAGACGTCAAGCGCCGCCGACGTGACGACGCGCGCGTCGTGCCCCAGCACACCTCGAGGAAGAGGGAGACCGTGAAGCACCACCGCGACGAGGAATCAACAGAATCCAATCGCCGACGACACTATGATGGCCCGAGGGGTACGTCTTCATGCTCGCGCAGCTCTTTCGGCAGCACGAGGCCGGCGACGGGCGGGGAGGTTCACGCGGCCAGCCGCGAAGACCCCCGCCGCACAGCCAAGAACCTTGAGCGCGAGCGCGCGCGGGAGACCACCAGGGGAAGAAACCGCTCGCGATCTGAGCCGAGGGGTATGCCGGATCCCTGCGCCGCGCAAGGGCAACGACACCTGCCGGTCGCGGCTATCGCAAGACCACGTGCCGTTTCTCTTGACGTTCGGTTGCCACAGGAGTACACGGAAAGTTTCGAGGAGGCCAAGCTGCGAAGGATGGAGATCCAGCGGAAGAGGGAGGAGGCCCGCCGGGAGATGGACAAGGTGGTGCAGACCGTCTACTTCAACGATCCATACATATCTCCCCTGGATATGTTCAAGCGCTGATGAATGCTGGGTGGCCTGGAGGGAGAAACAAAAATCTGCCTGCGTAGTAATAATATCTCAAGAGACGCAAATATTAATTCACAAATACACATACAGCGGGCACGATGAATTCTACTCCCTCCATTCCTAAATATTTGACTTTCTAAATATTTTAACAAATGACTACATACAAAACAAAATGAGTGAATCTACACACTAAAATATATCAATATACATCCGTATATGGTAGTTCATTTGAAATCTCTAAAAAAATAAATATTTAAGAACAGAAAGAGTAGGAATATGTACTAATTCTTCAAGATGACTTCCATGAAGTGAAAATTGTATTACATAATTTACGCAACGATGGTTACTGTTTGATTGGTTACAATACGGTGTCGAGTGAATGTTTAATTGCTTCAAGTTGTTAATTAATCATAATCAAATATGTATTTCTTTTTCTTGCGGGGAAATCAAATCTGTATGTCTTTTCTTTAATTTTGCTTTTCATGTCACCCACGACATTTTTTTCTTTTGCTTTTCATGTGTTTCATTTCCGTGTTACTATGTCACATCCAATAGACTAGAGATGCGAATCTGTTAGGTATAGAGCATGTACAACAATCTCATGCCATACTCGATATTTTAATGGATGCCAATATCTACCCATAGCCATGCCCGTGGGTATAAAATTGCATACCTGCATACTCTGTTAGTATCCATGTCTGAGGGGTACCCAACGAACAACTAATTAAACCGACTTATTTAAATATATGCCACCGAAAGGATCTTTTGGCAAAACAATATTACAAAATTGCACTAGTTTCATGACATGGTCAAAGAAAAAGGACTTCAATAGTTTTAAAAATGTCTTCATGCACTGAAACACATCAAATTATGATTTTAAAGTCAGAGAGATTGGTTTGCCGTGATCATCCCCACGGGCTTTACCTTGTATTTATACATGGGCAACCTTGATTGCCAAGTTTACAACAGATCACATGAGATTACAGGAGATCCTAAGGATCAATCTACACAGCCGTATAGGAAAGAATCCTAACCAAATCAATCAGCCAAGATAGGACTCGATTGTTTAACATTCCCCCGCAAACTCAGACTATGCAAAGGTTGAGGTTGGACCGCAATCGAGTCAACATGATCTTCGTGAGAGGTTTAGTAAATGCATCAGCGACTTGATCAGCTGATGAAACAAAACGAACCTCGAGAGCTCCCATGGCAACCTTCTCTCTCGCGAAATGGAAATCCACCTCAATGTGCTTGGTGCGTGCATGGAATACTGGGTTGGCTGTGAGGTACGTTGCGCCGAGGTTATCACACCATAGAACAGGTGCTTGAGGTTGAGGAACTTGCAGCTCCTTTAGCAATGACTGCACCCATGTTGCTTCGGCTGTACCGTTCGCCAACGCCTTATACTCCGCCTCAGTCGATGATCTCGAGACTGTAGGCTGCTTCCGTGCGCTCCAAGAGATGAGGTTAGGTTCAAAGAATACAACGAACCCGCCTGTTGATCGCCTGTCGTCGCTGCAGCCCGCCCGGTCGGCATCTGTAAATACGCTTAGCAGAGTTTATGGCGATCGACGGATGGTCAGCCCAGTGGATACCGTTCTTTTGACAAACCTGAAAATGCGCTTGACGGCTTCCCAATGAACATCAGTGGGACATGATAAGTATTGACAGACCTTGTTTACGGCAAACGAAAGATCTGGCCGTGTCAAGGTAGGTACTGAAGGGCTCCCACTGTGCTTCTGTACTGGAAGGCTTCAGCTTCATTCAGTCCACGTCCGGAGTCACGAGTAAGCTTCTCATGTGTACACATTGGTGTTGAAACTGCTTTGCAATTCGCCATGTCAGTACGCTGCAACAAATCCATAGCGTACTTTTTCTGTGTAAGAGTTATTCCCCCGGAATTGGGAAGCACTTCAATACCAAGAAAATAATTAAGTGATCCAAGGTCCTTGACAGGAAACGTGGCAGAAAGTCGCTGAAGCAGGTTTGTCATAGCTGATTGAGAGGAGCCGACAATGACAATGTCATCCACATAAACAAGCATGTAGATGGTGACGCCGGCATCAACAAGAATGAACAGTGTAGTGTCGGCGTCCGAAGGAGAGAAACCGAGCTCTTGAAGGTGCTCACTGAGACGAGCATACCAGGCACGGGGCGACTGCTTTAGTCCATACAACGCCTTGTGTACCTTGCAGACATAATCCGGCCGAGATGGATCCTGGAAGCCAGGAGGCTGCTGCATATAGGCTTCATCAGTGAGTATTCCATGCAGAAATGCATTGCTGATATCCACCTGACGGAAATGCCAACCACGGGAGACACCAAGAGATAGCACCAGACGCACGGTAGCAGGTTTAACCACCGGGGAAAAAGTGTCCGAGTAATCAAGCCCATACTGCTGAGTGAAACCACGGGCTACAAGACGTGCCTTGAACTTGTCGAGGGAGCCATCTGCCTTGTGCTTCACCTTGAAAACCCATTTACAGCTGATGATATTCTTGCCGGGAGGTCGAGGCACGAGCGACCAAGTCTCATTCTGGTGTAGGGCGAGGAACTCGGCCTCCATTGCCGGGCGCCACTGCTCATCATCCAAGGCGTCGCGGTAAGAGCGTGGCTCGGCATGGAAAGCACGTCGGCGGGGATCATAGCGGATGGTGCCATCACTCAGCACCAATGTCTTGACGATATTGTTCTGAAGCCGCGTGGTCATTGGATGCAGCGTGCCGGTCGTAGCGTCTAGAGAAGTCGCCGGCGCACTGGTCGGAGCGACGAGAGGAGGCGTCGGCACGTTCGTGGATGAAGCAGCAGGAGACGATGCTGTTGGAGATGGTCCGTCGGACGAAGAAGGGCTGGCAACGGGGCGAGTCCTGATCAGCACCGGACGCCGCGGGCGACAGATCAAGACGCCGCACAGGGGTGGTCAGGCTGCGTGACCCAGGCCCAGGCGACGTAGCGTCGGCGAGCCAGCTGCATGGCCGCGAAGTGGCGTGCATGGGGACGTGCACTCGGCCGTCGTCGATTGCTGTGTTCCTGCATGGCACGGAGACGAGCTAGAACAAGGATTAGTGAGCAAAGTAATGTCATACGTCCGCATACTGTCATCCACGAGGGCTGGTTCGGAAATAGGAAAAATGGAAGCAGGCGTGGGTAGTAACGAGGGTGTGGTGGCTGACGTACAAGTTTGCTCGAATGGGAATACTAGCTCATCAAAAACAACATCCCGTGAGATGTAAATACGTCCTGTGGACCGATCTAAGCACTTGTATCCCTTGTGCATGGAGCTATAGCCCAAGAAAACGCATTGGCGCGAGCGGAACTGAAGTTTCTGATTATTGTACGGTCGGAGGTTGGGCCAGCACGCACAACCGAACGCATGAAGGAAACTGTAATCGGGCTTTTCATTGCGAAGGCAAGAGACGAGTGTGGAGTTTTGAAGCACTCGTGTGGGCATGCGATTAATGAGATAACATGCGGTAAAAAATGCATCATCCCAAAAGCGAACCGGAAGTGAGGAATGAGCAAGGAGTGCTATGCCCGTTTCGACAATATGGCGATGCTTTCGCTCGGCAATGCTGTTTTGCTGGCTCGTGCGGGGGCAGGAGACTCGATGAGTAATGCCCTCCTTTTCGAAATACCAATTGAGGCGACGGTACTCACCACCCCAGTCTGTTTGAATAGTTTTAGTTTTTGCATTCAACATGCGCTCAACATGTTTTTGGAAGGTATAGAATGCTTGTTCAACATCAGACTTACGTTTGAGGAGATATATCCACGTAAAACGACTAAAATCATCCAAAAAACTCACATAATATTTGAAACCACCAACTGAAGTAATGGCAGGACCCCATACATCTGAATGAATAAGTTCAAGTGGTTCATGTGTAACATGAGTGGAATCACGAAACGGTAATTGATGAACTTTTGCACGTTGACAAGCATCACAAATACTAGACTCAAGAGAGGGTGCACAAGCGAATTTATTTGATCTAAGGACTGACTCAACGGCAGCTTTCGAGGGGTGGCCTAATCTTCGATGCCATAGTTCTGGAGAGAGCTTGACAGCGGAGAGGACTCGAGGACCGGGATAGATGACTGATGATTTATTGAAGCTTGGCACCGGGTAGAGACCATTGCGACATCTACCACGAAGAAGAACCGTCTTCATTGCTCGGTCCTTAAGAGAGAGAAAATGAGGATGAAATTCAGCGAAAGCATCATTGTCAGAAACAAGTTTGTGCACTGAAAGAAGATGCTTGTTGACATGTGGAACATGCAAAATATTACGAAGATAAAGTGGCTTGGATGATGAACCAGAAATCGTGGAATGACCAATATGGGAAATAGACATACCTGCCCCGTTTGCGGCATGCACCTTGTCCTTGCCGCCATAGCGCTCATGGACGGCGAGGCGGTCGAGGTCACTGGTCAGGTGATCCGTAGCACCCGTGTCAGCGTACCAATCCGTGTCGACAATGTATCTGCCAGAGCTGGTGTTGACGACGTTGCCTGAGCGCTCACGCTGGTCCTCAGGTTGGTACGCGTGATTGAAGCGGATGCGGCAGTGAAGCGCGTCGTGGCCGTACTTGGAGCAGACCTGACACTTCAGGTTGGAGCGGCTGTTACTGCCGTTGCCGCGGCCACGCCCGCCGCGGCCACGGCCTTGGCTACCTTGTCCTCCTTGGCCAGCACGTCCATCATGTCCACCACGGTGACCATCAGGACTACGTGCAGCAATGTTGGCAGAAGGATGTATCTCGCCATGCGAGGCTTGCTGCTCGAGGCGGAGCTCAGCACTAAGGAGGAATGCATAAAAACTGTTGAGACTTACAGGGTCGTCGCGCGTCATGATCGACGCGACCAGTTGCTCGAACTCGGAGCCCAGCCTAGCCAACATGTAGCCGAGCACTTCGTCGTCAGAAAGGGGCTTGCCAATGGACGCCATCGCATCGGCGAACCCGTTCATCTTGCGATAGTAGTCCGAGGCAGATAGGTCCTTCTTCTTCAGATTCGAGAGCTGGTACCTTAGCTGCATGATGCGGGCACGGTTTTGCGACGCAAACATGTTGTGGAGTGCAGTCCAAAGAGCGGCGGAGGTGGTCAGTTGCGTCATCTGACCGAGGATGTCCTCGGTCATGGATCCGAGGAGAGTGATCATGACAAGCTGATCCTGCTGGTACCAGCGAAGGAACTCCGGGTTGGCCACCTCGACGGCTGCATCCCCGGTGCCCTCTGTGATGGTGTGCGGCGGCGCTTGCTCAGTGCCGGCGACGTAGCCGAACAGACCGTTCGCGGCGAGCGCGGGGACGGCCTGAGTCTTCCACAGCAGGAAATTTTTCCGTGTGAGGCGCAGCATGATGAGGCTGCCGAGCGAGTTGACGGAGACCGGGGCGGAGGAGCTGGAGCTGACGGCGAGGGTGCCGGCGTTGACAGAGACGAGAGTGCCGGAGGTGCCGGAAAGGGAAGGAGCGGAGGTGCCGGTCATGGTGGTAGAGTAAGATTGGATCTTTTCGCTCTGTATACCAAGTCAGAGAGATTGGTTTGCCGTGATCATCCCCACGGGCTTTACCTTGTATTTATACATGGGCAACCTTGATTGCCATGTTTACAACAGATCACATGAGATTACAGGAGATCCTAAGGATCAATCTACACAGCCGTATAGGAAAGAATCCTAACCAAATCAATCAGCCAAGATATGACTCGATTGTTTAACATTTAACTATAGGAAACTCTTTGATATAGTCAGCTGATCACGCATTCCATTGGCTCCTGCCACTGCTAAAACCCATATCAGTCGCGTGCACGCGGCCACCACTGATCATATCCTTTACATGTGGCGGGCATCCAGTTGCGCCCACCACAGTTATCTTATGCTTGCCGAAAATAAAATAAAAACACTACCATGGCAGCGTTTTTGGGTGCAGTTACTGTTGGGGAACGTAGTAATTTCAAAAAAATTCTATGCACACGCAAGATCATGGTGATGCATAGCAACGAGAGGGGAGAGTGTTGTCCACGTACCCTCGTAGACCGAAAGCGAAAGCATTAACACAAGGCGGTTGATGTAGTCGTACGTCTTCACGATCCGACCGATCAAGTGTCGAACGTACGACACCTCCGAGTTCAGCACACGTTCAGCCCAATGACGTCCCTCGAACTCCGATCTAGCCGAGTGTTGAGGGAGTGTTTTGTCAGCACGACGGCGTGGTGATGATGTTGATGTTCTACCGACACAGGGCTTCTCCTAAGCATCGCTACAATATTATCGAGATGGACTATGGTGGAGGGGGGCACCGCACACGGCTAAAAGACCAACTTGATCAATTGTTGTGTCTCTGGGGTGCCCCCCTTCCCCCGTATATAAAGGAGCAAGGGGGGGTGCGGCCGGCCAGGGAGAGGGCGTGCCAGGAGGAGTCCTACTCCCACCGGGAGTAGGACTCCCCCCCTTTCCTAGTTGGAATAGGATTTGGGATGGGGAAAGAGGAGGGAGAGAAAGAAGGGGGGGCGCCGCCCCCTCTCCTTGTCCTATTCGGACTAGGGGGGAGGGGCGCACGGCCCAGCCCTGGCCACCTCTCCTCTTCTCCGTAAAGGCCAACTAAGGCCCATTTACCTCTCGGGGGTTCCGGTAACCTCCCGGTACTCCGGTAAAATCCCGATTTCACCCGGAATACTTCCGATATCCAAACATAGGCTTCTAATATATCAATCTTCATGTCTCGACCATTTTGAGACTCCTCGTCATGTCCGTGATCACATCCGGGAGTCCGAACAACCTTCAGTACATCAAAACATATAAACTCATAATATAACTGTCATCGTAACGTTAAGCGTGCGGACCCTACGGGTTCGAGAACTATGTAGACATGACCGAGACACGTCTCCGGTCAATAACCAATAGCAGAACCTGCATGCTCATATTGGCTCCCACATATTCTACGAAGATCTTTATGGGTCAAACCGCACAACAACATACGTTGTTCCCTTTGTCATCGGTATGTTACTTGCACGAGATTCGATCGTTGGTATCTCAATACCTAGTTCAATCTCGTTACACGCAAGTCTCTTTACTCGTTCTGTAATACATTATCCCGCAACTAACTCATTAGTTGCAATGCTTGCAAGGCTTAAGTGATGTGCATTACCGAGAGGGCCCAGAGATACCTCTCCGACAATTGGAGTGACAAATCCTAATCTTAAAATACGCCAACCCAACAAGTACCTTTGGAGACACCTGTAGAGCACCTTTATAATCACCCAGTTACTTTGTGACGTTTGGTAGCACACAAAGTGTTCGTCCGATAAACGGGAGTTGCATAATCTCATAGTCATAGGAACATGTATAAGTCATGAAGAAAGCAATAGCAAGATACTAAACGATCGGGTGCTAAGCTAACGGAATGGGTCATGTCAATCACATCATTCTCCTAATGATGTGACCCTGTTAATCAAATGACAACTCATGTCTATGGTCAGGAAACATAACCATCTTTGATCAACGGGCTAGTCAAGTAGAGGCATACTAGTGACAATCTGTTTGTCTATGTATTCACACATTTATTATGTTTCCGGTTAATACAATTCTAGCATGAATAATAAACATTTATCATGATATAAGGAAATAAATAATAACTTTATTATTGCCTCTAGGGCATATTTCCTTCAGTCTCCCACTTGCACTAGAGTCAATAATCTAGATTACACAGTAATGATTCCAACACCCATGGAGCCTTGGTACTGATCATGTTTTGCTCGTGGAAGAGGCTTAGTCAACGGGTCTGCAACATTCAGATCCGTATGTATCTTGCAAATTTCTATGTCTCTCACCTGGACTAAATCCCGGATGGAATTGTAGCGTCTCTTAATGTGTTTGGTTCTCTTGTGAAATCTAGATTCGTTCGCTAAAGCAATTGCACCAGTATTGTCACAAAAGATTTTCATTGGACCCGGTGCACTAGGTATGACACCTAGATCGGATATGAACTCCTTCATCCAGACTCCTTCATTTGCTGCTTCCGAAGCAGCTATGTACTCCGCTTCACATGTAGATCCCGCCACAATGCTTTGTTTAGAACTGCACCAACTAACAGCTCCACCGTTCAATGTAAACACGTATCCGGTTTGCGATTCAATGTAAACATGTAGATCAGTGTCAAAGCTTGCATCAACATAACCGTTTACGATGAGCTCTTTGTCACCTCCATAAACGAGAAACATATCCTTAGTCATTTTCAGGTATTTCAGGATGTTCTTGACCGTTGTCCAGTGATTCACTCCTGGATTACCTTGGTACCTCCCTGCTAGACTTATACTAAGGCACACATCAGGTCTGGTACACAACATTGCATACATGATAGAGCCTATGGCTGAAGCATTGGGAACATCTTTCATTTTCTCTCTATCTTCTACAGTGGTCGGGCATTGAGTCTTACTCAACTTCACACCTTGTAACACAGGCAAGAACCCTTTCTTTGCTTGATCCATTTTGAACTTCTTCAAAACTTTATCAAGGTATGTGGTTTGTGAAAGTCCAATTAAGCGTGTTGATCTATCTCTATAGATCTTGATGCCCAATATGTAAGCATCTTCACTGAGGTCTTTTATTGAAAAACTTTTATTCAAGTATCCCTTTATGTTATCCAGAAATTATATATCATTTCCAATCAGCAATATGTCATCCACATATAATATCAGAAATGCTACAGAGCTCCCACTCACTTTCTTGTAAATACAGGCTTCTCCAAAAGTCTGTATAAAACCAAATGCTTTGATCACACTATCAAAGCGTTTATTCCAACTCCGAGAGGCTTGCACCAGTCCATAAATGGATCGCTGGAGCTTGCACACTTTGTTAGCTCCCTTTGGATCGACAAAACCTTCTAGTTGCATCATATACAACTCTTCTTCCAGAAATCCATTCAGGAATGTAGTTTTGACATCCATTTGCCAAATTTCATAATCATAAAATGCGGCAATTGCTAACATGATTCATACAGACTTAAGCATCGCTACGGGTGAGAAGGTCTCATCGTAGTCAATCCCTTGAACTTGTCGAAAACCTTTTGCAACACGTCGACTTTATAGACAGTAACATTACCGTCAGCGTCAGTCTTATTCTTGAAGATCCATTTATTCTCAATTGCTTGCCGATCATTGGGCAAGTCAACCAAAGTCCATACTTTGTTCTCATACATGGATCCCATCTCACATTTCATGGCCTCAAGCCATTTTGCGGAATCTGGGCTCACCATCTCTTCTTCATAGTTCGTAGGTTCATCATGATCTAGTAGCATGACTTCCAGAACAGGATTACCATACCACTCTGGTGTGGATCTTACTCTGGTTGATCTATGAGGTTCAGTAGTAACTTGATCTGAAGTTCCATGATCATCATCATTAACTTCCTCACTAATTGGTGTAGGTGTCACAGAAACCGGTTTCTGTGATGAACTACTTTCCAATAGAGGAGCAGGTACAGTTACCTCATCAAGTTCCACTTTCCTCCCACTCACTTCTTTCGAGAGAAACTCCTTCTCTAGAAAGGATCCATTCTTAGCAACGAAAGTCTTGCCTTCGGATCTTTGATAGAAGGTGTACCCAACAGTCTCCTTTGGGTATCCTATGAAGACACATTTCTCTCATTTGGGTTCAAGCTTATCAGGTTGAAGCTTTTTCACATAAGCATCGCAGCCCCAAACTTTCAGAAACAACTACTTTGGTTTCTTGCCAAACCACAGTTCATAAGGCGTCGTCTCAACGGATTTTGATGGTGCCCTATTCAACGTGAATGCGGCCGTCTCTAAAGCATATCCCCAAAATGATAGCGGTAAGTCGGTAAGAGACATCATAGATCGCACAATATCTAGTAAAGTACGATTACGACGTTCGAACACACCATTATGCTGTGGTGTTCCGGGTGGCGTGAGTTGTGAAACTATTCCACATTGTTTCAAATGTAGACCAAACTCATATCTCAAATATTCTCCTCCACGATCAGATTGTAGAAACTTTATTTTCTTGTTACGATGATTTTCAACTTCACTCTGAAATTCTTTGAACTTTTAAAATGTTTTAGACTAATGCTTCATTAAGTAGATATACCCATATCTGCTTAAATCATCTGTGAAGGTGAGAAAATAACGATATCCGCCACGAGCATAAACATTCATCGGACCACATACATCTGTATGTATGATTGCCAACAAATCTGTTGCTCTCTCCATAGTTTCGGAGAACGGTGTTTTAGTCATCTTGCCCATGAGGCACGGTTCGCAAGTACCAAGTGATTCATAATCAAGTGGCTCCAAAAGTCCACCAGTATGGAGTTTCTTCATGCACTTTACACCGATATGACCTAAACGACAGTGCCACAAATAAGTTGCACTATCATTATCAACTCTGTATATTTTGGTTTCAACATTATGAATATGTGTATCACTACTATCGAGATTCATCAAAAATAGACCACTCTTCAAGGGTGCATGACCATAAAATATATTACTCATATAAATAGAACAACCATTATCCTCTGATTTAAATGAATAACCGTCTTGCATCAAACAAGATCCAAATATAATGTTCGTGCTCAACGTTGGCACCAAATAACAATTATTTAGGTCTAATACTAATCCCGAAGGTAGATGTAGAGGTAGTGTGCCAACCGCAATCACATCGACTTTGGAACCATTTTCCAGGCGCATCGCCACCTCGTCCTTTGCCAGTGTTCGCTTAATCTGTAGTCCCCGTTTTGAGTTGCAAATATTAGCAACAGAACCAATATCAAATACCCAAGTGTTACTGCGAGTTCTAGTAAGGTACACATCAATAACCTGTATATCACATATACCTTTGTTCACCTTGCCATCCTTCTTATCCGCCAAATACTTGGGGCAGTTCCGCTTCCAGTGACTAGTCTGCTTGCAGTAGAAGCACTCAATTTTAGGCTTAGGTCCAGACTTGGGTTTCTTCTCCTGAGCAGCAAATTGCTTGCTGTTCTTCTTGAAGTTCCCCTTCTTCTTCCCTTTACCCTTTTTCTTGAAACTGGTGGTCTTATTGACCATCAACACTTGATGCTCCTTCTTGATTTCTACCTCCGCTGCTTTTAGCATTGCGAAGAGCTCAGAAATTGATTTATTCATCCCTTGCATATTATAGTTCATCGCGAAGCTCTTGTAGCTTGGTGGCAGTGATTGTGGAATTCTGTCAATGACACTATCAACCAGAAGATTAACTCCTAGCTGAGTTAAGTGATTATGGTAACCAGACATTCTGAGTATATGTTCACTGACAGAACTATTCTCCTCCATCTTGCAGCTGTAGAACTTATTGGACACTTCATATCTCTCAATCCGGGCATTTGCTTGAAATATTAAATTTAACTCCTGGAACATCTCATATGCTCCATGACGTTCAAAATGTCCTTGAAGTCCTGGTTCTAAGCCGTAAAGAATGGCACACTGAACTATCGAGTAGTCATTAGCTTTGCTCTGCCAGGCGTTCTTAACATCTGCAGTTGCATCATTAGCAGGCCTCGCACTTAGCGGTGCTTCCAGGACGTAATTCTTCTGAGCAGCAATAAGGATAATCCTCAAGTTATGGACCCAGTCCGTGTATTTGCTACCATCATCTTTCAACTTTGCTTTCTCAAGGAACGCATTAAAATTCAACGGAACAACAACACGGGCCATCTATCTACAATCAAACATAGACAAGCAAGATACTATCAGGTACTAAGTTCATGATAAATTTAAGTTCAATTAATCATATTACTTAAGAACTCCCACTTAGAAAGACATCCCCCTAATCTTTTTAAGTGATCACGTGATCCAAATCAACTAAACCATAACCGATCATCACGTGAAATGGAGTAGTTTTCAATGGTGAACATCACTATGTTGATCATATCTACTATATGATTCACGCTCGACCTTTCGGTCTCAGTGTTCCGAGGCTATATCTGCATATGCTAGGTCGTCAAGTTTAACCTGAGTATTCTGCGTGTGCAAAACTGGCTTGCACCCGTTGTAGATGGACGTAGAGCTTATCACACCCGATCATCACGTGGTGTCTGGGCACGATGAACTTTCGCAACGGTGCATACTCAAGGAGAACACTTTTATCTTGAAATTTAGTGAGAGATCATCTTATAATGCTACCGTCAATCAAAGCAAGATAAGATGAATAAAAGATAAACATCACATGCAATCAATATAAGTGATATGATATGGCCATCATCATCTTGTGCTTGTGATCTCCATCTCCAAAGCACCGTCGTGATCACCATCATAGCATCATTGTCGTCTCGCCAATCTTATGCTTCTACGACTATCGCTACCGCTTAGTGATAAAGTAAAGCATTACAGGGCGATTGCATTGCATACAATAAAGCGACAACCATATGGCTCCTGCAAGTTGCCGATAACTCGGTTACAAAACATGATCATCTCATACAATAAAATTTAGCATCATGTCTTGACCATATCACCTCACAACATGCCCTGCAAAAACAAGTTAGACGTCCTCTACTTTGTTGTTGCAAGTTTTACGTGGCTGCTATGGGCTTAGCAAGAACCGTTCTTACCTACGCATGAAAACCACAACAATAGTTTGTCAACTTGGTGTTGTTTTAACCTTCACAAGGACTGGGTGTAGCCACACTCGGTTCAACTAAAGTTGGAGAAACTGACACCCGCCAGCCACCTGTGTGCAAAGCACGTCGGTAGAACCAGTCTCGCGTAAGCGTACGCGTAATGTCGGTCCGGGCCGCTTCATCCAACAATACCGCCGAACCAAAGTATGACATGATGGTAAGCAGTATAACTTATATCGCCCACAACTCACTTGTGTTCTACTCGTGCTTATGACATCTACGCATAAAACCAGGCTCGGATGCCACTGCTGGGGAATGTAGTAATTTCAAAATTTTCCAACGCACACGCAAGATCATGGTGATGCATAGCAACGAGAGGGGAGAGTGTTGTCCACGTACCCTCGTAGACCGAAAGCAGAAGCGTTAACACAACGTGGTTGATGTAGTCGTACGTCTTCACGATCTGACCGATCAAGTACCGAACGTACGTCACCTCCGAGTTCAGCACACATTCAGCCCGATGACGTCCCTCGAACTCCGATCCAGCCGAGTGTTGAGGGAGAGTTTCGTCAGCACGACGACGTGGTGACAATGTTGATGTTCTACCGATGCAGGGCTTCGCATAAAGCACCGCTACAGTATTATCGAGGTGGACTATGGTGGATGGGGGCACCGTACACGGCTAAAAGATCAACTTGATCAATTGTTGTGTCTCTGGGGTTCCCCCTTGCCCCCGTATATAAAGGAGCAAGGGTGGGTGCGGCCATCCAGGGAGAGGGCGTGCCAGGAGGAGTCCTACTCCCCCCTTTCCTAGTTGGAATAGGATTCAGAGGGGGAAAGAGGAGGGAGAGAAGGAAGGGGTGGGGGCGTCGCCCCCCTCTCCTTGTCTTATTCAGATTAGGGGGAGGGCCGCGTGACCCAGCCCTAGCCGCCTCTCCTCTTCTCCGTAAAGGCCCACTAAGGCCCATTTACCTCCCAGGGGGTTCCGGTAACCTCCCCGTACTCCGGTGAAATCCCGATTTCACCCGGAACACTTCCGATATCCAAACATAGGCTTCCAATATATCAATCTTCATGTCTCGACCATTTCGAGACTCCTCGTCATGTCTATGATCACATCCGGGACTCTGAACAACCTTCGGTACATCAAAACATATAAACTCATAATATAACTGTCATCGTAACGTTAAGCGTGCGGACCCTACGGGTTTGAGAACTATGTAGACATGACCGAGACACGCCTCCGGTCAATAACCAATAGCGAAACCTGGATGCTCATATTGGCTTCCACATATTCTACGAAGATGTTTATCGGTCAAACCGCACAACAACATACGTTGTTCCCTTTGTCATCGGTATGTTACTTGCCCGAGATTCGATCGTCGGTATCTCAATAACTAGTTCAATCTCGTTACCGGAAAGTCTCTATACTCGTTCCGTAATACATTATCCCGCAACTAACTCATTAGTTGCAATGCTTGCAAGGCTTAAGTGATGTGCATTACCGAGAGGGCCCAGAATACCTCTCTGCCAATCAGAGTGACAAATCCTGATCTCGAAATACGCCAACCCAACAAGTACCTTTGGAGACACCTTTAGAGCACCTTTATAATCACCCAGTTACGTTGTGACGTTTGGTAGCACACAAAGTATTCCTCCGGTAAACGGGAGTTGCATAATCTCATAATCATAGGAACATATATAAGTCGTGAAGAAAGCAATAGCAACATACTAAACGATCGGGTGCTAAGCTAACCGAATGGGTCATGTCAATCACATCATTCTCCTAATGATGTAACCCCGTTAATCAAATGACAACTCATGTCTATGGTCAGGAAACATAACCATCTTTGATCAACGGGCTAGTCAAGTAGAGGCATACTAGTGACAATCTGTTTGTCTATGTATTCACACATGTATTATGTTTCCGGTTAATACAATTCTAGCATGAATAACAAACATTTATCATGATATAAGGAAATAAATAATAACTTTATTATTGCCTCTAGGGCATATTTCCTTCAGTTACAGCCTTTTTTCAGTTTAGCAATAATATCAGTACCCTAAAGTCATAAATAACACACTTCAAATACACACTTTAATTCATCACTCTTTAATGTTTAACACTTACACCCTACAATATAATAAGTGCATACAAGATATATATGTTCAATAAAGTGCTAGCTAGCACCATACAAGTACTTGTACGGCATCTGGATCACCATCGAAACTATACGCACTATGGTGATTGTGGGACATCGTACCACAGATAGATTTTGTTGCAACCTTCTGCCTCCTCAAATTCATGAAGAAATAGTAAGAACGTCTTACCAGCTTCCATTCCTAATTCTGTAGAAATCTGAATCCAACTAGGACCACTGAAATATGCTCTCCCTGCCTCGTTGGTGACACTGAGGGTCAAGGGTATGCCATTTTTAACAGAAGCATGTCAAACTGAACTGTTCCCTCCACATCGATGGGCAAGTCGGTCACACGCATGAACTCGACCCTTCCCCAACAAGGGATACGCTGAGCATGATAAAAGAAAACAAAAATTAGACAATTCACTACTAGAAAAAGGGCTATAGATGGGATTGACACTAATGGCGCACCAGACAAGCGGTGCGCCATTAGTATATACTAATGGCGCACCACCTTCTGATACGCCATTAGAGTTGAAACTACTAATGGCGCACTTGGCCCTGGCTGCGCCATTAGTATCAATTTTTTTAACTAGTGCGCCTGTCCAAACATATTAATGGCGCATCCAGACACAATGCGCCATTACTAGTTGTAACTAGTAATGGCGCACCTGCCGGAAAGTGCGCCACTAATGTTGTTTTTTTATTATATTTTTTATTCCCTTTTTTGCAAAACTACTAATGGTGCACTGTTCCACCGTGCGCCATTACTAGTTTAAACTAGTAATGGCGCACTGTGGGACAGTGCGCCATTAGTATTTTTTTTGCAAAACTACTAATGCCGCACCACCAGGAGGTGCGCCATTAGTAACCTGGATTACTAATGGTGCATTTAGAGTTGGTGCACCATTAGTAAGTGGGCAGCAACAAGATATTTTGGACAGCCTCTCCTACCCACACTCACTTTCTCCCCACTTCATTCTCTCCACCTCCTCCTTGTCTCGGATGCCTCCTCTTTTTCACCTCATTTCCACCATAGATTCATTCAATTTAAGTGGTTAAATTACCTTGTTTTGATAGGTAAGTAAGGGGGGAAGCTATATTTATGTTGTTCTCCCTACAACAATGTGCACATGCACTTTTTATGGCCTAGCTAGATCTATGTATGTTCGTGGTGTTGCATATGTTTGTGGTGTTGCATATGTGTTTGTGTTTGGAGGTGTACTGGTATTTGAAATTCGATAGTTGCCAATATTTTGCCGGAATGTTGATTCATTTCCGTTTCGGCGAGAATTTTGGCATTAAGCATTCTTTTTGGTCCTATTTTTAGGGAAAGTCATGCCAAATTTTTTCTTGGTTCTAAAATATCGTTTTGCTCTACCCCGCAGGCGACCATGGTCCGCATGATGACCAAAGGCATCGTGAATAGGATTTTGAGGTCCGCGAAGGCCGAGATGCTTCAAAAGAACGAGACAGAGATAAGATGTCCGTGTCGAAGATGCAAGCTGAAGAGCCTTATTGCGGACCCGGAATCCGGGCAGGTGCGGGACCACCTGCTCTTGCGTGGTTTCATGGATGGCTATCGGTGGCAAGGTGATGAAGATGACTACGAAGTCGTCCATGGGGGCCGGGCAAGAAATGAGGAAGGGCAGCAAGACAACCACCGCGGCTCAGGCGGGCGAGAAGACGAAGAATCCCTAGGAGATGATCATGACGGTGATGCTGTACACAGTCATCATGTAGAAGATGCAGGACATGATGATGAGGAAGATGCCGGAGCAGTCGACGGGCATGATCATGAAGATGATGATGCCGGCGGAGCAGACGATGCTGGACCATCGATGGGCTAGGTGCAGGACCCTCATATTCAAGAGCTGCTTCTCAAGCAGACGGATAACGCAAGAGCTGCCGCCCGAGAGAAAGCCAAGATTGATCAACTTGAGTTAGACGCAGTTACTCCATTGTATGAAGGATGCAGGCCCGAGGATACCCGCCTGAAAGTAACGCTCATGGCTCTGGAGATGAAGGTAAAACACAAAATGACCGAGGCATGCTTCGACGAGAACATGACATTCTGGCACGAACGTCTTCCCGAGGGGAACAAGTGCCCGACCAGTTTGGAGGAGGCAAAGAAAATCGTGTGCCCTCTAGATTTACCGCACGTGAAATACCATTTGTGCATGAACAATTGCATCATTTATCGGGACGAGCACGCGGAGTCTACCATATGTCCGGTGTGTGGCATCACTCGATACAAGAAGAGGAAGAAAGCTCCTCGGAAAGTGGTGTGGTACTTTCCGATCACTCCTCGTCTGCAGCGGTATTTCGCAGACCCTAAGGTAGCAAAGCTCCTGCATTGGCACGCGGATTGGGAGGAGAAGAAGCAAGAAGATGACGCAAATGATCCGGAGATAGATAAAAAGACAAGATGCTGAGTCACCCTAAGGATGGGAGCCAGTGGCAAGCGTTGAACTTCGAAGACCCAGAATTTGGGAATGATCCAAGGAACATCGTGCTGGGCGTGAGCACCGATGGATTCAATCCGTTTGGCAGCCAGAGAAGCACACATAGCACCTGGCCTATGTTTGTGTGGATGTACAACCTTCCCCCTGGTTGTGCATGAAGAGGAAGTACATTCACATGAGTATGCTAATTGAAGGACCGAAATAACCAGGGAACGACATCAATCTGTATCTGGGGCTGCTGAAAGAGGAGCTTGACACGCTGTGGAAAACGCCAGCCAATACGTGGGACGCCGCAGAGAAAGAATATTTCCCTATGAGAGCCGCGCTGCTCACGACGGTGCACGACTATCTCGGTTACGGATATGTCGCGGGGCAGGTGGTCCACGGATTTTCTGGATGCGTCAGGTGCATGGATGACACAACGTATCGCCAGCTAGATAGAGATCCTGGGTCTTCGAAAACCGTGTTCATGGGACATCGAAGGTGGCTTCGCGACGATGACCCGTGGAGAAAACGCAAGGATCTGTTCGATGGTGAAACCGAACCCCGAGGACGCCCGCGTACGAGGAGCGGCGAGGAAATAGACGAGCTGTTGAAAAATTGGAAAGACTGCCCACTGCCGGGAAAGAAGCAAAAGGCGCCAGAGCCAGGAAAGAAGCGAAAGGCGCCAGAGCCGCTGCTGAAGGTATGGAAAATGAGGTCTGTTTTCTGGGACTTGCCGTACTGGAAGATCCACCGTGTGCCTCACAGCCTTGATGTCATGCATATCACGAAGAACGTGTGCGAGAGTCTGCTTGGTACCCTGCTCAACATGCCAGAGAGGACCAAAGATGGGCCGAAAGCAAGGGCAGACTTGAAATCAATGGGCATCAGGCAGGAGCTTCACGCTATATATGATGATCATGATGATGATGATGATGATGATGAGGCGAAGCAGGACACGGAAAGTCGTCACAAAGGCAAAAAGGCCAAGAAGACCGGAAATGACTACCCTCCCGCGTGCTTCACTCTAAGTCAGGAGGAGATCGAGCAGTTTTTCACCTGCCTCGTAGGAGTAAAACTTCCTTACGGTTACACGGGGAAGATAAGCAGATACCTAGACCCAGCGAAGCTGAAGTTCAGCGGGATGAAGTCTCACGACTGTCACGTGCTGATGACGCAGATACTTCCAGTTGCAATCCGTGGGATCATGGACGCGCACGTCCGTGAAACCCTATTTGGCCTATGCAACTTTTTCGACGTCATCTCTCGGAAGTCTCTTGGCGTGAGGCAACTCAGCAGGCTACAGGAAGAGATCGTGGTGATACTATGCGAGCTTGAGATGTACTTCCCGCCCGCATTCTTCGACGTTATGGTGCATCTGCTGGTCCATATCATGGACGATATCATCCAACTCGGGCCGACGTTCCTGCACAACATGATGCCGTTCGAAAGGATGAATGGTGTCATCAAAGGATACGTTCGCAACATGTCACATCCAGAGGGAAGCATAGCCAGGGGCTTTCTGACCGAAGAGTGCATCTCCTACTGCACGAATTATCTAGGCATCGAGAACCCCATTGGTCTGCCAGTCAACAGGCACCTCGGCAGGCTCGCTGGATGGGATCACCGTGAGGGTCGTCACGAAATGCATGTCGACTTCGAGGGTCGACTCGCCGACTTTGAAAGAGCAAACCTAGTTGCGCTACAACACATAGACGTGGTCGATCCTTGGGTGGTACAGCACAAAACCTTTATTAAGAAGACATACAATGACCGAGGCCAACAGAGGATGGACGGAGATATACTCAAAGAGCACAACTCATGTTTCACGCGTTGGTTCAAGCAGAAGCTTCGTCGTACCCTTTACATGAGGATTCTTCCGCGAAAGAACAACTCATATTCGCCTTGTCACAGGGCGCCGAGCACAACCTGATGAACTATGAGGCGTACGATATCAACGGCTACACATTCTACACCGAGGCCAAGGACATGAAGAGCGATGGTTATCAAAACTCCGGGGTAACGATGGAATCCTACACCGGTAACGACAAGGACAGATACTACGGAAGGATCGAGGAGATCTGGGAGCTGAGCTACGCTGGAGAGAAGGTCCCGATGTTCCGTGTCAGATGGGCCAAGAGCGTC
This sequence comes from Triticum aestivum, assembly GCF_018294505.1. Lineage (NCBI taxonomy): Eukaryota > Viridiplantae > Streptophyta > Magnoliopsida > Poales > Poaceae > Triticum > Triticum aestivum. The sequence goes on along the minus strand of NC_057797.1, from coordinate 154,258,515 downwards.
CTAAAAGAAGACCGGTATTTCACCACCATGGTTATACCCGAAGCCAAATCCAAGACCGCGGGCGCAAACGTCACCGCGAAAAATGAGCCATGGGTACTGGCTTCCCAAGTGGACCAATGCTTCTTCATTACCGACCCGTCAAAGCCCAGTCGTGTTGCCGTGAGGAGAGGCAAAAGGAAGACCATCGAAATGGATGGAGTAGCCAATGAGCAAGACTTCGACAAGTATGGCGACCCAAGGATCAAACATGACGACGATGATGAAGTAGCAGCATACACCACAAGAAGAAGCAGGACCACCCTACCTAAAGGACGTCCGTTCCACAGAAGAACTCCATTTGCGAAAAAGAAGGGCAAGAAGATTGTGAACAGATAGCTAGCTAAGATCGATTGTATTTAAATCATAGCCTTCATTTCTCGATTGTATTTCATGGGCACTTTTTGAACTATCATGAATATTTTTAAATTTCATGGACACTCGATCTCGATCCCCCTCCATCTCGATCGCTATCCCACCTCGCCAGATCCGGTCCCCCTCGCCGCCGAGCACCCCCCGGTCCACCGGTCGCCGCCGCCGACCCCCCGCACCCTTGATTCCCCTACTCAACCGCCGCCGCCGACCCCCCGCACCCCTCCCCTACTCAACCGCCGCCGCCGACCCCCCGCACCCCGCGCACCCTCCCCCGCTCCACCGGCATTACTGTTTGATGTAATTTTTAAAAAATTATTACTGTCTTATAAAAAATATTACTATTATGATTTAAACAAGTTTGAACATATTTAAACACAAATAAGTATCAAACAACATTTTAAATGCATAAAAAAATTTGTGGAGCCTGGGAATCGAACCCAGGACCTCCTGGTGTGAGAACTGGCTGCTGACCAGTCGAGCTAGTAGAGGAAACTTGGTGTGGATCAGGTCAGGTGGAAGATAACCTGTTGGCTCGAGCAGAAATCAAAAAAAATACTAATGGCGCACCACGGTGGGGTGCGCCATTAGTATGGATGTACTTATGGCGCACCGAGGGGTGGTGCGCCATTAGTATTGTGCCATTAGTATGAGATTTCACCTAACAAAAAAGGTCAGCGCCCACGCCATTCTCTTTCTCTCCCCTCTATCTCTCTCCCCTCACTGCGCCGTCCCCGTCCCTGTGCCCGAGCCGCCCCCGTCGCCGTGCCCGAGCCGTCCCCGTCCCGTGCCCGAGCCACCCCGTCGCCGCCGACCCCCACCGCCCTCGCCGCCGCTCCCGACCCCCACCACCCTCGCCGCCCCTGACCCCCTGCCGCCCCGCCGCGCCGGTCCACCACCCCCCACCCCGCCCGAGCCGCCGCCGCCCCGACACCCTCGGCGCCCCGCCGCCTCGACAACCAGGCGCCCCGCCATCCCGACGCCCTAGCCGCCCCGACACCCCGCCGCCCCGGTGCCCCGGTGAGCTTCCCCCTGTTTTTTCTTTTAGTTTGTGATTGGGCTGCCTAGAATGTTTAGGATGTTAGTTTACTCGTAGATTTAGAATATGTAGCCTGTTTTTATTTGAACCCATCTGCTGTGCTAATTTTGTTTGCAAATCCGCGCGACGTGTACTGTGTTACGTCTGTGGTAATCTGTCAAGTCAATTAAGCCCAATCCATTTGGGTTGAATCGAACTAGTGCTATTACTAGCCATCCCACCTTCATTGTGACACTAGAACATATATACAAGAGAAGGCCTCCCAGCTGATACGCTCAGCGCATATATACCACTATTAAATCCCTTAGCATTATCGCAAACTTGTCAGGTCCATAAACTTGTAACAAGTGGCAAAAGTAGTGCTGTAAATTGGCAAAGCAGTTTCTGATTTTGTTTGTTTCCATCTTGTTGGTACTTGGAACTTGGAAGGGGGACAAGCAGGCGGAGCGGGTGAAGCCAGACCGGAAGAAGTAGGCTGGAGGTGGAGTGAGAAGGGGAAGCAGAGAAAGAAAGGTTTGTTCCATGTCCTCGGATGAAGCTCCATGTTTCGATGGTCTCTGTGTAGTTTCTGATGCAGACCGTACATCCATCAAAAGCCACAATGCAAGCCAACTTTTATTTCTCTTGCCTGGTTCCACTAAGATGTGTTATTGCAAGCTATTAATTATTTTTCAGTTGTGAGCCTCGAGAACAGGTGCCTCTCATCTCCCTGTTCCCCACCCCTCTGTTTGTTAGCCGGATGGGTGGATGTTGCTGTTGCATATTGAATAGATGGACGAATGGATTGGTTTTGCTACTGTGATTGATAGCTCGTGTTAGTACGTCTCAGATTTTTGCTGATGTGCACTGTCAATGGTACTAAATCAGTGCCCTTTTGCTGCTTGCTGCTTGCTGCTTAGTGCTAGTTGATAATTTGGTAATGCTACCGATTCTTAGAAATCGATGGATGTACTTTTTCCAGTTTGATACTGCTACTAATTTGATGCTTGCTATTTTAGGCCGCTGCTTGGTATGTGCTCTGTATGCAAGTCATGCTTTTATTCAGTTTTTTCTTCAGTTTTGGCCACTATTGGATCTTTCGTTCGATCGAACTGAGAGTGGTTTCGTGAGTGGAAAGTGGAATTGAACAATCTAGACCTGAAACTGAGGCAGTTTTACACGAGTTTGTTTGTTGGTCTTTTAACCCTATCATTTCTCTTGTAGCCAGCATGTGTGTGCGCTTAAACTTGTTTAGCTAGTAATTTCCCCCAATTTGGCCATTACATGTGTAACTTAACTTAGCTTGTCAGAGCATGCTTCCTCGCGAAGAAGGGGGTCATGCTGAAAATTGAAAAATATTGTGAGACATTGGTTGGACTTTGAATTGGTATACAGAGAAGGGAGTGCCTGCTTGTATATATTTTACTGTTGCTACCATGCCAGACTAACAAACTGCCCAATATTGTGCCCTTCTGTACTGTTATTGAGAACAGTTCATGGTTACTAACGTAATTCATTGTTTCGCTGCAGTGGGCATACAAGTTGTTATAAAGCCAGAATATCGGATAACCCCTCCTGTAAGTTATATGATTTATTATACAATCACTACTTTCCTGTTCTCTTATGCAAGAGCTGTCAATCTACTTTGCTACCAAAAAAGTTGTATTAATGAGTAATGACTGAGTTCAGTTTTCATTCTCCAGTGTTAAGAGTGTTGCTCCAAAAAAATGTTGTTTCGTAGTTAAATGGGTGCCTTTAACTTCTGTGCATTGGCTGGACATCAACATACTACCATAAGTGTTTTGTTTTCTGTTGCCAGTTATTCTCCTTGGGATTGTGAGAAATAGTACTCCTTGGAGTAGTGAATAAATTGTGATGCATTCAAGCAAGACATTTTAGCTAATAACTAATTGTTCTAAATGTCTGTTTCTGTCCTCATTTAGTGCTTGGTATGTCTCCTGTTCTGGGTCATGGACTTTGTGCCATGCCCACATTGGTTTTCTGTTTGGCCTCAATTTGGCCTGACAAATGATGGTCTACTAGCTGGTCTACTAGCTGGCAAGATGCTTGGTATATATATGTTGTGTTCAGTTTTGGCAGGAGTTCAGAACTGTTAGGCAAAGGTCATGTCTCCGACCATCGTGTCCTTTTTTGCCTTGTCCACCCGAGAGGCCCTTGAGTTTGCTGGAATGTCGATTAACTTCCGTTCCGGCAAATTCGGGTACTCCATATGTCCTATTTTCAGCAAAGGTCATGCTGAAATTTTCCGTGAATTTTAGCATGACTTTGCTAAAAATAGGACATATGGGGTACTTGTGACTAATGCATGGGCCGGGGTATCTTAGTAGTTAATTAAGTAGGATCAAGTGCCCCGGCGTACTTGTGACTAATGCATGGCTTTTAGGGTGCCTCGGTGTCGATAAAAACCGAAATGATGAAAGCTTAGGCTTTTAGGGTGCCTCGGCGTCGAAAAACCCTCAATGATAAAAGCTTAGCTTTTAGGATGCCTCGGTGTCGACAAACCCTAAATGATGAGACCATGATCTTGTTCCTTGACAATAACCAACTTTTTGACCAAACTTTGTTCCTATTTATAGAGAAACATGGCCAACAACGATGAGGCCGGGGGTTCGGGCGGCAAGAAATTCTGGGAGCTGTCCCAGGAGATGGAGGAACAACCTCACTTGTATGAGGACGCCGCCTTCCCCACCGATCCTGAGACCACTGATGGTACCGCCGAGGATGACCCCACTGATGCCACCACTGATGGTGCCGCCGAGGATGCCACCACTGATGATGGCGGCGCACGCACAGATGGCAGCCAACCGAAGAGGCAACGGAAGGACCGGCGCCCGACCGTGCTCCGCACCCTCAAGGAGGAAGTTACTGAAGTGGACTCCAACGGGAATCCAACGGCGCCCGAACGAATAGTCAAGGGGTACTCGCTTCAGCTCGGGTGCATTCTCCGGAGCACCGTCTCGATCAACACCGAGAACCTCAGGCATCCTGACCGAGGGAATTTGCGCAACCTCCTCTTCACGAAGCTGCACGAACGATACAAGTTCCCCGCTGAATTTGAAAACACAAGCCTCAAAGGGAATAAAGTGAACAATGCTGCCCTCACGAAGATGAGCACGGCCCTGTCTACTTGGAAAAGCAATGTGAAGAGAATGATCGAGAAAGGTGAGAGTTATGAGAAGATCAAGGAGAAAAATCCTTCGATCACCGAAGATGACTACAACGACTTCAAGATCAATTGCTCGAGCACCGCAAGCTCCGAATCAAGTAAGTGGGGGAAAGAAATGCGGGAGCTGAACTTAGGGGAACACACACTCGGTCCCGGCGGTTACAGAGTGGCGGAGCCTATATGGGACAAGGAGGAGGCGGACCGTGCCGAGCAAGGCCTACCGCCCCTCTTCGATAAATACGGTGACAAGCAGACCAGGAACTTTGTCAGGGCCCGGTACAAGAAGGACCCGAAAACAAAGGAGCTTACCACGGATCCGAAGACCAGGGCGCTTGAGCTTGTTCTGGTAAGGAATACACCCCCGCGTAATTAGCTCCATATGGTTGCATTCTAATTAATGAAGCCAAATTTCTAAATGGTTCACATTCCTTCCGCAGGCGACTGAAAGCAGTAGCGCGGGGTCGACTAAGAGCAACCCTTGGGACACCACTCTAAATAGGGCGTTGAATGTAATGAAGAACAAGGATAAGCTCAGTAAGCCGACGTCAGCTGGTCGTGTGGCCGGCAAAGGCTTGTCGACAAAATGGTCGTCATACTATAACACTGGTGGGCGAAAGGAGAAAAAGACCAGCTCGGAAAGCCAGGCGCGCGAGGTTCAAGAACTCAGGGCACAGGTGGCGCGGATTCCGGAGATTGTCCAAGAGCAAGTGCAACAACAACTCGGAGCGACGATCACCGCCATTGTGCCTACCTTGATCCAGGGGATTAGTGCGTGGATTGCGGGCGGCCAACAGGGGCCGCCCCCGATTCCTAGCTTCACGGCCAGCAACTCGCAGAACGCGATGGCGGGGCCATTGGTGTCTCCGGCGGAGGCGGCATTGGTGTCTCCGACGCCGGCACGGGAGCTTAATGCACCCGGGTGTACGTCGGCCGGCACCTCTGCAGCAAGCGGCCCCTCCGTCAACTGCACGCCCGCCGTTGGCGGTGCCTCGACATTAGCCGAGCTCGACGCCATCATCACGGTAACTAATTAAGCCTCTCTCGGCCGAGGACTTCATCTCCTTGCCTTTGACTGGGCATCCCTGACGCCCTACATGTTTTCGCAGGGCGCCGCCGACGTTCCGTGCACTCTCCTGCACTTCGTGAACAACGAGTTGGTCGATGTCGCCAAGGGCAAAATCGTTCAACCGGGCAACCCCTTGTTCCACGGTACCCAGATGCCACCCAACTTGTTTAGGGTTCAACTGGTTCGGGTGCTGCCAGGCTGCGACGAGTTGTTACCTCCGATTCGACCCGTCGGGGCCGACGATGATGACGTGATGACCCTCAGCGCCTGCCTGAGCTGGCCCCTGCTTTGGCCGAAGAGCCAGATTCGTTTGGGGGCGGGGGACACCACCCCAAAGACAACACCGCCAGTCGTGCCGGCGCCAAGTCGGCCCCATGGCAAGACCGCCGCAACGGTGCCGGACATCCCTATGCCACTGGATCCAAACATGCATATGGCACAGGATCAGAACGACGACGACGACGATACATTTGCCAACGTCGATCAGTACTTTGCCGATCATGGGTACGGTGGCGACTTCATGGGGCCTCCTTCTCAAGAACCCAACCCAACAAAAGACGTGCGCGATCTAGCTGGTACCGCGGAGAAGCCAAGTTGCAACAGGCGTCGTCTGCAGTTCAGCTCTCAGGAGACGCCTCCAGCTGCCGACTTCACCGAGCCTCAGATAGGCGAGGTGCGAAATATGATCAGCCCCAACACACTCAAGAAGGCGGTCTGTGAGCAGAACTCGGTCCCATTACAGGAGAAGAAGAAGGCACGCAAAAGAAAGACTAACAAGGGTGCGGGCCAGCCGGCACCGAGTACGATCCGTGCTCAGGACGGGCCACCTTCACCTGAGGATATCTCGAGGAGGGTGCATGTGGCGGGTAGGCCGATGCTACCGAGAAATATGCTCGATGCTGCAACCGGTGCTATGCGGAGTCTGCATGACAGTGTTCTTTCTTTGGAGAAGCGGCGTCTCGAGAGAAGGATGTGGCATACCCGGTTTTTGCGGCCAAGGTGCCAGAGGGCAAGGGCTTTGTGGATAACTCCATCGGGGGTACGATCGTCCTGCGGTTTGATGACATCCACGCTATGTTGAACCTTCATCCGCTGCACTACACCTTCGTTCGGCTATTTTCGCTGAGTATGGAGATGCGGATCATTCGCGACAAGACCCCGGACATCGTGATAGTCGACCCCTTCTACATGCGTGCCAAGATCTTGGGCAGCGCTGGGGACCGGCAAGTCGCGAGTTCTTACCTCGAAGGCGTCATTCTGGCAAACCAAGATAAGGATAACTTCCTCGTGCCTTACTTTCCCGAGTAAGTCCTCCCCTCAACCGCCCCGTAACATATGAATTCTTAGATTTCGATCGTTTTTCTTTTAACATTCCGTGTTTTCTGCAGTGACACACGTTGCACGCTCATCCTCCTAAGCCCCAAATATTCCATGGCCACGTATTTCGACCCGGACCGTCAGTCGAACATAGACTACACAAATGTCAAGAAGGTTCTTGATGATGTTCTCCTCGGCTACGTCAAATCTGGAGGCACCTTCACCAGGCCTATTCGTAAGTACGGCAAGCACGTGTTCTCCCACAATACGATGTTCTGCTGCGTCAAGCAGCCGCCTGGCGGTCAGAAGGGTGCCTACTACGCCCTCCATCACATGTGGGCGATCGTACGGGACCATCACAAACTTCTGCTACCGAGTAGACTCAAAGATTGGGCCGCGAGCGTGTCGGCAATCCAGGATGCAGACATCAGACAAGAATTCTTTCGCATCCAGTCGGAGTTTGCGGAAATCATCCATCAAGATGTCCTTCGTACCGCGGGGCAGTTCTACCTCAGAAATCAACCGTCCAACAATGACATCGACACAATCCTACAAATGCAGGCTGACAACGCCCATTCTTTCATGACTCCCACGATAGACGGCGACTTCATCCATGCCCCGGTCCCTTGAGTCTCATGTTGTAATTAAACTTTAATGAACTTGTAGTATGTCTCTTTGGTTTCGAGAGTCGTTCAACTTAAGATGTAATCAATGCTATTAATGTCTTGCTTTTCTCTTCCGATCGTTCTGTTGCATACTTATATATTGCTTATGTATTGTCTGTGAATTGGTACTAACGTTTCGTTTGGCTACTGCATAGCGATGCCATGGTATGTCGTGTACAAGGGTAAGGTTCCCGTAGTCTACGACGACTGGGAGGAGTGTCGGAGACAAGTTCACCGATTCAGCGGTAACAGTTACAAAGGGTACGCCACTAAGGCCGAGGCCAAATCTAGATACGCCCGCTATCTAGCGGGAGAGGGGAGGGAGCGTTGGAGGAACCGGATGAAGACGAGTTTCATCGTGATGATGCTCATCGTGATGACCGCAGCTCTCTTCTATGTGATGGTAGTTTAGATGATCAATATCGACTTGTAATGTGAAGACAAACTCGCGGTCTCGAGACTAGTAATATAATGTTCTATCTTTGTTCGGTCTTTTCAATTCAGAGACTAATATGATGACTTGTATTCGGAGACTAAAATGATGAATTGTATTCAGAGACTAATCTTCTATTGTATTCGATGAATCTGTTGTTGATGTGTGCTGTCTATATTTTGTCCAATTATACATTTTGTAACCTGTGCAAAAACAGAAAATAAAAAATAAAAAAACCTAATATTCATACTAATGGCGCATCACATCATAGTGCGTCATTAGTATGCCAAAGAATACTAATGGCGCATCATTAAAGAGTGCGCCATTAGTATGCCGAAGTTACTAATGGCGCATCTTGCTGTCGTGCGCCATTAGTATGCCAAAGCACCTGGGTATACATGGCCCCCTGGGAGGCATACTAATGACGCACTGTTGTATATACTAATGGCGCATCTGGGGTGCGCCATTAGTATACCAGATACTAATGGCGCACCTGTGGTGCGCCATTAGTAAAATATACTAATGGCGTGCTACTAATGGCACACCACTAATGCGCCATTAATGGCCAAATTAGGTGCGCCATTAGTAGGCCTTTTCCTAGTAGTGATTGTGGGCGCAACTTTATATACACTAAATGATAAGCTACATCACTAATTGACTGAAACATACTGCCCACTCCAAAAAGTCGCCCCGAAGATCTACACAAATTTCATTGTAAGTGAGGTGAACATTATGACATGCACCTAGCCTCATGTCTCCACACCAGTGTCATGCTTGGTTCATTGTCTACATTCATGTCATGGAATAATCAATAATTTGAAGTATGAAATAAGCAGTAAAACTTGTGGCTGGTCGAAAATATTGGGCATGACTTGTGCTAAAAATGAAAACATTGAGTGACTGAAATGTTGTGAAACGGAAATTAACGAGCGCTTCGTGATATTTTCAACACTCATTTGACGCCTTGTATGGTTGGAGCACTCCAAATAAATATGCATATGAATATTCCATATAGATAAGAGGTGAATAGTAGAATAAAAGGCTACTGTTATGTAAATATATTAAACATCAACTAATAAGTATGGATGGACGAACAACTTGGGCATGACTTGTGCTAATAAATGTAAACATTTAGTGTCTGAAATTCTGCAAAACGGAAATTAATCAAGTTTCACCATAATTTTGGCACTCTATTGGAGGCCTGCATAGTTTGAGCATTCGAAATAAATATGCATGTGAGACTCCATATGGAGAAGAGACGACTCGAATAAAAGGCCACAAAATATTTACATATACGAAACATCAATTAATATTAAGGAGTATGGATGGACAAAAAAATAGGCATGACTTTTGCTAAAAATTATAAACATTGAGTGTCAAAATTTTGTGAAACAGAAACTAATCAATGTTTCGCCATAATTTTGGCACTCTTTTAAAGCCATGTTAGCTCATGTATCAAACATGAGCATAATAGTCACCACACAACATGATATCCATGATATCCAGCAAACATGAGCATAATAGTGACCACACATCCATAATAAAGAAACTATAACTGAGCAAATCCTTGGATAGCATTCTGGTAGCTCAAATAGATATATGAGTTCTACTCATACGCAAGTAAGATAAAATGATTATCCTAACAGTTCAATGATTTAATATGCAATTGTATTTAATAAATGCAGCTAACATGGCGTATTGTTAAACATTTCTTAGATAGAAATAATGATAAACTAGAAATGCGACATCAACTCATGCTACAAGGAAAGGGATAAATCTCATTACTCCCTGTAAATATCAGCATTTTGTCTAAACAATAGTGTTGTGTTGTGAAAAGAAACATGCATTATGATCGTATGGCTGCTCCAATATGGATGGACGAATGGAATATAAGGCTACCAATCAGCAATAAAATATAGCATTCATGTACAATCTATAAATATGTGAATCTATAAAGATGTGAATCAAATCTAAAGTTCTTCTATATCTAGAATATGTAAACATGCAAATCAAATCTAACATTCATCTACGATCTATAAATAGATTTGCTATTTCACATCTAGATATGAAATAGTTCTAACCACACGATTTAGACATTAAGATTAGTGTTTTAGTCTTTTTCGTTTGTTCAAAGTGCTTGAGGACATCATGCGCCTACTCTTCATTTGTTCAAAGTATTTTTGATTGATGAGCCGGTCAGACTCAACGACATGAGCATGCATTTTGTTTGCTTTAGCTATGAACCATTTACCTGCATTGCTTTGTTGTGCTCCGGCATGTTTGTAGGTACCCTACTTGTAGTACATCACAGGTCATGGAGCTGGCTCACGACTGTGTTTTTTTTTTCTTTCTTTTTTTTCTTTTTTCTTCTTTTTTCATTTGTGTGTTTCAAATTCATAAACTTTTTCAATTCATGATTTTCTTAGTTTATTTTTTATCTTTTATCTTTTTCATTTTTCATTTTTTATTTTTTAAATTCATGAATTTATCATTGTTAGTTGACTGTCCACCACCAAAGAAAGGGGTTGTCTTTTTTGTTGTCCTCTTGCATGTCCGCCCTTGATACGCAACTAGGCCTGATCTTTTTTTGTCTCAATTGCAAGTCCATCCTCGACTCATAACTGGGGCTTGACCGTTTTTAGTAGCAAGTCTACATTTGACTCGCAACTAGGGTCCGACCTTTTTTGTCTTAGTTGCAATCCCACCCTCGACTCGCAACTGGGGCTTGAACTTTTTTTGCCTTTGTTGCAAGTCCGCCCTTGACTCGCAACTGGAGCTCAACTGGTGCCCTACTACCGATCCCTCATCTGCACTCCTTTCAGAGGTGAGATATTTTGGTTCTAGTTCATGGTTCTAGCCTCTCTGTTTGTCCTCTCCGAGATCAAATCACACAGGGGTTTTGGTAGTTGACTAGGGCTTGGCGCCATCATATAGTACAAGCATTAGTAGAAGTGTGAATGCTCGTATCGCATGATGTCTTGTCCGTCGTACGTAAGGTTAGTATGAAATCAGTTAGCATGATTTTCACCCAGAAATAGTTGTTTAGCAGTCATGGCTCTGAATATCCTTCTCCTTTAGGAACCTGGTGAAATCAGGCAAAAGCGGGAGCATGAGTGTGGTAAAATTCCAAAATTGCTATGACTATTATGCAAAAACAAGGGTTAGAAAGTGATACAAAATGGACTCATCGGCCACAACGCTTGCTGATACCCCGCATAGTGGATTAAGACCATGTCCCGATGCTACTAAAAAATTTCAGGTCCTCCCGTCATCATTGTTGTTCTTTTTATTCAGGAAGGCCCAAGCTTAGTCTTGAGGGGAAACAAAATTTCAACTCCATACTCTAGAATGAAATTAATGTCCTTTGTGTACCTATTTAGTGTTGTCCTCCTCAAGCCACAACTGCTTCTCGATGCGGAGGCACCTCTTAAACTAAGATATGAGTAGGACCTTGGCTTGTTCAACTTTTCCCTTACTCTGGAGATATGCCATGGGAACGAAACATACATCTGTTCCATTTCCTTGCAGAAGTCCAAGAGGATTCATTGGTGAACTAGGACCCGTTATTCGTTATGATGTAGCTAGGTACCTCAAAGCGAATCACCATGCTTTTGTGGAACATCTTGCGACGATAACCAAGATAGGTCTAGTGATAAGAATGGCCTCGACCCACTTGGTTAAGGTATCTACTAACACGAATAGGAATTTGAAACTATGTGAAGCTGGTAGGAAGGATCCCAATAAACCCAATCCTCGGGCTGGGAAGGGCCATGATAGGGGTATCATTTGCAATGCTTGACGGGTAGGTAAATTTTTCGGCCATGATACTAACACTCCTTACATTGGATCACAATTTTGCTTGCATCAAGAGGGTAGTAGGCTAGTAAAAACCTTGTTTGAATGCCTTTATGGTTAGGGTTCAGAAGGAGGCATGTGAGGGAGTCCTGGACTAAGGGGTCCTCGGGCGTCCGACCTATTAGCCATGGGTCGGACTGATGGGCTGTGAAGATACGAAGACCGAAGACCGCACCCGTGTCCGGACAGGACTCTCCTTGGCATGGAAGGCAAGCTTGGCGATCAAATAAGTAGATTCCTTTCTTTGTAACCAACCTTGTGTAACCCTAGATCCTCCCGGTGTCTATATAAACCGGAGGACTTAGTCCGAAGAGAGGATAGTCATGACCGTAGTCATACAGGCTAGGCTTTTAGTGTTTAGCCATCTCGATCTCGTGGTAGATCAACTCTTGTAGTACTCATATTCGTCAAGATCAATCAAGCAAGAAGTAGGGTATTACCTCCATAGAGAGGGCCCGAACTTGGGTAAACATCGTGTCCCCTATCTCCTGTTACCATCAACCTTAGACGCACAGTTCGGGACCCCCTACCAGAGATCCGTTGGTTTTGACACTGACATTGGTGCTTTCATTGAGAGTTCCACTATGCCATCCTCAAAAGGTTTGATGGCCCGTTCAATCATCAATAACGACGCTGTTCAAGGAGAAAATTTCCTCCCCGGACAAATCTTTGTGTTCGGCGGCTTCGCACTACGGGCCAACTCGTTTGGCCATCTGGAGCAGATCGACAACTATGCCTTTGGTCATCAGGTCAGATTTGGAAGCTTGAACTACGTCAGGGATATCCGCGGAGACTTGATCTTCGATGGATTCGATACCACGGCAATCGCTCCCCATCACCTCGATGAACATGACTTAGATCTGTCATTGGGCCATACCCAGGAAATTGCACCTGTAACCGCTCTGGCCTTAGATCCGGAGCAGGTCGCGCTATCTGAGGACAGGAAGCTTACCCCCGCCACGGAAGCCACAGACTCCACGGCGTCGGATCCGCACACAGACCTAACCTTTGGTAATGCCTGTGTCACTGGAACCTCGGGCTCGTTTCCGGTTAAAAGTTCCGAACTATGTGCGTCCGCGCACGTCGAGCATGACCGGTTATCAATCGCTGAATTCAGCACCGTGGATATCTTCCGGCACTCACCCTTGGGTGATGTGCTGAATTCATTAAAAAATCTATCCTTAGCGGGGGATTCACAGCCGAACTATATCCAGTTCGAACTAGAAGCTGATGATAGGGAATTTTGCTTCCCACCCGCCACCCACTTCATAGCCACGGTCGAGGACTTAACCAACACGCTTGATTACGGCTCCGAAGGCATCGACGGTATGGACGACGATGCTGATGAGGAGCAAAACCAAAATCCACCATTTACTGGACGCTGGACGGCCACTTCTTCGTACGATGTGTACATGGTGGACACACCCAAAACAACCAACGACGATGACAAAGAAAACCCAGTCGAGAATAAACCTCCTGAGACACAGCAAAAGCATCGGCGTCCTCGGCGCCGCCCTAAGTCACGTCGTTCAAAAGACAGCAATGCTGGTACCAGAGAAAATAATACTCCGGGCTACGCCGAAAACAATGAAGACCTTGCCGAGGTAACATCCGAACATGAGGAGCAAGAAAACGGGCAAGCTAGCCCCGACGAACAGTCCAGGGCAAACGACTCGGAGGACGGTAGTTAATGTCTGCTCTCCGAGGATGAGGAAAGCCTCGGCAACGAAGATTTCATCGTGCCTGAGGAACCTCTCGAGCAGGAGCGCTTCAAGCGCCAGCTAATAGACACCGCAAGGAGCCTGAAAAAGAAGCAGCAGCAGCTTCAAGCTGACCAAGATCCGCTCGTCGACAGGTGGATTGATGTTCTAGCAGCTGAAGAATAGAGCCTCAGACGCCCAGCCAAGAGTTACCCGAAGCAAAGGTTTCTACCTCAGTTCGATGAAGAGGCGCCGGAGCTAATACCTCCCTCACGTAATGCGGCCGATCGACCACTACGCGGTCGGGACAGTGCGGCGGACCGACCACCACGTGGTCGGGATAGAGTGGCAACTCAGGCTGAACAGTAGCCTGCCCCACCGCCACATAAAAATAGAGACAAAACAGTTCGGGGTCATACATACGACCTCTGGCAGACCGTGGATAGTAGAGCAGGATATACCCGATCGATTTACGGATCACGGGGACGTTTTTCGACACATGATGATGGCTACCTATTCGTACGTGACAAACCTAGTCCCGCCCGAGCCGACAACCGCAGATGGACTCCATCGGAGCTACGTCACGATGCGGCCAGACATAAAGGCGCCGCACACCCTCTTTGCTTCACTAATGAAGTAATGGATCATGAATTTGCCGAAGGGTTCAAACCCGTGAATATTGAATCATACGATGGGACAACTGATCCCGTGGTATGGATCGAGGACTTTATCCTCCACATCCACATGGCCCGCAGAGATGACCTCCATGCTATCAAATACCTCCCACTAAAGCGTAAAGGACCAGCTCGACACTAGTTAAACAGCCTGCCTGGAAATTCTATCGACAGCTGGGAGGACTTAGAAGAAGCCTTCCTCGACAACTTCCAAGGTACATATGTCCAGCCACCAGACGCCGATGACTTAAGCCACATAGTTCAACAACCTAGAGAGTCAGCCAGGAAATTCTGGACTAGGTTCCTAACCAAAAAAAACCAGATCATCGACTGTTCGGATGCGGAAGCCCTAGCGGCCTTTAAACATAGCATCCGCGACGAATGGCTCACCCTCCACCTCGGCCAAGAAAAGCCAAAATCTATGGCAGCCCTTACGACACTCATACCCGCTTTTGCGCGGGTGAGGATAATTGGCTGGCTTGTAGCAAAAACACAGCCGGCGAGGCAGGCCCCTCCGAGATCAAAAACAGCAATGGCAAGCTCCGACGTAACAGACACAAACGCCGAAGCAATGGTAATAATACCGACGACACCACAGTCAACACCGGATTCAGCGGCTCCAAGTCCGGCCAGCGGAAGAAACCATACAAAAGAAGTAATCAAGGACCATCCAGCCTGGACCGCATACTCGATTGCCCGTGCCAGATACATGGCACCCCAGACAAACCAGCCAATCATACCAACAGAGATTGTTCGGTTTTCAAACAGGCCGACAAATTAAACATCGAGAACATGGAAAAGGGATCACAAAGAGAGGACGACGAGGAGGAGCCCCGGCAACCGAACACAGGGGGACAGAAGAAGTTTCCGCCTCAAGTCAAAACAGTGAACATGATATATGCTACACACATCCCCAAAAGGGAGCGCAAGTGCGCACTAAGGGACATCTACGCGATAGAGCCAGTCGCCCCAAAATTCAACCCATGGTCGTCATTCCCGATCACCTTTGATCGTCGGGATCATCCAACTAGTATCCGTCATGGCGGCTCAGCCGCGCTAGTCCTCGACCCTATCATTGACAAATTTCACCTGACGCGTGTCCTTATGGACGGGGGTAGCAGCCTCAATCTGCTCTATCAGGACACAGTGTGCAAAATGGGCATTAATTCATCACGGATCAAACCCACAAATACTACCTTCAAAGGAGTCATACCAGGTGTAGAGGCCCGCTGTATGGGCTCAATCACGCTCGAGGTTGTCTTCAGATCTCCGGACAATTTCTGAAGCGAGGAGTTAATCTTTGACATAGTCCCCTTTCGCAGCGGCTATCACGCACTGCTCGGACGGACTGCATTCGCCCGATTCAACGCAGTACCACACTATGCTTATCTCAAGCTCAAGATGCCCGCTCCACGTGGCATCATAACAGTCAATGGAAATACGGAATGCTCCCTCCGTATAGAAGAGCACACAACTGCCTTAGCAGCAGAAGTACAGAGCGGCCTTCTCAAGCAGTACCTTAATTCGGCTGCCGAGCCCACGGACACCGTCAAGAGGGTCTGAACTACCATGCAGCAGGACAGCTCGACTCGTCAGGAGCTAGACTAGCAATTCAGCCTCCGTCTCAGTCCTGGTCTAGTAGTGGCATTCGCACCACGCGTACATAACTACGCACTCAAAATTCCATGAGCATCAACGGAGGCACAACTAGTTTGTGATCCACAGTACGGCTCCACCGACATTGGATACACACGTACTTTCACTCTTATTCGTTTCCTTTTCAGGTTTCAATCCCGCAAGCCCCATCTGATGGCCTGATCACCAGTCCTCTTGAAGGGTAAACACACCAAGACGGCGAGAAACGCAGACGTATGGGGGATTTTCAAGGTGGTTTCACTAACTATCACTCTACCTGTTTTTCAAGACCCACATGCAGCTCTCCATTGGTTTTTGGCATGTTAAATAGCATGTTTCTTATTGCACTACTTGTATCAATGCGCCTCAACATATTAATCAAATTACAATGAAAACAGTTCACAGCTAGAGCTTTAGGGCCCCATCTTATCACCTTTGCACCCTTTCTGTTTTCTTTTTTCCTTCTTCTCCCCTGTGGGTAACCCTATCAGGTAGCACCCATACACATTGGTACATTTGATGTTTGCCAGGGGCTTCATAGCACCCCACACTATGGCAACAAAAGTCCGAACACTTTTTATAGTGTAGTTCGGCACCCTGAATTTAGCACTATATGCATTGGCTCTGAATCATGTCTTGGTCAATAGTTGGGTTGCCCGGCTCCTGTGCTTGCTGCCTTACGTTCCGCTATATCGGCTAAGGTAGTAAAGGGAGAACTACTACGATTGTGCCTTGGTTTATCCAAAGGAGCACCTCAGTAGAGAAAGCCGAAAACTGATTGTCATGATGCGGCGAGAGCCGGTCAACTCTTCGGAGGTTGCAAATCGTTGGAGATTTCTTCCGCATTAACGAAGGATTGGTACTTCCCGATCAGACGCTTGTAGCACTCTGGTTCGGATACCAGGGGCTGCGCCCATGTTTTTATTGTCAAACTCCTATGGCTAAGTGAGGGCATTAAAGCCGCATAGTCTGATTGCATGGTTCGTTGCGCTAAACAACTCCTTCAAGGACCATATAATTGGATCAAGATTGTTTAGATTCCATCCCGAGCACCTCCATAATACCTACGTGGGGGCAAAAGCCGACGACTGACCAACCCTCAGATTTCATACAACACGGCCGCACAGGACGTAAAATTTAAAACATAACAAGCATTATATTACAATCTCACCTTGTTTTAACGTACAAGGTAGAAGGAACTTGAATACATTCAGTCAAAGATAATGTCCTGCGAACACTGCGTCGCTACAATACGAGACCCCTCCAGGACGTCGCCAAAATACCGCTCGGGTATACGGTGCTCCTTGCCCTCGGACGGCCCCTCGGTCACAAGCTTGGTGGCGTCCATCTTCGCCCACTAGACCTTGACGCGGGCAAAGGCCATACGCACGCCCTCGATGCAGACGGACCGCTTGACGGCGTCCAGCCTAGGATAGGCATCCACCAGCCGCTTCACGAGGCTGAAGTAACTGTCGGGTATAGCTTCAGCTGGCCACAGATGGATTATTAAATCCTTGATGGCCATTTCGGCCACCTTGTGCAGCTCAACCAGCTGTTTTAGCTGATCGCTGAAGGGCACCATATGTTCTGGCGCAAGATATTGCGACCAGAATAGTTTCTTCATGGAGCTCCCTTCTTCGGCTGGGAAGAACTCCGCAGCGTCGGACACACTACATGGCAGATTAGCAAAAGCCCCTGAAGAACTCCGAATCCGGGTTAGTAAAAGATACTTCCTCTTTACATACTTGCTTTACATACTAAATGCCTTACCCGCCGCGATCGTCCTAGCCTCCTGGATCTCTTGGAGGGCGCCCTGGGACTCACTCTGGGCCGTCTCCGCACTCTGACGAGCCTTGACGAGTTCGGTCTCTTGAGCCGACGCATCGTGCTCCAAGGTCTCGCACTTCCTCACGGCGTCCTGGAGCTCTTGTTGGACCTTGTTGACCCGGGCCTTGAGCTTCTTACGGGCGGCCTACTCCTTGACGGACTTCCCCTCGGCTTCGGCCAGGGCCTTTCTCAGGGCCTCGACCTCGGTCGTCGCTTCTATACATATCATGACACTTCGGTCAATGCATATCATTTTTCTTTTTCCAAATACATAACAGGTTATCACATACCTTATTTTTCTTGGAGCTGCCTCCTCACCTGGCCGAGCTCCTCCTCGACCTGCTCCAGTCTCCGCTTCAGTCCGGAGACCTCGGCAGTATGCGAGGCTGCGGCCAACAGCGACACTTGCGTATTCATTTCAGACAAATTTAGTTAGTTTCCTGCAATAAAGGATTGATCCTTTGTCCGGCTTTTTCTTTCCGAACACCGGACAGTGTCTCAGGGGCTACTGTCTATCTTGGGGTTTTCTCCTTTTTCTGTCGCTGACCTCAAAACCTGTCAGCAGGCTGCTGCAGGCTTCGGTTAGTCCGCTCTTGGCGGACTGAACCCTTTCAATCACCGTGCCCATAAGAACACGATGCTCATCAACAATGGAAGCGCCCCGCAGCGCTTCAAGTAGATTATCCGGTGCCCCTGGTTGGACAGTGGTCACCGGCGGAATAGGCATACCCCCTTCTTTCGAAGGAGGTTGCGCGCCGGATTCCGGAGCTGTATCAGTCTCCGGAATCAAATCCGGCTGAGGGCCGAACTGAATACGCCCCACAGCACCAGTCTCCATGGGGATTGGCTCCCCCTGGTGTCCGGCGACGGAGGCCTCGCCTTCTGGCGCCTCCTGAGGCCCCCCGGCCTGGGAAAGTCCTTCGGGACAATACCTCTGCATCGACCTTGGCCTTGGGGGAGTAAGCGGTCAGCGGTGACTCGCTGGCCATTGCCCTTGAATCCAATGAACCTCGTGACGAGGATCGCTGGGAGCTGTGGTGGGTCGGACTGCAATAGCATAACTAATCATGTCAATACAACAAAGAGGAGAGGCTAGATTTATGGTCATGTACGAGTCTTAGCACTTACGATGCAGCTGGAGGCTTAGTGAGGGGGTGTCGCTCCGGACTGCTGTCAACGTTCCACGCGGAGTTATCCGCGAGGGAGCCATTCCCTTTCTTGGGTGCCTCTACCTCCAGAATTGTGGAGGCCGCCCTCTTCCTCCCCCCCCCATCAGAGGGAGAATCGCTCTCCTCCTCCTCCTCATCGTCGTCGTCTCGACGGCGGAGGAGCGGGTCTTGTCTTCGGACATCACGTCCGAAGCGCCCTTGCGGCGGGGGCCACTCCAGACCCCCTTGGCCTTCCCCTTCGCCTTATAGGGCGCCGGCACCAGCATCTTCGCTACACGCGGGATGACTGGTTCTTCAGGCAGCGGAGCCAGACACTGGATCCGCTTCCCCCTCTCCATCCATTCCTAAAGAAGCAATGATAATAAAAACTCAGATATCATCCTTGAAACAAGCAAGTAGGGGATGCATTAAAAATAACATACCTCATTGGCGAGGTGGTTAATGTCGTGCCCGCGATCCGAGTCTGCGGCCGGCCGTGTCTCGTTGCCCTTGAAGAGCAACTTCCAGGCGTCTTCATGAGTGGTTTCGAAGAGCCTCTTCAGGGTATGGTGCTTCTTCGGATTGAAATCCCATAGAGGGCGGCTTCGGCTTTGGCACGGAAGAATCCGGCGAACTAGCATCACCTGGATTACGTCGACGTGCTTGATAACTTTATCCACCATGCTCTGAACGCGCGTCTGCAGCGCTACCAGCTTGTCTGACAAAGACCAATTCGGGCTCTTCTCAACCCAGGAGGTGAGCCGCGTTGGAGCGCCAGAATTGAATTCGGCAGCTGTGGCCCAGTTGGCGCCGCGGGGTTCTGTGATGTAGAACCACTGTTTCTGCCATTCCTTGACAGTCTCCATGAAAGTGCCTTTCGGCCAGGAGACATTGGTCAGCTTACTCACCATGGCGCCTCCACACTCCACGTGTTGGCTATCCACCACCTTCGGCTTCACATTGAAGACCTTGAGCCACAGCCCGAAGTGGGATTGGATGTGGAGGAAGGCCTCACACATGACGATGAACACCGAGATGTTGAGGAAAGAGTTCGGGGATAGATCATGGAAGTCTATCCCGTAATAGTACATCAGCCCGCGGACGAAAGGGTGGAGTGGAAACCCTAGCCCGCGGAGGAAATGAGGGATGAATACCACCCTCTCGTTGGGCTCGGTGTGGGGACGACTTGCCCCTAGGCTGGAAGATGGTGGGTGATTTCCTTCGCCAGGTACCCGACCACCTAAAGCTTAGTAATGCCCTTCTCCTTGACGGGGGAGACCATCCACTTGCCTTGACCTCTGGATCTGGACATGGTTGAGTGCTTGCTCGATTGGGAAGAAGATGAGAACATGGGCGCTGGAGCTCAAGAGTGGAAGGGCAGAGGAAGAGAGAAGGCATGGGAGAAAAAGGGGGGATCCTTATCCCCTTATGAAGGCAGTGAATATCGAACGCCTCCCCTCTCGCCCTAAAACTCGCCTATTCCCAAGGGCTGCGTAAACGGCACGGTTGGGTTACTCACGCCCGTATTGATGAAAATCCCGCAATAAGCACTACAAAAAAATACACTTCCGTGATGATATGTGTTTGTCACAGTAGGTCGCGTTTTTTGTCATGCATGTAGATCCATGATGATTTTATGACAGAATCAAGATAGTCATACCTGTGCTATCGTAGAAGTGTTCCATGACATTACCAAAATTATCATCACAGAAGTGTCCACTTCCATGACGATAAATCGTGTGTCACAGAAGTGCTTTCGTCAAGGGTCACCGACACGTGGCATCCACCGTAACGGAATGCCGTTAAGCTATCGGGTCCTGTTTTGGATCCGATAACCTTTTAACATCCCGGACCAATGGGGATTTTCGACATGTAAAATCAGCATTGGCCGGAGGAAACACATGTTGCCTCACCGTTGGGACAGATGTCATCCACTCATTGGACAGGAGGCGCCTATGATAGGTCGACATGTGGCACGGCCCAACAGTGGCCCATTCCGGTGAAAAAGGTTGGCCCAGTAAAAATTAGTAGGCCGGCCCATATAAGGCCTACTTGTGTCAGGTCCATTTAAGCCCACGGCCCATATGAGATGTGCCAATTCGGCCCGTCAATGACCCGTTAAAGATTTGACACCATTGTAGCCCATCGTCAGTTCGAGCCCATTAACAGCTCGCTATATTTTTGGGATCAATATCGGCTCGATGAGATTTTGGCCTGTTAACGGCCCATTCAGTGGATGGGACAATTTTCATGATGTACATATTTCGGCCTTTTAGCGACCCATTTAAATGTTGGGCTAATTTCCGGCCCCGTGTGTCTTTCAGCCTGTTGATGACCCATAAATCAGTTGGGCCATTTGTAGTCGGACCTGAGTTTCGACCTTTCAGCGACCCATTTAAGTGTTGGGCCAATTTCCGGTCCGGTGTGTCTTTCAGCCTGTTGACGTCTCATATATCTGTTGGGCCATTTGTAGTCGGACCTGAGTTTTGGCCTTTTAACGGCCCATGCCCTTCATGGTCTAATACCAGCCCGGTTTCTCTTTCGGCCTGCTAAAGGCCCACAACACAGTTGGGCCATTTACAATACGACCTGACTTTCGGCCTCTTAGCGGCCCATGCTCTTCATGGTCCAGTACAAGCCCGTTGTCTCTTTCGGCCTGCTAAAGGCCCACAGTATAGTTGGGCCATATGTAGCCCGAACTTAGTAACGGCCTGTTAACGGCCCGTGAAATCAATTGGGCCCACCTGTATCCCGCTTCGATGTCGGCCTGTTAACGACCCGGGAATTAAGAGGGCTGACCATTAACTTTCGGCCTGGTAACGGCCCATTAACTTAATGGGCCCACTAAAGTTCGTACATGTCTTTAGGCCAAATTAGATAATTTGAGCCCATTACGATGAGCAATTATGCACAGGACCAAAACCGATCAAGCAAAGGTACGGCATACAGGGAAAAAAGTTGCACATCCAGCATATATTACAGGAAATTACATCCACTGGGCAATCAAAGATTGATTTTAATGCAAATAAATGAACAGAACCTAATGATCTACAATGTCACAATCTGCAACCTCAGCACGGATGACGCCCATAAGCATGTGGGCAAGTTCTTGCTGCTTTGCTACACTGTCTCTGAAAACATTGATCAGTTGTTGTGTCGCACGACTCTGCACCTCTGATTCCTCCACCATTTCCATCATTCCTTCAGCCATTAATTGGTTCACAAACATACATTTTTTCCGTTGCATTCGAGACAGAGGATACTGAACAGATTCAGATGGCGATTTTGGCAGGCTTGTATTATTGATAGTGGAGAGTGTCTCGACCACTGCATCATAACATAAATTAGGAGGGGAACCAAACAGATTAATCATGAGTTATTGCCATATTACCTGGCCTAGATTTATTGGAAAGAAACAATGGGGTTGCCTTGCTGTTTTCAGAGTTTGTCTTCTTATCTTCAGCAGCCTGCACCAAATTAAGACACTAGCATTGCTATCATTGGCCAAGTCAGATAATAGGAAAGCAACATTGGCACAACGAACGTTTGGGCAACTAGCCAACACCAAATTAACACAATATGGCACAACTATCATCAGCCAGGTAAGGTAATACGAAAGCAACATTGACACAATGAATGAATGGGCAACCAGAGCAGCACTACAATTCAGTAATGTGCATGATATGAGATAGTACACTCATGCAGCTCAGTATGCAAAACTACCAGGCAGTTTTCTTTACAAAAATCAACATTGGCGCCTTTAACATTTTGCTACAACTAATTTTAGATCAGATAAAGGTTGGATTCACGCCGATTAACAAAATACATGCTGATGTAAAAATATAGTGATATACAACAGGTACTTACATCAGCATTGGAGCACAGAGAATTCCCGCAAGATATTTTCCTCGAATACAATCCCAATGAAGGAAGTCTTCTATCATTTAACCTTATTTTCTAAAAGAGAGATGGGTAAGAAACATGTAGAAAATATGATCAGAATGCTATAAAATTTCATGATGCGAGGATACGCACACGCTTCTTAGAATGGAGTTGACATTCTTTTGCTGGACTGGAGCGGACTAGTTCTTTGGCCACTGGAATCTGCTTATTATCAGTGGGAGTTGGGTTTCTCTGTGCTGGAGCAGTATCTATGAAAAATGGAGTTGGTTTATTATCTCCTGGCGTTTGGATCTTTTGCAAAGACCTGGTTTGTAACCCTTCAGATTCTAACATAGCCGTCTTCCCCTTGCATGCCTTATATAGAAGAATGGTGCTTCAATTATAAAACATGCTACAACAGAGATGGAATAGGTACTGAAGAACAGAAAGGCATGAAATATTGAGATGTATTCCCTCCATCCGGAAATAAATGGATGGGTCTAGGCGTATTGCAGTTCTAGATACATCCAGTTTTATCCATTTCTGCGACATGTAATCCGGACGGAGGGAGTATGATGTAAGAGCTAGGGATACGACAGGACAACACAGTTAAATAACACTGAAAACCCACTGCAGAACCAAAGTAATAAAACCCACTGATATGAGATAGTACACTCGTGCAGCTCAGGATGCAAAACTACCGGGTAGTTTTCCTTACAAAAATCAACATTGTGGCCTTTAATCATACATTTTGCTAGAACTAAATTTAGATCAGATAAAGGTTGGATTCATGTCGATTAACAAAAATATATGCTGATGTAAAAATATAGCGATATACAACAGGTACTTACATCTGCATTGGAGCATAGAGAATTCCCGCAAGAATCTTTCCTCATAGACGATACCAGTGTAGAAATTCTTCTATCTGTTAAGCTTATTTTCTAAAAGAGAGATGGGTAAGAAACATGTAGAAAATATGATCAGCATGCTATAAAATTTCATGATGCAAGGATACGCACACGCTTCTTAGAATGGAGTTGAGATATTTCTGCTAGACTAGAGCGCACTAGTTCTTTGGCCACTGGAATCTGCTTATTATCAGTAGGAGGGGGTTTCTCTGTGCTGGAGCAATATCTATAAAAACTGGAGTTCGTTTATTATCTGCTGGCGTTTGGATCTTTTGCAAAGACCTGGTTTGTGCAAAGACCTGGTTTGTAACCCTTCAGTACATAGTCGTCTTCCCCTTGCATGCCTTGTGTAGAAGAATGGTGCTTCAATTATAAAACATGCTATAGTATAGAGATGGAATAGGTACTGAAGAATAGAAAGGCATGACATATTGACATGTATTCCCTGCATCCGAAAAAATGGATGGGTCTAGGCGTATTTCAGTTCTAGATACATCCCTTTTTATCCATTTCGGCAACATGTAATCCGGATGGAGGGACTATGGTGTAAGAGCTAGGGATACGACAGGACAACACAGTAAAAAACACTAGTTGAATGTAAAACTGTATGCTAGCGGAATACATATAGAAAAAACTAAGGCAACATACACATGTATGATTGGGAAACTAAGATGGCAATGCAACAGAGCACTACAACAACACTTCAATGTAAAAAAACATGGTATGGTAGACAGATGAAGTACATATTGATGAATAACAATGCATAAGATATTCAGAAGCATGATGTCCAAATTAAGCAGATGGCATTGCGATAGAGTAGAATGACAGTACTTGAATTTGAAAACATGTTATCATGAATGGAATAGGTACTGAAAAACAGGAAGGCATGACATATTTACATGCATGATCAGCATGCTAAGCACATGGCATTGCAACAGAGTAGATACACTCTAGGACATTATATGCATGTTGTACCCATATCGCGGGCCAAGTTAGAGCAAGGACCTTGTGGGTGAAGAGGATTCAACATCTTTCTGCAAGTCTTCTGAAGAACTGCCTTTACATGTTCCATCATATTGGGTATCATTGACATCAAGTTTATTGGCCTTTACATTGCTCCGTGAGGTTCTTGTGGATATATCAGTGTGTGCAATTATATCTGACATGCATGGAAGACAACTAGTAGTTAGATTTATGTAATGAGTGCCTGTAGGAGACGACATAAATAGTAGGACTGGGGTTAACTAGCAGCAACAGGTCTCAAAAACTAAAGGGAGAACATAGATGAAAGCTACATAATATGTATCGTTTGTACTCGAGATTAACTAGATGACACACAAAAGTATTAAAGAACAACATAGGTAATACTAGAAGTGGTATAATACTATAATCACCAGCATGTGGGATAGCATTGGCTGATGGATGATAACTATGGAACAACGTTACCTAAAGAACAAGTATCTTAGGTGAACTATGGAACAACATTAACTCCTGAACAAGACACGTAAGAGATCAGCATGAATATACAGTGAAATGTGATAATCTATTTTCCATGCTTAGACGAATAACAAAGCCATAAATGTTGCACACAAGTAAGATGAGGGTACAACCTATCTGGCCGCCATCCATAGGAGTGAGCATCATGTGCTGACTTGTCGATGGCCCTACAGTTGTTGTGGCTGTCCATGTCGGGCATGCGCATTCGATGCAGGGAACTGTTGAGTGGGGACTATAGCTCCCTTCTGGTGTATGCTTCCCTTGTTGGAGCAGCCGCGATGGGTCAAAAGATGGTGTGGCTGAAGATGCAGATAACACATAATGTTAGGAATGACACATCTCTTTGATCTAAAGAAATACAGTAAGAGATCAACAACAAGGTACGAGAGTGGTCACACGATTTTATTTTATTTTGGTATTGTCCGATCTACGCCGGATGGCTTGATGGCCGTCTTGTGCCTCCCGGCCGACACTGTTAGGAATCTTCCCCGAAGAGCCAGCGACCAACAGCAGAGCAGCCTCCCTCTGCCGTCCGTGGCCCCGGCCAAAACCCCGCTCCCTGCCCCACCGCACTGCCATGGTTGCGCCGCCCTCGGGCCAATCCACAAAGACTCCCCATCATCCATATCCGGCGGCGGCAGTACCTTCAGCCTACACAACTCTAAGATAGCCATCTAAGCATTGCTTCCACGGCGAACTTGCGGCCCCGCACCCTTACTTTAGACACCAGCCAACCGGCAGCCGAGGAGCTCCGCCGCCTCGAGGGGTGCTGCTTCCCATTGGGAATCAATTGGCCCACAATAAAAATTCAGACAACTGATGCTTAAATAAAGTGATTTCGGATGAGGGTGCGACCTATCTGGCGGCATGGTGAAGTAGGCAGGTCGAGCTGCCGAGTCGGTGAGGCCGGCGCGGTTGCGGTGGCGACCGGCGTCAGGGAAACATCGCGACGGTCAACGACTATGGGGATGCAGCGGCGGAACTCTGGACAGATCCGAAGTTGGAGCCACTCCGATGCTGTGAACAACAGCGGGGGTGAATCGGCTCCGGTACGGTTCATGCGGCCGTCGTCGAGGCAGCTCCAGTAGCACGGAGTAAGAGGCACATGGCCCAATGCACGACAGCAAATGGACAACATCTCCGGCATTAGGGAGGAGGTCAACTATGAAATTGGTGCGGTGGGGGCGCCATGGAGGAGGGGCTGAGAGGTTTCGCGGCTCGGGAGAAGGGAGCTTCCGGGGAGAAGGTGATTTGGCGCCCACGAGGTATGAATGGGGGGGATTGGGAGGGGAGTGGAACCATGTTTTACGGACGCATTTGTCTAAAATGTGAGGGGGACTTACAGTTCTACCCCTGCCTTTAGGCTTCTCGGCTTGGGTCTGTGTACTGAGGGTCGGGGATAGTAGAGTAACTTTGCTTCTCCCCAAATAGTGGGCGGGAGCAATTTCGGGCGAGGAGGGCGTGTTTTGAAATATAGTGGCGCGAGCGATTTCGGGCGAGGAGAGCGTGTTTTGAAATAGTGGGCGCGAGCTATTTCGGGCGAGGAGAGCGTGTTTTGCCGACCATGGTTTATGAATTATTCGGCACATGTCATTTCGGCCAAGGAGAAGGCGCACTTGGATGAAGTTACGAACCTACCCTCGATGTACAACGGGCCAATTGATGCGTGTCCCACATAGGACAGTAATTTCGCGTCTCCCATTTATTTGCTCGGGCGAATTCCAGCGAGCAAAGGATGTTTAGCGGTTCATTCAAAATTTGGGAGAACGAGCATCCACGTCTACCTTACCAAGTCGGTTCGAATCAAATTTTGAAATATTAGCTTGCCACTTCTTTTTTAGATGGAGAGATGATGCTCAGGAGCAATGTGTTTTTACATGCTCGTTGCTAGCGATTTACTATATGACAAATAGTTGGCCCACTCAAAAATGGGAATCAAACCCAAAATGAAATATCTCGATTCAATGAAATAGCTCGTTCACCAGGTCAAAAATAGTGAACTAAATCCAAAATTGAACACCTCAATCGAGTAGCATGTTGTACAGTATTATAGTACTCCATGAACATGTTGAAAGTCAAATTAATGAACTTGTTTGATATACGCATATATCCGTTCATGTGTGGATTGCAGACAACATGTTCTCCAATTTAAATATTTGAATGCAAGTTTATATGGAAACATGGTTTATATCAGTCTTTGATGCATAAAATGCGACCTCCCCCTCTCCCGGACTCCTGCTCTCTCTCTCTCTCTCTCTCTCTCTCCGACAATCTTCAATTCTGTCGGACGCATCCAACACACAAACCTTGTTGGTCCCTCTCGCTTTATCTCCATCTCTCTCTCTCTTTGTGTGTGTGTGGGGGGGGGTCTTTCTAGTTACACTGGTAGAAAAAGGGCCTTTAGTCCCGGTTCGTAAGGGCCTTTAGTCCCGGTTCTGGAACCGGGACTAAAGGGTCGGTACTAATGCCCTGACCCTTTAGTCCCGGTTCAATCCAGAACCGGGACTAAAGGCCCTCCACGTGGCCGGTCCACCTTTAGTCCCGGTTGGTAACACCAACCGGTACTAAAGGAAATTTTCTGATTTTTTTTGAAATTTTTTTTGAATTTTTTTTTTGAAATTTTATTTTGAATTTTTTTTGTTTTCAAATTTCTGAATTATTTTAACCTCTAATCTCTAATCACCCTTCATCACTGCTCAATTTAATCTCTAATCACCCCTCATCATTCCAAATCATCTAACTTCCCGAACGGTCACCCATCCTCTCACTACTCTAGCCTGAGCATGCTTAACTTTCGGGTTCTATTCTCCCTCGTTTCCAAGTCTGCACTTGTTGTTTTCCTGACAATAACAAGATGTCAATCCTATTAACCCTCAGGAATTTAGCTTGAGCATGAAGTCACATATTTCACTGTTTGAGTTTAAAACTATTGTTCTAAAAAACAATAATTTTTTAGTAACACTAATATTTCTTGAATAAGTAGTTTGACCAGATTTGACCAAAATTCAAAAAAGGTGAAATAATTATTTAATAACACTAATATTCTTGAATAATTATATAGTAACACTAATACTACTTGAATAAGTAGTTTGACCATAGTTTGACCAGATTTACTAAAAATTTAAAAAAACTGAAATTTGAGCATAACTTTTTTTTCTTTTGGAATTTGAGGATTCTACAAATTTGCAAACAGGCCATAGGCCATCTCCATCGGATGTAACTTTTCGAGTAGATGATTTTTCATATAAAAAACTTTTTAATCCGAGTTCGTATGCAAAAGTTATGCCCATTTTACAAATTCCAGAGAGATTTTGTAAATAAAGTCAAAATTCATATTTATAAATTTTCCCAACAACTAGACCTCATATCACATGGGAAACTTATTTTATTTTATTTTTATTGACATTTCCATCATTTTCTTTTGTTTTTTCTAAAACTGAAAAGGCGGTCCACATGGGGGGGAGTTTGAAAATGGGACCTTTAGTACCGGTTCGTGCCATGAACCGGTACTAATGCCTCAAAGTCCATTAGCCCCGGTTGGTGGCACCAACCGGGACTAAAGGTCTAACCTTTAGTAACGGTTGGTGCCACCAACCGGGACCAATGGGCATCGCACCCTTTAGTCCCGGTTTGTGGCACGAACCGGGACTAAAGGGCCCAGGTGAACCGGGACTAATGCCTTTACCACACGAACCGGGATAAATGCACCCATTGGTCCCGGTTCTGGACTGAACCGGGACTAATGGGCTTACCCGGCCTGGACCAAAGCCCCCTTTTCTACTAGTGTTAGCATGCATGTATACTCCATCTATAGGTCTCTCTCACACACTATGTATGATTCTCTAGTCCAAGCTAGATATCTTGGGTTCACTCATCGTACGCACACAAATTCCTTGGCTCGTTCCCCGTAACTCTCTCACGCACCACTCTGTCGTCTCGGAGCTCTCCACCTCTCTCTCAAACTCTCCATCTACCTGGCTCACACATACACATGCATATCTCACTCGCACTCGATAGGCCCATCTAAAACTCTATCTGTCTCCCTCGTTCTCTCTCCATCTCACACGCACACACACACACAATCTCATGCCTAGCTAGCCAAGTATGATGGTCTCTCACTCAATTATAGGCACACACAGTCCCCCCTATATGTATATGACTAGCTAATCTTAGTCTCCATCACAAAGATGTGCATGGTCTATCTCGATTTCTATCGGGGCATCTTTCTATCGTGCACGCACCTCCCTCGATCTCCCACCCATATAGTCCCCTCACGATCTCGAGGGGATCTCTCTATCACAAACACACCCTCTCGCCCTCCCCATGCGTCCATGTTCTCCATGTGTCCCTCTCGACCTTTGTTCCTTGTTGGCCAGACCTCTATTGGACATGTGCTATAGGGGTGTCTCTCTCCATTGCAAAAAATCACACACTAGCTATCTTCGTGTATCTCCTCGCCTCGCTTTTCTATCTCGGAGATGTATCCGTGAGATCTTCGCCTAAGAAACGAAAAAACACTCTCTCTCTCTCTCTAATTTATCGTTTGCTGTCACTTTCTCTTTCACACACATACACTTTTTGCACACTTACTCATTCTCTTTCACACGCACTTGATCTCTCTCGACTTAGGCACTCTCCTCGGTCCATAGCATATTGATTTATTGAAAAGTCAAACATCACAAAGTTTGACCATGTATGTGGAGAAAAACAATTACATCTAGAACGGCAAACATATACCATTAGATTTACCATGAGATGTAGTTTCGTATGATGTATCTTTGGTATTGTAGATATAAATAACATTTGCGTAAACCTGATCAAAGTTTCCAAAGTTTGACTTCTAAAAAATTTGCATGCACTGCATTATCGATCGGATGGAATATCTCTTTCCCCCTCTCAGCTATCCGACGCACCACTCAGCCTTATCGGGGCTCCTCAATCTCTCTCAAACTTTATATCTCCTTGGTTCACACATACACATGTCTCGCTCGCGCTATACATATATACCCATCCAACACTCTCCGCCCTTGTTCTCTCTCTCTCTATGTGACACGCACCCCCCTAATAAGTAACATAATCCCTCACTCCATCATAGGCGCAAGCACTCCGCCCCCTAAGTATGATTATCTCTCACTAGCCATCAAGAACACATGTATTGTCTCGTTCCATCCATACGTCTATCTTGATATCTCTCGGGGTATCTTCTATCGCGCACACACCTTGTCACTCGATCTCCCACCCATGTAGTCCCATCATGATCTCCAGGGGATCTCTGTATGAAAAACATACACTCCCTCCTCCCCAATGTCTGCATTTTTTCTGTACGTCTCTCTCGACCTCTCTCCCTTGTTTGTCAGACCCCTCTTGGCCACGTGCTAGGGGTCTTGCTCTCTCGGTTGCAAACAACCACACATTATCTCCTCACCTTGCTTTCGTTGTCGAAGATGCATGTGTGATATGTTTGCATAAGACACATGTTTTTTCTCGACTTTTATCGAGTGTTGTCCATGTCTCTTTCACACACGCACACACACTTTTTTCACTCACTCTTTCTATTTCTCTCTCTCTCTCTCTCACACACAAATCCATAAGCATATGGATGTTTTGAAAAGTCAAACCTCAGAAAAGTTTGACCAGGTATATGTGGAGAAAAACATTTACATCTGGAACCATCATTATATTCATCACAACATGTACTTACTTCGTACTATCATTTATCTTTTGTATTGTAGATATAAGTAATTACTTTATAAACTTGGTCAAAGTTTCAAAAGTTTAACTTTTAAAAAATGTTGGAACTACATTATCGAACGTAGGGAGTCACTCTTTCTCTCTCTGCTATCTCTCACGGGCCTCCCCTCTCACTCGAACACTCTATACCGACGGATTATACACTCACTGTGTCAGTGTATAGCTTCATATATCGTTTAGTTGACAGGTCAAATAGTCCACATGCTGCCTTGTCAGCTCGTGTTCTGTATCTTCGTGTGCTGGCCCATGTGGCAGTGGGTGAAAATAAGTAAACTAAAGGCCCATCTGACACGCGGTGAAGTAAACAAAGTTGAAACCACTCGGGGTAGCACCCCGCACGCTAGTACTCCCTCTGTTTATTTTTAGTCCGCATATAAGGTTTGGTCAAAGTCAAGCTTTGTAGAGTTTGACTAACTTCATATTAAAAATATAAACATTCACAATATCAAATCAATATTATCAGATGCACCATGAAACGTATGTTCATACTACATGTAAATTGAGGGCGCATTGAGGACACACTTCTTCCGCGTGAAGGACGCACTCGCGCACAATTCACCACTGCACAGTGGCATGCACAGAAGGACGCACTCGCCCACACCCAGCACACAACACACACCGGCACACGTGTACACCGGCGTCGCCGCCGGTTGAGATGGACAGCGAGGAGCCAACAAGCGGAGGCGGCTTGAGCCAAAACCGCATCCGGCGAGCCTGGACTTCATCGGCAGCCTCCCCTACGACATGTTGCTCGTCATCATCGGCCTCCTCCCCACCAAATCTGCCGTGCGGACCGCCCTACTATCCCGGCGGTGGCGCCCCCTCTGGCGTCGCGTCCCCTTCAACCTCACCGTCGACAGCTGCCTCTGCTACGGGGATTGCAAACGCATGGCCGCAGTCTCCAAGATCCTTTCGTCGCACCTTGGGCCAGCCAGACGCCTTGACATCCGCATGTTCAGTAGCAACTGCAAGGTCCAACACAAGTTCGACGAGTGGTTCTTATCCCCCACCCTAGATCAGCTCGAGGAGCTCAGCTTTCAAGCTGGACGATGTCGCTCTCTGCCGTCGTCCGCGCTCCGCCTCGCGCCAACGCTGCGTCGCGCCAGCTTCAGCTCCTGCTATCTTCACTAGATTAATGCCGCGCCCGCCCTTCTTCTCACTCAACTCAAGCAGCTCGACCTCTTCGACGTTGTCATCTCGTAGAAGGCTATGGAGCACCTGCTCCGCAACTGTACTGCGCTCGAGTACCTTCGTCTTGAGCAGATCCATGGGTTCATTAGCCTCCACATCACCTCGACGAATCTCCGATGGATTTATGTGTCTTGCTGGCCCCGCAACAAGACATCAATTGGGAAGAGATCACTCCATCTGTTCCACGTTATGGTCACTGAGAATGCGCCTTTCCTTGAGGGATTGCTTGTATCGGATCTAGAAGGTCCAATAAATATCAGGGTCATTGACGTGCCGAAATTGACAGCGTTGGTGCACTCATCTGCCAAATTCTCCGAACTCTTTATTGGATCCGTAATCGTTCAGGTACAACACTCATCTTCTTCTCCGTCTTCTTGAAATTCACATTTTTAGATTTCTTCTTGATGTATTTACGACCGTCTTCCAGAAGATGACTCCCACAAGCTTGACCCAGTCTATGCGCACAGTGAAGATCTTGGCAATAAAATCTGTCGGCCCCAATCTGGATCAAGTTGTTGGATTCTTCACATGCTTTCTGTGCATGGAGAAGCTACTCATCGAGGTGAAACTTCTTTCCTATTAGTAAACGGTAATCACAACGTAGCTCAATTTTTTTGTAATTTCCCCAAATTATGATGATAAGTGTAGTGTTCAAAACTGCATCTACGCACTGCACCAAAAGAAATGTTTTTAGTATTTTTTCTCACGTGATCACCTGCATTGTTTTTTGTTGTACTACTATAGTAGCCTAGGCTAGTCATAGTGGAAATTAACTTAGACTACTTCAGTAACTCTATGGTTACCCTAAGAGCAAGTACTACCTCCGTCCTGGTTTACTCTTCCTATTTTGTAGTATCAAAATTTGACCAAAGATTTAACTGACAAAATGTTAATGCATGTCACTAAGAACTATATCGTTGGATTCGTATTTGAACATAATTTCAAATGGTGTAATTTTTAGTGACATGCATTGGCAATTTCTTACGTAAATCTATGGTCAAAATATTATACTAAATAAGAGGTAGTACAAAAGTGGGCTATAACGACCCTCCACTATGTAGGCCAAAACACGTGCCAAATTCACTTGTGATGCATTTGGCATCGATGCCCCTCCATTGCTCACCTGGTGCCCCAATCTAGATCACCTACTTTGCTCTGGTGCCAAATTAACTCACGCAATGAAAAAACACTTGTGTGGGAGAGAGAGAGAGGACTGAGGCAATAAAAAAACACTTATTTGGGAGAGTGAGAGGCTGGTGTAGTTGGTTTTATTGATTTGTTTATACATGTGGGTATGTGTGCACAGCGGTGCCAACTCTCTCACATTGCGAGAGCGGTGCCAAAATCTTTTGATTTGATATCGATGCGTACTATGTGGCATACTTTTGCGAAATATGGCATCAGCCACATAGTGGAAAGCAACAAATGCCCAAGCTCTTCACGTACTCCTAGGTAAATGAGAGGAAAGAGAGAGAGAGAGAGAGAGAGAGAGAGAGAGAGAGTGAAAAATATCACTAGCCAGCCAACCCTATCGTATGAGCGAATGATATTGATACATCTTGATGACACATCAATCTTATACAGCCAGCTGCTCTAATATGTTCCCTTCTTTTGCAAATAAAAAGACCCGAAAGTGAAAAATGTGCCGCACTATAACAATCTCATCGAATGCCTTGATCTCCATCTTATAGAAATTGATTTGATCGACTATCGAGGCAGCACATCGGAGATTAAATTGGTCAGGTTCTTTCTTCTGGAGGCAAGTGTGCTCAAGGTAATGAGGTTTGGCATTCTCTGGCGCAACAATGAATGGCGTGCTGATCACCGCAAGCTTCTAAGCCTAAATGACAAAGTCTCCACATAAGTTGATATTTTTTTGAAACATCAAGTGGCCAGAGACTCGAAAACTTATTTGCCCATTAGTGACTTGTCAGGGTGGTGGATTTTAGTTTGTATGATAATGTTGCATCCACCTAAAGTAACGAAAGTTCTTACATAAACTTCTTAGTAATTCCCTCTTCGTAGGTGCAGCATTACTCCTAACATTGGTAATATCAGTTTGAAACTTGTAATATTGCCATGTCATATTCCTGCGTTTTCAAAATCCTGCGAATCAAACAGGTCCTGAGTTGGTGATGATGTTGTGCCTGCCATCTTTCACCAATAGCCGTCGGATCTAGATCTGACACATACAAACCAAACTTCTCCAGTTTTGCAAAAAGATGCCCGCACTTGTTCCCTATTTACAAACAACTCCTTGTCTCTCACAATCAGCCTTATCTCCTCCCCACCACATCTAGAAGGCCATGGAAAATACTGGCGCGATGGTTGCTGCCGGCGTCGTCCACCCCCCAATCTTGGTGTTCCATGCAATGCACGGGCATCTACGCACGGGAAATTATGTCGAACACGGCTAGTTGTAAGCGGGCTAGGTCTACAGCCATGATGATAGTGACTGCAGACGGTGAGGCTGACTATGGTATGCCAAACATGGCGCCTAACTCAGGTGTCATCTCCGGCGTAGGGTCTTGTCACTTCACTGTGCTACTACATTGGTAGTACTACTAGTAGTACTAGCGCCACCGTCTGGATTTAGTAGTACTACCACGTCCATCTGGATTTATTAGTATTTGACTAGCAATATCAAGTAATGCATGTCACAAAAAATGTACTACTCCCTCTGTAAATAAATACATGGTGTATTGTTTTATTCCTATCGGTGAGATAACTTAATGTTTTTTTGCTACTTAATAGGATTATATGCAATGAACTAACCACCGCATGTGATGTTTGGTAGTCTCAAGTCATTGAAAGCATGCACGACCCACATCTCTCATTGGTTGATATGTCATAAAATAAGAAACGAGGAGGGAGTTAATGTACTGTGCCTAAGTGTTTTGGGATTATTTGGTTTTCATAAGGTGACTTACACAACATTTTTGGTTACATGCATTAACATTTTATTAGTTAAATCAAAGGTCAAAACTTGGCACAAAATGCAAAGGGGACCAATAAACCAGTAAACATCAAAGTTCTCTCGTTTGGCCCCAACTAGAGGTTGATACGTATCCAACGTATCTATAATTTTTGATTGTTCCATGCTATTATATATTCTGTTTTGGATGTTAATAGGCTTATTTATACACTTCTATATTATTTTTGGGACTAACCTTATTAACCGGAGGCCCAGGCCAAATTGTTGCTTTTGTCCTATTTTAGTGTTTCGCAGAAAAAGAATATCAAACAGAGTCCAAACGGAATGAAACCTTCAGGAGCATGAATTTTGGAACAAATGTGATCAATACGACTTGGAGTGGACATTGTCGGTGTCAAAACCGGCCGATCTCGAGTAGGGGGTCCCAAACTGTGCGTCTAGGCTGGATGGTAACAGGAGACAAGGGACACGAAGTTTTACCCAGGTTCGGGCCCTCTCGATGGAGGTAAAACCCTACGTCCTGCTTGATTAATATTGATGATATGGGTAGTACAAGAGTAGATCTACCACGAGATCGAGGAGGCTAAACCCTAGAAGCTAGCCTATGGTATGATTGTTGATGTGTATGTTGTCCTACAGACTAAAACCCTCCGATTTATATAGACACCGGAGAGGGTTAGGGTTACACAAAGTCGGTTACAATGGTAGGAGATCTTCATATCTGTATCGCCAAGCTTGCCTTCCACGCCAAGGAAAGTCCCTTCCGGACACGGGATAGAGTCTTCAATCTTTCATCTTCATAGTCCAAGAGTCCGGCTAAAGGTATAGTCCAGCTATCCAAACACCCCCTAATCAAGGACTCCCTCAGTAGCCCCTGAACTAGGCTTCAATGATGACGAGTCCGACGCGTAGATTGTCTTCGGCATTGCAAGGAGGGTTCCTCCTCCAAGTACTTCATAGAAGATTTTGAACACAAAGATAGTGTCCGGCTTTGCAAAACAAGTTTCCACATATTGCCATAGAGAGAATAATATTTACACCAATCTAATCTGCTGACGTATTCCATAGCGTGTCACACCACGGCCAACCCTTTATCCGAGTCGTTTCATTATCCCACCTCAGCGCGTCATGCGAGGCGGTTTCCTTAGCACGTCTTGTTAAAGCAGAGATCGTGTCCCCTTATCCCGGGATTATCATCAATACGGGCGTGGGTAACCTAACCGCGCCA
This sequence comes from Triticum aestivum, assembly GCF_018294505.1. Taxonomy (NCBI): domain Eukaryota; kingdom Viridiplantae; phylum Streptophyta; class Magnoliopsida; order Poales; family Poaceae; genus Triticum; species Triticum aestivum. The sequence goes on along the minus strand of NC_057797.1, from coordinate 154,222,190 downwards.
TTGATTACAGCGCTTGGAGATAAGCGAGTTTTACCAGGCTGGTGGGGACATGTGGTTGCGTCCATCCATATAAGGGGATAAGGATCCACCTTTTCACCTACGCCTTCTTCCTCCTTCGCCTATCCATTCTTGCGCACTTGAGCTCTAGCGCCCAAGTCTGCACTCCCCACCTCAACATTCTCCAGCCATGTCCGGAGCGGGAGGCAAGTGGATGGTCTCCTCCATCACGGAGGGACATATCAAAAAGCTGAGGAAGGTCGGATACCTATCTAACGACATCGCGTACCGGCTCCCCGAAAAGGGGCAGCTTATCCCCACCCCTAGGCCCCATGAGAGGGTGGTGTTCCTCCCCCATTTCCTCCACGGACTGGGTTTCCCTCTCCACCCATTTGTCCAGGGGCTCATGTTCTACTACGGCCTAGATTTCCATGATCTGGCCCCGAACTTTGTCCTCAACATCTCGGCGTTTATCGTCGTGTGCGAGGCCTTCCTCCGCATCCGCCCCCATTTCGGCCTATGGCTCAAGACTTTCAACGTCAAGCCGAAGGTGGTGCGCGGCAACCAGGCGGAGTGCGGAGGCGCCATGGTGGGCAAGATGGCCAACATCCTCTGGCTCGAGGGCTCCTTTGTGGAGTCCCTGAAGGGGTGGCAATCGGGGTGGTTTTACATCACTGAGCCGCGCGACGCCGAATGGGTCGCACCCCCCGAGTTCTGGTCCGGACCCCCAATGCGGCTCACATCCTGGAAAGAGACGGGCCTGTCGTGGGGTAAAAAAGGAGAGCTGACCGGACTCCAAACATGCGTCAAAACCCTGGTGGACAAGAAGCTCAAACTTGTCAACGTAGTCCAGGTTATGCTCATCCGCTTGATCCTCCCATGCCAACAACGGGCTTTCAACCTGTGGGAGTTCGACCCGGCGCGGCACCAAACTCTGAGCAGGCTCTTCGACACGACGTACGAAGATGCCTGGAAGGTGCTTTTCAAGGGCGCCGAGGCTCCCGCATCCGCTACTGAGGATCGCAGATTCTGTGCACAGCATCACGCTCTCGCGGTAAGCTGTTTTTTCCTTTTACAGGGTATCCGTTTTCATAGTTTGACTCCATGCAGGATCTAAGCTCCCTTTCCTTCGACAGGATTGGCAGGTGACATCCGGACAGATCAACTGTCCGGCCCCTTTGCCCGATGGCCCAGCGGACGCTCGCTTGGCGAGGCTGCTGGTTCCGGCACCCTATGTGGTGACGGAGAAGAAGACCACGGGGACTCGAAAGAGTGCCCGATGCCCGGAGGTGTCAGATTCATCATCCGACGAATCCAAGACGCACTCCTCCCATGAAGACGAGGAGGAGGAAGAAGAGACCCGTCCCCCTCCAGCGAGGGAAGGGAAGAAAAGGAAGGCCACCCCAACTGGGGAGGCCGAAGGGTCCAAGAAGGGGAAAACCCTTCCTCCGAACTGCCCCATCGACGCCAACGGTGGCGGAGAGGAGTGGGCGCCTAGGGCCAAGCCCCTGGCCAAATCGTAAGTATCCGGATACCAGAGTAATTCATAGTATTCGTTTATTGCACAACTTTCCCTCATGTCGAATATGTTTATACAGCCCACCCAAAGACAGGCTCGACGCGTCGTCGAGCAGCTCACTGGACTCGTCGGATGTGAACTCGCTTCCGATGGCTTCCTCCCCTCGCCCTACGGACGACACCGAAGTGTTGTCCCAACAGGTTCCAAGCCGGGAGGAGGTGGTCCTGGAGGCACCGCAAGGCGACCTCCCGGACTCCAGGAGCAAAGGGGATAAAACCCCCCAGGGCTCCAATTCCGTCTCTAGGCCGGACACTGCTCTAGAACCTTCAAAGGTTCCAGATTCCAGCGGGCGACCTCCTTCCAAGAGGAGCCAGCCCACCGTGCCGGTGGCCCCCGTCCAACCGGAGGTGCCGGACAATATGTTGGAGGCGCTCCAAGGCGCCTCCATCGATGAGGAGCACCGTGCCATTATGAGTGCGGTGGTCCAGAAGGTTCAGTCCGCCAAGAGCGGACTGACTGAAGCTTGTACTAGCCTTTTGAGAGGCTTTGAGGTAAGTACAGAATGTGTAAATAATATTACCGCATAGACAGTAGCCCCTGATGCTCTGTTTGGCGTTCGGGAAGAAAAGCCGAATAGAGGATTAAATAAAATTCGTAGGAGTCTAACAAAAGGAGTCAATATGCGTATGCAGGCTTCTCTGCTTGCGTCCGCCGCACTGACTACAGAAGTGGACACGCTAAAGCAGAACCTCGAGCGGTCCGAGCAAGAGCTCGGTCGTGCCAAGAAGCAGCTCGAGGACAATGAAGGTAAGAAATACCTTGTTTAAATATATATAAAAAAGGTGCAATTGCAAAAAATGACAGGATTATCGTGGCTATTGTAGGGGCCACGTCTGAGGTGGCGACCCTTAAGCAAGTGCTGGACGAGGCTGAGAAGAGGGCGGCCACGGAGCGCACCGAGCGGGAGAAGTGTGAGGCCGAGGTTGGCAAGGTGCGGGAAGAGCTCCAGGCTCTCATGGAAAAACATGAGAGTTTGGAGCTTGAATCAAAGACGCGAGCATCCGAGCTCGCGGTGGCTATTGAAAATGCCACGTCTGCCAAGGCCGAATCCCAGAAGACCCTCCTGGAGTTGGATGAGGTGAAGAAGATAGCGGCGGGTAAGGCATTCTTTATGCAAAGCAAACACATAAACGTGAGTTACTTGTTACTTACCCGAATCCGGAGCTCTCCAGGAGCGTTCGCAGATCTTCCCCGGAGTGTGTCCGATGCCGCCGCATTCTATCGAGCCGAGGAGGGCAGCTCGACGAAGAAGGTGTTCTGGTCTCAGTACGCTGAGGCCGGACACCCCGTGCCCTTGAGCAACCAGCTGAAGCAACTGGTCGAGCTCCACAAGGCGGCCGAACAGGCCATGAAGGGCCTCATTGTTCGGCTGTGGCCTGGAGGGGCTCTGCCTGGGAGCTATTTCGGGCTGGTGCGGCGGCTGGTGGAGGCCTGTCCAAGGCTCAAAGTCATCAAGCGCTCTGTCTGCATTGAGGGTGCCTGTAGGGCCCTTGCCCGGGCTAAGGTGCACTGGGGCAAGCTGGATGCTGAGAAGCTTGTGAAGGACGGGCCACTGCCGAGGAAAGAACATCGCAAGCCCGAGAATTACTATAAGGATGTTCTGAAGGGTGCCTGCCTTGTGGCGGATGAATGTTCTAGGGATGTAATTTTTGAGTGAAACTTGCTCGTTGTGTCCTGTGCGCTGAAAACTTGTTTATATGCGCTAAGCAATGCTGTTGGAATTTAAAATATTACCTTCTGTGCGGCTGTTTATCAATTCTGAGAGATGGCGAGTCGTCGGCTTCTGCCGCCGTGCCGCTAGTGCTGGGGTGTTCGGGGATATACCTGAGCGCTCTTTTTCCCATGTTTGGGTCCTTCGAGGGAGGCGCTCAGCCCAACGAACAAGGCAATCAGACTATAATGCGTGAACACTCTCACTTAGCCATAGAATTCTATAATTTTAAATTTCGGCGAAGCCCCTGGTATTCGGAAGACTGAGTTCGGGGCGCTATCCACGCCTTGGCCGGACAGAGCCGGCTCCTCGCCCTAAGCGGCATAAGTCTTTAGGGACTCGAAAAAAACCTCTCAAACAGCGACCAGCTCTCGCTTCATCATGACAGTTAGTTTTAGCTTTCCCCACTGAGGTGCTCGACCCAGCTCAACTGGGGCACAATCGCAGTGGTTCTCCTAGTGCTACCTTAGCCGATATAGCGGAATGTAAGGCACCAAAACATAGGAGCCGGGCAAACCCAACTATTGACCAAAGACATGATTCGGAGCCGATGCATATAATGCTATAAGTTCGGGGTGCCGCACTTGTTAAAGTGTTCGGACTTCTCACACCATATTGAGGGGTACTAAAGCCCCTGGCGTATTTTGGCCATACCAACGTGTACGGGTGCAATATGTCGTTAAGGAACATATATAAAGAAAAAAGGTAATGCAAAAATAGACGAAAGCTATGCATTGTTTATTAAAAAGGTGTGCGATCAAGGCAGAACGATACAAGTAATGCGATAAGTGGAAGATTGGACTAGTTAACATGTCCGTTCCAGGGGCAAGCTGCGGAATAGTATGCGGAACAGGTATACTGCTCGTGATAGAGATCACCTGGGAGTTCCATAGTGCGGCGTGGCTTGTCTGCTTCCCTGGTTCTTGCATCGTTTGTGCGGCAATTGAACTGCCGAACAGGCCTTCTGAAGGATGAAGTCCTGAAAGTAAGAGAAAATTCAAAAATCGGCAGCCCCTGGTACGGTTTAAGCCGTGTTTTGGGCGTGTCGTGATGGTGCCCCTCCCCCTGTGCCCATGGTATCTCTAGAGCGTAGTTATGTACACGAAGTACTGGCGTCGCCTTTTTGTGAGGGTTAGGGTTGGGGCCGCATTGCTATGCCTGCTCGGATCGTGCCAAGCGGTCTTGTTGTAGGTTACTCCGGGTGCGCTTGACGATGTCCGGTCGTTTAGTGGCCGGACTGGAGAACTGCCTGGAGAGGCTGCTTTGTACTTCTGCTGCAAGGGCCGCCATGTGCTCCTCCGTTTGGAGGGAGCGTTCGGTGTTTCCATTGACCGTAATTACTCCTGGAGGGCCTGGCATCTTGAGCTTAAGGTATGCGTAGTGCGGTACCGCATTGAACTTAGCGAATGCAGTTCGCCCGAGCAGTGCGTGATAACCACTGCAAAACGGGACTATGTCGAAGATTAACTCCTCGCTTTGGAAATTATCCGCAGATCCGAAGACCACTTCAAGTGTGACTGAGCCTGTACAGTTGGCCTCTACACCTGGTATTACGCCTTTAAAGGTCGATTTGGTGGGTTTAATCCTCGAGGGATCTATGCTCATTTTCCGTGTTGTATCCTGGTAAAGCAGGTTCAGGCTACTGCCGCCGTCCATAAGGACTCTGGTGAGATGAAATCCGTCAATAATTGGGTCTAGAACAAATGCGGCGAATCCGCCATGACGGATGCTAGTGGGATGGTCACTTCGATCAAAGGTGATCGGGCAGGAGGACCATGGGTTGAACTTTGGGGCGACTGGCTCTACCGCGTATACGTCCCTTAATGCACGCTTCCGCTCCCTTTTGGGGACATGGGTTGCGTATATCATGTTTCACCGTCCGCACTTGTGGGGGAAAACCCTTCTGTCCACTGTTGTTCGGCGGCCGGGGCTCCTCGTCACCATCGCTATGCAGCCCCTTGTCTTCATTTTCGGCATTTAACTTGCCTGCTTGCTTGAACACCCAACAATCCCTGTTGGTGTGATTGGCTGGCTTTTCAGGGGTGCCATGTATCTGGCACGAGCGGTCGAGTATTCGGTCCAAACTGGACGGGCCCCTAGGATTCCTTTTGAATGGCTTTTTCCGCTGACTGGATTTAGAGCCTCTGAATCCGACATTAACTGCCGTATCCTCAGCATTGTCGCCATTAATGCGGCACTTCTGCTTGTTGCGACGCGACCTGCCACTACTGTCCCTGGTGTCCGAATTACCAGGGTTCTTGGTCATATTGTTGCTACGAGCAAGCCAGCTGTCTTCTCCCGTGCAAAAGCGGGTCATGAGTGTCGTGAGTGCTGCCATAGATTTCGGCTTTTCCTGTCAAAGGTGCCGGGCCAGCCACTCGTCACGGATATTGTGTTTGAAGGCTGCTAGGGCCTCAGCGTCCGGACAGTCGACTATTTGATTTTTCTTTGTTAGGAACCGTGTCCAGAATTGCCTAGCCGATTCCTCTGGCTGCTGAATTACGTGACTTAGGTCATCGGCGTCTGGGGGTTGCACATAAGTGCCCTGGAAATTGTCGAGGAATGCGGCTTCCAGGTCCTCCCAACAACTGATTGATCCTGTTGGCAAGCAGTTAAGCCAATGCCGAGCTGGTCCTTTAAGCTTGAGTGGGAGGTAATTGATGGCGTAGAAATCATCGCCGTGGGCCATGTGGATATGAAGGAGATAATCCTCGATCCATACCGCAGGATCTATTGTGCCATCATATGATTCGATGTTTACGGGTTTGAAACCCTCGGGGATTTGATGATCCATTATTTCGTCTGTAAAGCAGAGTGGGTGTGCGGCGCCTCTGTACTGGGCTATATCGTGCCGTAGCTCCAATGAGCCTTGTCTACTGTGTTCGGCCCCGCAGAATTTGTGGTCGGCATGTCGGTTATCGTCTCAAGCCGTGGGGCACCCACGCAATCTGTAGATCGATCTTGTTTTCCTTGCCTTGTCCTCCAACATGTCTCGTAAGTCCGGCGCATATTCCCGTGCCTTGGTATGGGGTGCGGCTTGAGTGGAGGGCCGAGAGGCCTCTCTGTCGCGACCACGAGGTGGCCGGTCGGCCGCATCAAGTGCTTCCTCCTCTAATTGGGGTAGCAGCCTGCGCTTTGGGTAGCTCTTGGAGGGGCGTTCGAGTTTATGCTCTTTGGCCGCAAGGACTTCAGTCCATCTGTTGACTAGCAGATCTTGATCAGCTCTAAGTTGTTGCTGTTTTTTCTTGAGGCTTCTTGTCGTGGCCATAAGCCTGCGTTGAAAACGATTTTGCTCGATGAGATCCTCTGGCACGATGAATTCATCGTCGTCGAGGCTTGCCTCGTCTTCGGAGGGAGGCATATAATTATCGTCCTCGACCTCTCTGTCTGCCGCTCTCTCATGAGGGCTGGTTTCTCCATCCTCCTGTGCTAAATCATGCTAGAGGGGGTTTTCTTCGGCGCCTTCCGAAGTATTATTATCTCCCGTGCTGGAATCACCTTGTTTGATTTGGCAGGATTTTGAGCGGCACCGCTGACGCCGGCGCTTAGGCTGTTTCTTGGAGGGGTCATCCTCCGCTGTTCCATCTCCATCTCCCTCTTTTGGGGTGTCCACCATGTATATGTCATATGACGAGGTGGCTTTCCAGGGCCTAGTAGGCGCTGGTTCTTCATCATCTCCTTCATCGGCATCCATACCATCGATATCTTCGGAGTCGAAGTCGAGCATGTCGGTTAAGTCATCGACAGTGGCTACAAAGTGGGTGGTGGGTGGGCTTTGAATTTCTTCATCGTCCGTACCCCAACCTTGCTGACTGTAGTCCGGCCAGGGCTCTCTTGATAAAGAGAGAGACTTTAGTGACTTCAGGATATCGCCGAAAGGCGAGTGCTGAAAGATGTCCGCGGCAGTGAACTCCATGATCGGCGCCCAATCGGATTCGATTGGCAGGGGCAAGGAGGGTTCGGAGTCCGGAGAGGAGTCCGACTCCTTGGAGTCACGAGTCCTGCAGAGTACGGGGCTGGTGCTTGGCTCAATCACCATTGGGGTCGCATCCCCAAGGTGGCGTCCAACCGCCCATCCTCGATCTGCACAGTTGGCTCCGAATTAAGGGTCGGAGCCAGTGCAGGTGCGGCCTCCAGGGCACTGTTTGGCAGCAGAGCTAGATCATGCTCGTCATGACAGTGCGGCGCGCTCGGTAGTGGCTCGAATCCGTCGAAGATCAAGTCCCCGCGGATGTCAGCCGTGTAGTTTAAACTTCCAAATCTGACCTGACGGCCAGGGGCGTAGCTTTCGATCTGCTCCATACGGCCAAGCGAATTGGCCCGCAGTGCGAAGCCGCCGAAGATGAAGATCTGTCCGGGGAGGAAGGTCTCACCCTGGACTGCATCGCTATTGATGATCGTAGGAGCCATCGAGCCTGACGGCAACGACACAGAGGAACTCTCAATGAAAGCACCAATGTCGGTGTCAAAACCGGTGGATCTTGGGTAGGGGGTCCCGAACTGTGCGTCTAGGCCGGATGGTAACAGGAGACAAGGGACACGAAGTTTTACCCAGGTTCGGGCCCTCTCGATGGAGGTAAAACCCTACGGCCTGCTTGATTAATATTGATAATATGGGTAGTACAAGAGTAGATCTACCACGAGATCGAGGAGGCTAAACCCTACAAGCTAGCCTATGGTATGATTGTTGATGTGTACGTTGTCCTACAGACTAAAACCCTCTGGTTTATATAGACACCGGAGAGTGTTAGGGTTACACAAAGTCGGTTACAATGGTAGGAGATCTTCATATCCATATTGCCAAGCTTGCCTTCCACGCCAAGGAAAGTCCCTTCCGGACACGGGACGGAGTCTTCATTCTTGCATCTTCATAGTCCTGGAGTCCGGCTGAAGGTATAGTGCGGCTATCCGAACACCCCCTAATCCACGACTCCCTCAGACGTCAAGCAATCAACGAGGAAGCCACAAGGCAGGTGGCGCGCCCTCCACCCTCGTGGGCCCCTCGTGGCTCCACTGACCTACTTCTTCCTCCTATATATACCTACGTACCCTTAAAACATCAGAGGGCACCACGAAAAACTAATTCCACCGCCGCAACCTTCTGTACCCATGAGATCCCATCTTGGGGCCTTTTCCGGCACTCCACCGGAGGGGGCATTGATCATGGAGGGCTTCTACATCAACACCATAGCCTCTCCGATGATGTGTGAGTAGTTTACCTCAGACCTTCGGGTCCATAGTTATTAGCTAGATGGCTTCTTCTCTCTCTTTGGATCTCAATACAAAGTTCTCCTCGATTCTCTTGGAGATCTATTCGATGTAATCTTCTTTTGTGGTGTGTTTGTCGAGATCCACTGAATTATGGGTTTATGATCAAGATTATCTATGAACAATATTTGAATCTTCTCTGCATTCTTTTATGTATGATTGGTTATCTTCACAAGTCTCTTTGAATTATCAGTTTGGTTTGGCCTACTAGATTGATCTTTCTTGCAATGGGAGAAGTGCTTAGCTCTGGGTTCAATCTTGCGGTGCTCGATCCCAGTGACAGTACGGAAAACGACACGTGTTGTATTGTTGCCATCGAGGATAAAAAGATGGGATTTATATCATATTGCATGAGGTTATCCCTCTACATCATGTCCTCTTGCTTAAAGTGTTACTCCGTTCTTATGAACTTAATAATCTAGATACATGCCGGATAGCGGTCGATGTGTGAAGTAATAGTAGTAGATACAGGCAGGAGTCGGTCTACTTGTCACGGACGTGATGCCTATATACATGATCATACCTAGATATTCTCATAACTATGCTCAATTCTATCAATTGCTCGATAGTAATTTGTTCACCCACCGTAATACTTATGCTATCTTGAGATAAGCCACTAGTGAAACCTATGGCCCCCGGATCTATTTTCCATCATACAAGTTTCCAATCTATTTTATTTTGCAATCTTTACTTTCAATTTATATAATAAAAATACCAAAAATATTTATCTTATTATTATTATGTCTACCAGATCTCACTCTTGCAAGTGGCCATGAAGGGATTGACAACCCCTTTATCGCGTTGGTTGCAAGGTTCTTATTTGTTTGTGTAGGTACGAGGTGACTCGCGCGAGGTCTCCTACTGGATTGATACCTTGGTTCTCAAAAACTGAGGGAAATACTGACGCTGCTTTGCTGCATCACCCTTTCCACTTCAAGGGAAAACAAACGCATGCTCAAGAAGTAGCAAGAAGGATTTCTGGCGCCGTTGTCGGGGAGATCTACGCCAAGTCAAGACATACCAAGTACCCATCACAACTCTTACCCTTCGCATTACATTATTTGTCATTTGCCTCTCGTTTTCCTCTCCCCCACTTCACCCCTTCTCTTTTATTCGCCTCTCTCCCATTGTTTTCTTTGTGCCATGGCCGAATCAAAAGGGCTAAAGGCTCTCTCCAGGGCTTTACTTTGGATAGTCCCTCTGTCCTCTCTAAGCTCATAAATAATGATGCTCTGGAAATACCTACCGGGGTTATCAATGAGGGTTTGAATAATTTTGATGAAGATGATCCCAGAATTTTTCATTATTTACTTGATGAATCTTTGAAGGATGCTTGGGATAGGCTTTTGAGGATCCGAGCTAGCTATGTGCCCCAATATCAAATTGAGATAAACTTAAAAAGCTTTTATGTTGGGTTACCCGCTTCACTCAAGCAAGTTTTAGATTCTATTTTTGAAGAGGGTTTTCCTGAAGGAGATCCCATAGATACCTATGAAAAGATGAAAACTATATTTGGGCACCCCATGAGTGAGAAAGTTGAATCCACCTCTCTTTTGTGCTTTTACCAAAACGAAATTATCGAGGAGGTGAAGGCTGGCTTAGATGCAAATTTCTGAAGCATGCTTAATCTTTCTTCTACCATTAATGGCCATGTGCTTTTTCAAAATAGAAAGATAAATTCTACAGATAAAAAATTTCTCTTTTCTTTCCCAATACCAAAGATGGCAATACCTAGATCTATCCTCGCTTTTATGCCTAGCTAGGGGCGTTAAACGATAGCGCTTGTTGGGAGGCAACCCAATTTTATTCTTATTCCTTGCTTTTTGTTCCTATTTAGTAATAAATAATTTATCTAGCCTCTGTTTTGGTTGTGTATTTTGTGTTTAATTAGTGTTTGTTCCAAGTAGAACCGTTAGGAAGACTTGGGGAAAGTCTTTTTGATCTTGTTGTAAAAACAGAAACTTTAGCGCTCACAAGATTAGCTACAAATTTTAACTGGAGAGCTCTATTTAGTTAATTATTTTTGCAAATGATTAATAGATAAATTCCTCTTGTCCAGCAATTATTTTAGAAATTTTTGGGTTCCAGAAGTATGCGTTTGATATGAATTACTACAGACCGACTGTTTTTGACAGATTCTGTTTTTCGTGTGTTGTTTGCTTATTTTGATGAATCTATGGCTAGTAATGGAGTTTATAAACCATGGAAAAGTTGGAATACAGTAGGTTTAACACCATTATAAATAAAGAATGAGTTCATTAAAGTACCTTAAAGTGGTGTTTTGTTTTCTTTCGCTAACGGAGCTCACGAGATTTTCTGTTAAGTTTTGTGTTGTGAAGTTTTCAAGTTTTGGGTAAAGATTTGATGGATTATGGAACAAGGAGTGGCAGGAGACTAAGCTTGGGGATGCCCAAGGCACCCCGAGGTAAAATCCAAGGACACCAAAAAGCCTAAGCTTTGGGATGCCCCGGAAGGCATCCCCTCTTTTGTCTTGGTTCATCGGTAACTTTACTTGGAGCTATATTTTTATAGACCACATGATATGTGTTTTGCTTGAAGCATCTTGTATTATTTGAGTCTTTGCTTTTTAGTTTACCAAAAATCATCCTTGCTGTACACACCTTTTTAGAGAGACACACATGAATCGGAATTTATTAGAATACTCTATGTGCTTCACTTAAATCTTTTGAGCTATATAGTTTTTGCTCTAGTGCTTCACTTATATATTTTACAGCATGGTGGTGGTTTTATTTTATACAAATAATTGATCTCTCATGACTCACTTATATTATTTTGAGTGTCCTTTAGAATATCATGGTAATTTGCTTTAAGGCATAATAAAAACTTTCATATAAGTGCATTGAATACTATGAGATGTTTGATACTTGATAATTGTTTGGAGATATGGAGATGGTGATATTAGAGTCATGCTAGTTGAGTAGTTGTCAATTTGAGAAATACTTGTGTTGAAGTTTGTGATTCCCATAGCATGCACGTATGGTGAACCATTATGTGATGAAGTCGGAGCATGATTTATTTATTGATTGTCTTCCTTATGAGTGGCGGGCAGGGACGAGCGATGGTCTTTTACTACCAATCTATCCCCCTAGGAGCATGCGCGTAGTACTTTGTTTCGATAACTAATAGATTTTTGCAATAAGTATGTGAGTTCTTTATGACTAATGTTGAGTCCATGGATTATACACACTCTCACCCTTCCACATTTGCTAGCCTCTCTATTACCGCGCACTTTTCGCCGGTATCATACACCCACCATATACCTTCCTCAAAACAGCCACCATACCTACCTATTATGGCATTTCCATAGCCATTCTGCGGTATATTGCCTTGCAACTTTCCACTGTTCCGTTTGTTATGACACGCTTCATCCTTGTCATATTGCCATGCATGATCATGTAGTTGACATCGTATTTGTGGCAAAGCCACCGTTCATAATTTTTTTTCATACATGTCACTCTTGATTCATTGCATATCTCGGTACACCGCTGGAGGCATTCACACAGAGTCATATTTTGTTCTAAGTATTGCGTTGTAATTCTTGAGTTGTAAGTAAAAAGAAGTATGATGATCATCATTATTAGAGCATTGTCCCAGTGAGGAAAGGATGATGGAGACTATGATTCCCCCACAAGTCGGGATGAGACTCCGAACGAAAAAAAGGAAAAGAGGCCAAAAAAAGAAAAAAAAGAAACAAGGCCCAAATAAAAAATTGAGAGAAAAGGAGAGAAGGGACAATGTTACTATCCTTTTTCCACACTTGTGCTTCAAAGTAGCACCATGATCTTCATGATAGAGAGTCTTCTATGTTGTCACTTTCATAAAATAGTGGGAATTTTACATTATAGAACTTGGATTGTATATTCCAATGATGGGCTTCCTCAAATTGCCCTAGTTCTTCGTGAGCAAGAAAGTTGGATGCACACCCACTTAGTTTCTTTTGTTGAGATTGAAGGAAATATGCCCTAGAGGCAATAATAAAGTTATTATTTATTTCCTTATATCATGATAAATGTTTATTATTCATGCTAGAATTGTATTAACCGGAAACATAATACATGTGTGAATACATAGACAAACAGAGTGTCACTAGTATGCCTCTACTTGACTAGCTCGTTAATCAAAGATGGTTATGTTTCCTAACCATAGACAAAAGAGTTGTTATTTGAGTAACAAGGTCACATCATTAGTTGAATGATCTGATTGACATGACCCATTCCATTAGCTTAGCACCTGATCGTTTAGTATGTTGCTATTGCTTTCTTCATGACTTATACATGTTCCTATAACTATGAGATTATGCAACTCCCGTTTGTCGGAGGAACACCTTGGGTGCTACCAAACGTCACAACATAACTGGGTGATTATAAAGGAGCATTACAGGTGTCTCCAAAAGTAGATGTTGGGTTGGCGTATTTCGAGATTAGGATTTGTCACTCCGATTGTCGGAGAGGTATCTCTGGGCCCTCTCGGTAATGCACATCACATAAGCCTTGCAAGCACTGCAACTAATATGTTAGTTGTGAGATGATGTATTACGGAACGAGTAAAGAGACTTGCCAGTAACGAGATTGAACTAGGTATTGGATACCGACGATCGAATCTCGGGCAAGTAACATACCGATGACAAAGGGAACAACGTATGTTGTTATGCGGTCTGACCGATAAAGATCTTCGTAGAATATGTCGGAGCCAATATGGGCATCCAGGTCCCGCTATTGGTTATTGACCGGAGACGTGTCTCGGTCATGTCTACATTGTTCTCGAACCCATAGGGTCCGCACGCTTAAGGTTACGATGACAGTTATATTATGAGTTTACATGTTTTGATGTACCGAAGGAGTTCGGAGTCCCGGATGAGATTGGGGACATGACGAGGTGTCTCGAAATGGTCGAGACGTAAAGATTCATATATTGGATGATATGGTTAGGCCAAGGGGTCAAGCCCATGAGGCTTTAGATCGGTGCAAAAGGAGTTTTGCGGAGTCCAGGGGGCCAAACGCCGGAGACCCTGGCGTCTGGCCCTGGGCCAGACGCCGAGGCCCATGGCGTCTGGGCCAGACGCCAAGGATTGTGGCGTTTGGTCCTGGAGTCCGAGTGGGACTCTTGCCTTTCGGGAAAAACGGACTTTGAGGAGGCTTTTGCTCCAAGTTTCGACCCCGGGGCTCAACATATAAATAGAGGGGTAGGGCTAGCACCAAAGACACAACAATTGACCCCTTGGATCTCTTAGCCGTGTGCGGTGCCCCCCTCCACCATAGTCCACCTCGATAATATCGTAGCGGTGCTTAGGCGAAGCCCTGCGACAGTAGAACATCAAGATCATCACCACGCCGTCGTGCTGACGGAACTCTCCCTCGACACTCGGCTGGATCGGAGTTCGAGGGACGTCATCGAGCTGAACGTGTGCTAGAACTCGGAGGTGCCGTAGTTTCGGTGCTTGATCGGTCGGGCCGTGAAGACGTACGACTACATCAACCGCGTTGTGCTAACGCTTCCGCTTACGGTCTACAAGGGTATGTAGACAACACTCTCCCCTCTCGTTGCTATACATCACCATGATCTTGCGTGTGCGTAGGAAATTTTTTGAAATTACTACGAAACCCAACAGAGCTTTCATACACTTATAGCTCTAGTGCATCTGTTGCATGGCAATCCCTACTTACTCACATGGATATCTATTGATGGGCATCTCCATAGCCCGTTGATACACCTAGTTGATGTGAGACTATCTTCTCCTTTTTGTCTTCCCCACAACCACCATTCCATTCCACCTATAGTGCTATGTCCATGGCTCACACTCATGTATTGTGTGAAAGTTGAAAAAGTTTGAGAACATCAAAAGTATGAAACAATTGCTTGGCTTGTCATCGGGGTTGTGCATGATTTAATATTTTGTGTGATGAAGATAGAGCATAGCCAGACTATATGATTTTGTAGGGATAACTTTCTTTGGCCATGTTATTTTGAGAAGACATGATTGCTTAGTTAGTATGCTTGAAGTATTATTATTTTTATGTCAATATTAAACTTTTATCTTGAATCTTTCGGATCTGAACATTCATGCCACAATAAATAAAATTACATTGAGAAATATGTTAGGAAGCATTCCACATAATTTTTTTTGTTTTTATCATTTACCTACTCGAGGACGAGCAGGAATTAAGCTTGGGGATGCTTGATACGTCTACAACGTATCTATAATTTTTGATTGTTCGATGCTATTATATATTCTATTTTGGATGTTTAATGGGATTATTTATACACTTTTATATTATTTTTGGGACTAACCTATTAACCGGAGGCCCAGCCCAAATTGTTGTTTTTTGCCTATTTCAGTGTTTCACAGAAAAAGAATATCAAACGGAGTCCAAACGGAATGAAACCTCTGAGACCATGATTTTTGGAACAAACCTGATCCAGAGGACTTGGAGTGGACGTCAAGCAATCAACAAGGAGGCCACGAAGCAGGGGGGTGTGCCTACCCCCTGGGCGCGCCCTCCACCCTTGTGGGCCCCTCGTGGCTCCACCGACCTACTTCTTCCTCCTATATATACCTATGTACCCTGGAAACATTAGAGGGCACCATGAAAACCTAATTCCACTGCCGCAACCTTCTGTACCCATGAGATCCCATCTTGGGGCCTTTTCCGGCACTCCACCGGAGGGGGCATTGACATGGAGGGCTTCTACATCAACACCATAGCCTCTCCGATGATGTGTGAGTAGTTTACCTCAGACCTTCGGGTCCATAGTTATTAGATAGATGGCTTCTTCTCTCTCTTTGGATCTCAATACAAAGTTCTCCTCGATTCTCTTGGAGATCTATTCGATGTAATCTTCTTTTGCAGTGTGTTTGTCAAGATCCGATGAATTGTGGGTTTATGATCAAGGTTATCTATGAACAATATTTGAATCTTCTCTAATATATTTTATGTATGATTGGTTATCTTTGCAAGTCTCTTCGAATTATTAGTTTTGTTTGGCCTACTAGATTGATCTTTCTTGCAATGGGAGAAGTTCTTAGCTTTGGGTTCAATCTTGCGGTGCTCGATCCCACTGACAGTAGGGGAAATGACACGTGTTGTATTGTTGCCATCGAGGATAAAAAGATGGGGTTTATATCATATTGCATGAGTTTATCGCTCTACATCATGTCATCTTGCTTAAAGCGTTACTCCGTTCTTATGAACTTAATACTCTAGATGCATGTTTGATAGCGGTCGATGTGTGGAGTAATAGTAGTAGATGCAGGCAGGAGCCGCTCTACTTGTCACGGATGTGATGCCTATATACATGATCATACCTAGATATTCTCATAACTATGCTCAATTCTGTCAATTGCTCGACGGTAATTTGTTCAGCCACCGTAATACTTATGTTATCTTGAGAGAAGCCACTAGTGAAACCTATGGCCCCCGGGTCTACTTTCCATCATACAAGTTTCCAATCTATTTTATTTTGCAATCTTTACTTTCAATTTATATCATAAAAATACCAAAAATATTTATCTTATTATTATTATTATCTCTATCATATCTCACTCTTGCAAGTGCCCGTGAAGGGATTGACAACCCCTTTTCGTGTTGGTTGCGAGGTTCTTATTTGTTTGTGTAGGTACGAGGTGACTCGCGCGTGGTCTCTTACTGGATTGATACCTTGGTTCTCAAAAACTGAGGGAAATACTTACGCTGCTTTGCTGCATCACCCTTTCCTCTTCAAGGGAAAACCAACGCATGCTCAAGAGGTAGCAGAGGTCCGGTGACATGACTATACTACACCGGCACAGAGGGGGACGCAGCTTCATTGACTTAATGCACTTGCCTTCGGGTGTATGACACGTGGGCCCAACTGGTGGATGGCCAACCTATCATACACCCAAAGGCAGGTGCAGTAGAGGGGCGAGGAATAGATGGCCAACACGCACGTGAATTCAATGCAGTCTGCACTTCTCTTATAAAGGCTCCCGCCAGTCCAATCTATGAAATCCTACACACCTACGCACCCAAGGGCAAGAGTGATCACTCCAATCGCAAGATCAGTTGACTAGAAGCTTGACCCATGGAGGCGATGAGCGCGAGCATCAGCCGGCTGTGCCAGATGGTCCATGACGCCGGCATGCAGCCTGACACCGAGGAACGTCTCCAGGTAGTGCTTGAGGCCGCCAGGGCGAGAGGCCGCTTGGACGAAAAATTCATCTCCTTGTTTGACGAGGTCCTCATTGGCTTCCTCGACAAGTTCACTGTCGGTGTCAAAACCGACGGATCTCGGGTAGTGTTGGAAATATGCCCTAGAGGCAATAATAAAAGTATTATTATTATATTTCCTTGTTCATGGTAATTGTCTTTTATTCATGCTATAACTGTATTATCCGGAAATCGTAATACACGTGTGAATACATAGACCACAATATGTCCCTAGTGAGCCTCTAGTTGACTAGCTCGTTGTGATCAACAGATAGTCATGGTTTCCTGGCTATGGACATTGGATGTCGTTGATAACGGGATCACATCATTAGGAGAATGATGTGATGGACAAGACCCAATCCTAAGACTAGCACAAAAGATCGTGTAGTTCATTTGCTAGAGCTTTGCCAATGTCAAGTATCTCTTCCTTCGACCATGAGAGCGTGTAACTCCTGGATACCGTAGGAGTGCTTTGGGTGTATCAAACGTCACAACGTAACTGGGTGACTATAAAGGTGCACTACAGGTATCTCCGAAAGTATCTATTGTTTTATGCGGATCGAGACTGGGATTTGTCACTCCGTGTAAACGGAGAGGTATCTCTGGGCCCACTCGGTAGGACATCATCATATGCGCAATGTGACCAAGGAGTTGATCACGGGATGATGTGTTATGGAACGAGTAAAGTGACTTGCCGGTAACGAGATTGAACAAGGTATTGGATACCGACGATCGAATCTCGGGCAAGTAACATACCGATAGACAAAGGGAATTGAATATGGGATTGATTAAGTCCTTGACATCGTGGTTCATCCGATGAGATCATCGTGGAACATGTGGGAGCCATCATGGGTATCCAGATCCCGCTGTTGGTTATTGACCGGAGAACGTCCCGGTCATGTCTACATGTCTCCCGAACCCGTAGGGTCTACACACTTAAGGTTCGATGACGCTAGGGTTATAAAGGAAGTTTGTATGTGGTTACCAAATGTTGTTCGAAGTCCCGGATGAGATCCCGGACGTCACGAGGAGTTCAGGAATGGTCCGGAGGTAAAGATTTATATATGGGAAGTCCTATTTTGGCCACCGGAAAATGTTCGGGATTTTTCTGTATTGTACCGGGAAGGTTCTAGAAGGTTCCGGAGTGGGGCCCACCTGCATGGGGGGACCCACATGGACGTGGGTAGTGGGGGCAAGGCCCCACACCCCTGGTCAAGGCGCACCAAGATCCCCCCTTAGAAGGAATAAGATCATATCCTGAAGGGATAAGATCAAGATCCCTAAAAAGGGGGTATAACAATCGGTGCGGAAAGAAATAATGAGATTTCTTTCCTCCCACCTTGGCCAACGCCCCAATGGACTTGGAGGGCAAGAAACCAGCCCCTCCACCCCTATATATAGTGGGGAGGCGCATGGGAGCTACACACGAAGTTCTGGCACAGCCCTACCTCTCTTCCTACTCCTCCTCTCCCATGGTGCTTGGCGAAGCCCTGCTGGATTGCCACGCTCCTCCACCACCACCACGCCGTTGTGCTGCTGTTGGATGGAGTCTTCCTCAACCTCTCCCTCTCTCCTTGCTGGATCAAGGCGTGGGAGACGTCACCGGGCTGTACGTGTGTTGAACGCGGAGGTGCCGTCCGTTCGGCACTAGGATCATCGGTGATTTGAATCACGATGAGTACGACTCCATCAACCCCGTTGGGCACTAGGGTATGTAGATGCACTCTCTTTCTACTCGTTGCTGGTCTCTCCATAGATAGATCTTGGTGACACGTAGGAAAATTTTGAATTTCTGCTACGTTCCCCAACAGTGGCATCATGAGCTAGGTCTATTGCGTAGATTCTTTGCACGAGTAGAACACAAAGTAGTTGTGGGCGTTGATGTTGTTCAATATGCTTACCGTTACTAGTCCAATCTTGTTTCGACGGTATTGTGGGATGAAGCGGCCCGGACCGACCTTACACGTACTCTTACGTGAGACAGGTTCCACCGATTGACATGCACTTGGTGCATAAGGTGGCTAGCGGGTGCCAGTCTCTCCCACTTTAGTCGGAACGGATTCGATGAAAAGGGTCCTTATGAAGGGTAAATAGCAATTGGCATATCACGTTGTGGTTTTGCGTAGGTAAGAAACGTTCTTGCTAGAAACCCATAGCAGCCACGTAAAACATGCAAACAACAATTAGAGGACGTCTAACTTGTTTTTGCAGGGTATGCTTTGTGATGTGATATGGCCAACAAGAATGTGATGAATATATGTGATGTATGAGATTGATCATGTTCTTGTAATAGGATTCACGACTTGCATGTCGATGAGTATGACAACCGGCAGGAGCCATAGGAGTTGTCTTAATTTATTGTATGACCTGCGTGTCATTGAACAACGCCATATAATTACTTTACTTTATTGCTAAACGCGTTAGCCATAGAAGTAGAAGTAGTCGTTGGCGTGACAACTTCATGAAGACACGATGATGGAGATCATGGTATCATGCCGGTGACGATGATGATCATGGAGCCCCGAAGATGAAGATCAAAAGGAGCAAAATGATATTGGCCATATCATGTCACTATTTGATTGCATGTGATGTTTATCATGTTTATGCATCTTGTTTACTTAGGACGACGGTAGTAAATAAGATGATCCCTTACAAAATTTCAAGAAGTGTTCTCCCCTAACTGTGCACCGTTGCTACAGTTCGTCGCTTCTAAGCACCACGTGATGATCGGGTGTGATGGATTCTTACGTTCACATACAACGGGTGTAAGACAGTTTTACACAGCGAAAACACTTAGGGTTAACTTGACGAGCCTAGCATGTGCAGACATGGCCTCGGAACACGGAGACCGAAAGGTCGAGCATGAGTCGTATAGCAGATACGATCAACATGAAGATGTTCACCGATGATGACTAGTCCATCTCACGTGATGATCGGACACGGCCTAGTTGACTCGGATCATGTAATCACTTAGATGACCAGAGGGATGTCTATCTGAGTGGGAGTTCATAAGATGAACTTAATTATCTTGAACATAGTCAAAAGACCTTTTGCAAATTATGTCGTAGCTCGCGCTTTAGTTCTACTGTTTTAGACATGTTCCTAGAGAAAATATAGTTGAAAGTTGACAGTAGCGATTATGAGGACAGTAGAAAGCTTATGTCCTTAATGCACCGCTCAGTGTGCTGAACCCCAAACCTCGTCTGTGGATGTTGTGAACATCGGACATACACGTTTTGATAACTACGTGATAGTTCAGTTAAACGGTTTAGAGTTGAGGCACCAAAGACGTTTTCGAAATGTCGCGGAACATATGAGATGTTTCGAGGGCTGAAATTGGGATTTCAGGCTCGTGCCCACGTCAAGAGGTATAAGACCTCCGACGATTTTCTTAGCCTGCAAACTAACGGAGAAAAGCTCAATCGTTGAGCTTGTGCTCAGATTGTCTGAGTGCAACAATCACTTGAATCGAGTGGGAGTTGATCTTCCATATGAGATAGTGATGTTTCTCCAAAGTCATTGCCACCAAGCTGCTAGAGCTTTGTGATGAACTATAACATATCAGGGATAGATATGATGATCCTTGAGGTAGTCACGATGTTTGACACCGTGAAAGTAGAAATCAAGAAGGAGCATCAATTGTTGATGGTTGGTGAAACCACTAGTTTCAAGAAGGGCAAGGGCTAGAAGGGATACTTCATGAAACGGCAAATCAGCTGCTGCTCTAGTGAAGAAACCCAAGGTTGAACCCAAACCCGAGACTAAGTGCTTCAGTAATAAGGGGAACAACCACTGGAGCAGAATTACCCTAGATACTTGGTAGATGAGAAGGCTGGCAAGGTCGATAGAAGTATATTGGATATACATTATGTTAATGTGTACTTTACTAGTATTCCTAGTAGCACTAGGGTATTAGATACCGGTTCGGTTGCTAAGTGTTAGTAACTCGAAATAAAGGCTACGGAATAAATGGAGATTAGCTAAAGGTGAGCTGACGATATGTGTTGGAAGTGTTTCCAATGTTGATATGATCAAGCATCGCACGCTCCCTCTACCATCGAGATTAGTGTTTGCGTTGAGCATAGACATGATTGGATTATGTCTATCGCAATACGGTTATTCATTTAAGGAGAATAATGGTTACTCTGTTTATTTGAATAATACCTTGAATGGTCTTGCACCTAAATGAATGGTTTATTGAATCTCGATCGTAGTGATACACATGTTCATGCCAAAAAGATAGTAATGATAGTACCACTTACTTGTGGCACTGCCATGTAAGTCATAATGGTATAAAACGCATGAAGAAGCTCCATGTTGATGGATCTTTGGACTCACTCGTTTTTGAAAAGTTTGAGACATGCGAACCATGTCTATTGGTGTATATGCATGAAGAAACTCCATGCAAATGGATCGTTCGGACTCACTTGATTTTGAATCACTTGAGATATGCAAATCATACCACATGGGCAAGATGACTGAAAAGTCTCATTTTCAGTAAGATGGAACAAGATAGCAACTTGTTGGAAGTAACACATTTTGATGTGTGCAGTCGAATGAGTGCTGAGGCATGCAGTGAATATCATTATGTTCTTACTTCACAGATGATTCGAGTAAATGTTGAGTATGTTTACTTGATGAAACACAAGTCTGAATTATTGAATGGTTCAAGTAATTTCAGAGTGAAGTAGCAGATCATTGTGACAAGAGGATAAAATGTCTATGATATGATCATAGAGATGAATATCTGAGTTACGAGTTTTGGCACACAATTAAGACATTGTGGAAATTGTTTCGCAATTAATACCGCCTGGAACACCATAATGTGATGGTGTGTCCGAACATCATAGTTGCACCCTATTGGATATGGTGCGTACCATGATGTCTCTTATCGAATTACCACTATTGTTCATGGGTTAGGCATTAGAGACAACCACATTCACTTTAAATAGGGCACCACGTAATTCCGATGAGATGACACCGTATGAATTATGGTTTAGAGAAACCTAAGTTGTCGTTTCTTAAAAGTTTGGGGCTGCGACGCTTATATGAAAAAGTTTCAGGTTGATAAGCTCGAACCCAAAGCGGATAAAATGCATCTTCATAGGAAACCCAAAACAGTTGGGTATACCTCCTAATTCAGATCCGAAAGCAATATGGATTGTTTCTAGAATCGGGTCCTTTCTCGAGGAAAAGTTTCTCTTGAAAGAATTGAGTGGGAGGATGGTGGAGACTTGATGAGGTTATTGAACCGTCTCTTCAACTAGTGTGTGACAGGGCACAGGGAGTTGTTCCTGTGGCACCTACACCAATTGAAGTGGAAGCTTATGATATTGACCATGAAACTTCGGATCAAGTCACTCCCAAACCTCGTAGGATGACAAGGATGCGTACTACTTCAGAGTGGTACGTAATCCTGTCTTGAAGGTCATGTTGCTAGACAACAATGAACCTACGAGCTATGGAGAAGCGATGGTGGGCCCGGATTCCGATAAATGGCTTGAGGCCATAAAATCCGAGAGAGGATCCATGTATGAAAACAAAGTGTAGACTTTGGCAGAACGGCTCGATGGTCGTAAGGCTAATGAGTACAGATGGATTTCAAAAGGAAGACGGACAATGATGGTAAATGTCACCATTAAGAAAGCTCGACTTGTCGTTAAGATGTTTTCCGACAAGTTCAAGGAGTTGACTACGATGAGATTTTCTCACTCGTAGCGATGCTAAGAGTCTGTTGGAATTATATTAGCGATTACTGCATTATTTATGAAATCTTGCAGATAGGATGTCAAAACATTGTTTCCTCGACGATTTTAATGAGGAAAGGTTGTATGTGATACAACCGGAAGGTTTTGTCAATCCCGAAAGATGCTAATAAGTATGCAAAGCTCCAGCAATCCTTCTAAGGACTGGAGTGAGCATCTCGGAGTTGGAATGTATGCTTTGATGATGATCAAAAAATTTGGGTTTGTACAAAGTTTATGAGAAACTTGTATTTCCAAAGAAGTGAGTGGGAGCACTATAGAATTTCTGATGAGTATATGTTGTTGACATATTGTTGATCAGAAATGACGTAGAATTTCTGGAAAGCATATAGGGTTATTTTGAAAGTGTTTTTCAATGGAAAGCCTGGATTAAGCTACTTGAACATTGAGCATCAAGATCTATAAGGATAGATCAAAATGCTTAATAATACTTTCAAATGAGCACATACCTTGACATGATCTTGAAGGTGTTCAAGATGGACCAGTCAAAGAAGGAGTTCTTGCCTGAGTTGTAAGGTACGAAGTTAAGACTTAAAGCTCGACCACGGCAGAATAGAGAGAAAGGACGAAGGTCGTCCCCTATGCTTAAGACGTAGGCTCTTCAGTATGCTATGCTGTGTACCGCACCTGAAGTGTGCCTTGCCATGAGTCAGTCAAGGGGTACAAGAGTGATCCAAGAATGGCTCACAGGACAGCGGTCAAAGTTATCCTTAGTAACTAGTGGACTAAGGAATTTTCTCGATTATGGAGGTGGTAAAAGAGTTCGTCGTAAAGGTTACGACGATGCAAGCTTGACACCTATCCGGATAGCTCTGAGTAGAGAGACCGGATACATATAATGGAGCAATAATTTAGAATAGCTCCAAGTAGAACAGTTGTTTGGAATAGCTCCAAATAGAGCGTGGTAGCTGCATCTAGGAGATGACATAGAGATTTGTAAAGCACACACGGATCTGAAAGGTTCAGACCCGTTGACTAAAACCTCTCTCACAAGCAACATGATCAAACATAAAACTCATTGAGTGTTAATCACATAGTGATGTGAACTAGACTACTGACTCTAGTAAACTCTTGGGTATTAGTCACATGGCGATGTGACCTGTGAGTGTTAATCACATGGTGATGTGAACTAGATTATTGACTCTAGTGCAAGTGGGAGACTGTTGGAAATATGCCCTAGAGGCAATAATAAAAGTATTATTATTATATTTCCTTGTTCATGATAATTGTCTTTTATTCATGCTATAACTGTATTATCCGGAAATCGTAATACACGTGTGAATACATAGACCACAATATGTCCCTAGTGAGCCTCTAGTTGACTAGCTCGTTGTGATCAACAGATAGTCATGGTTTCCTGGCTATGGACATTGGATGTCGTTGATAACGGGATCACATCATTAGGAGAATGATGTGATGGACAAGACCCAATCCTAAGACTAGCACAAAAGATCGTGTAGTTCATTTGCTAGAGCTTTGCCAATGTCAAGTATCTCTTCCTTCGACCATGAGAGCGTGTAACTCTTGGATACCGTAGGAGTGCTTTGGGTGTATCAAACGTCACAACGTAACTGGGTGACTATAAAGGTGCACTACAGGTATCTCCGAAAGTATCTATTGTTTTATGCGGATCGAGACTGGGATTTGTCACTCCGTGTAAACGGAGAGGTATCTCTGGGCCCACTCGGTAGGACATCATCATATGCGCAATGTGACCAAGGAGTTGATCACGGGATGATGTGTTACGGAACGAGTAAAGTGACTTGCCGGTAACGAGATTGAACAAGGTATTGGATACCGACGATCGAATCTCGGGCAAGTAACATACCGATAGACAAAGGGAATTGAATACTGGATTGATTAAGTCCTTGACATCGTGGTTCATCCGATGAGATCATCGTGGAACATGTGGGAGCCATCATGGGTATCCAGATCCCGCTGTTGGTTATTGACCGGAGAACGTCTCGGTCATGTCTACATGTCTCCCGAACCCGTAGGGTCTACACACTTAAGGTTCGATGACGCTAGGGTTATAAAGGAAGTTTGTATGTGGTTACCAAATGTTGTTCGAAGTCCCGGATGAGATCCCGGACGTCACGAGGAGTTCCGGAATGGTCCAGAGGTAAAGATTTATATATGGGAAGTCCTATTTTGGCCACCGGAAAATGTTCGGGATTTTTCGGTATTGTACCGGGAAGGTTCTAGAAGGTTCCGGAGTGGGGCCCACCTGCATGGGGGGACCCACATGGACGTGGGTAGTGGGGGCAAGGCCCCACACCCCTGGTCAAGGCGCACCAAGATCCCCCCTTAGAAGGAATAAGATCATATCCCGAAGGGATAAGATCAAGATCCCTAAAAAGGGGGGATAACAATCGGTGGGGAAGGAAATAATGAGATTTCTTTCCTCCCACCTTGGCCAACGCCCCAATGGACTTGGAGGGCAAGAAACCAGCCCCTCCACCCCTATATATAGTGGGGAGGCGCATGGGAGCTACACACGAAGTTCTGGTACAGCCCTACCTCTCTTCCTACTCCTCCTCTCCCATGGTGCTTGGCGAAGCCCTGCTGGATTGCCACGCTCCTCCACCACCACCACGCCGTTGTGCTGCTGTTGGATGGAGTCTTCCTCAACCTCTCCCTCTCTCCTTGCTGGATCAAGGCGTGGGAGACGTCACCGGGCTGTACGTGTGTTGAACGCAGAGGTGCCGTCCGTTCGGCACTAGGATCATCGGTGATTTGAATCACGACGAGTACGACTCCATCAACCCCGTTCACTTGAACGCTTCTGCTTAGCGATCTACAAGGGTATGTAGATGCACTCTCTTTCTACTCGTTGCTGGCCTCTCCATAGATAGATCTTGGTGACACGTAGGAAAATTTTGAATTTCTGGTACGTTCCCCAATAGGTAGGGGGTCCCGAACTGTGCATCTAGGTCGGATGGTAACGGGAGGCAGGGGACACGATGTTTTACCCAGGTTCGGGCCCTCTTGATGGAGGTAAAACCCTATGTCCTGCTTGATTAATATTGATGATATGGGTAGTACAAGAGTAGATCTACCACAAGATCAGAGAGGCTAAACCCTAAAAGCTAGCCTATGGTATGATTGTTGTTCGTCCTACGGACTAAAACTCTCCGGTTTATATAGACACCGGAGAGGGCTAGGGTTACACAGAGTCGGTTACAATGGTAGGAGATCTACATATCTGTATCGCCAAGCTTGCCTTCCACGCCAAGGAAAGTCCCTTCCGGACACGGGACGAAGTCTTCAATCTTGTATCTTCATAGTCCAGGAGTCCGGCCGAAGGTATAGTCCGGCTATCCGGGCACCCCCTAATCCAGGACTCCCTCAGTAGCCCCTGAACCAGGCTTCAATGACGACGAGTCCGGCGCGCAGATTGTCTTCGGCATTGCAAGGCGGGTTCCTCCTCCAAGTACTTCATAGAAGATTTTGAACACAAAGGTAGTGTCAGTCTCTGCAAAATAAGTTTCCACATATCGCCATAGAGAGAATAACATTTACACAAATCTAATCTGCCGATGTATTCCGTAGCGTGATATCACACCACGGCCAATTCTTTATTCGAATCGTTTTACTGTCCCACCTCAGCGCATTTAGCGAGGCGGTTTCCTTGGCACGTCTTGTTAAATCAGAGATCGTGTCCCCTCATTTCGGGATTCTCATCAATACGGGTGTGGGTAACCCAACCGCGCCATTGACTACGGCGCTTGGGAGATAAGCGAGTTTTACCAGGCCGGTGGGGGCGCATAGTCATGTCCGCCCATATAAGGGGATAAGGATCCACGCCTTCTTCCTCCTTTGCCTATCCATTTCCGCGCACTCGAGCTCCAGCGCCCAAGTCCGCACACCCCACCTCAACCTTCTCCAGCCATGTCCGGAGCGGGAGGCAAGTGGATGTTCTCCTCCATCACGGAGGGACACATCAAAAGACTGAGGAGGGCCGGATACTTGTCTAACGACATTGTGCACCGGCTTCCCGAAGCGGGGCAGCTCATCCCCACCCCTAGGCCCCATGAGAGGGTGGTCTTCCTCCCCCATTTCCTCCGCGGACTGGGCTTCCCTCTCCACCCATTTTTCCGGGGGCTCATGTTCTACTATGGCCTGGATTTCCATGATCTGGCCCCGAATTTTGTCCTCAACATCTTGGCATTTATCGTCGTGTACGAGGCTTTATTCCGCATCCGCCCCCATTTCGGCCTATAGCTCAAGACTTTCAATGTCAAGCCGAAGGTGGTGCGCGGCACCCAAGCGGAGTGCGGAGGCGCCATGGTGGGCAAGATGCCCAACGTCCTATGGTTCGAGGGCTCCTTCGTGGAATCCCTAAAGGGGTGGCAGTCGGGGTGGTTTTACATCACCGAGCCGCGCGACCCTGAATGGGTCGCAGCCCCCGAGTTCCGATCCGGACCCCCTATGCGGCTCGCCTCCTAGAAAGAGACGGTCCTATCGTGGGGTAAAAAAGGAGAGCTGACCGGACTCCAAACATGCATCCAAACCCTGGTGGACAGGATCCTCAAACTTGTCAACGTAGTCCAGGTTATGCTCATCCGTCGGATCCTCCCGTGTCAACAACGGGCTTTCAACCTGTGGGAGTTCGACCCGGCGCGGCACTGAACTCTGGGCAGGCTCTTCGACACGACATACGAAGATGCCTGGAAGGTGCTTTTCAAGGGTGTCGAGGCCCCCGCATCCGCTACCGAGGATCGCGGATTCAGCACGCAGCGTCACGCTCGTGCGGTAAGCTGTTTTAACCTTTTACAGGGCATTAGTTTTTCATAGTTTTACTCCATGCGGGATCGAAGTCCCCTTACCTTTGACAGGATTGGCAGGAGACGTCTGGACAGATCAACTGTCCGACTCCTTTGCCAGAAGGCCCAGCGGACGCTCGCTTGGCGAAGCTGCTGGTTCCGCCACCTTACGTGGTGCCAGAGAAGAAGTCCAAGAAGAAGGCCACGGGGACTCGAAAGAGTGCCCGGCGCCAGGAGGTGTCGGATTCACCATCCGACGACTCCAAGGCGCACTCCTCCCATGAAGACGAGGAGGAGGAAGAAGAGACCTCTCCCCCCTAGTGGGGAAAGAGAAGAAAAGGAAGGCCGCCCAAACCGGGGAGGCCGAAGGGTCCAAGAGGGGAAAACCCCTCCTCTGGACTACTCCACCAACGCCGACAACGGCGAAGAGGAGTGGCCGCACAGGGCCAAGCCCCTGGCAAAATCGTAAGTATCCGGATACCAGAGTGATTCATAGTATTCCCGCATTGCACAGCTTTTCCTTACGTCGAACATGATTGTGCAGTCCGCCCAAGGCCAGGCTCGACGAGTCGTCGAGCGGCTCCCTTGACTCATCGGATGTGAATTCGCTTCCGACGGCTTCCTCCCCCCACCCTACGGACGGCGCCGAGGTGGCGTCCCAACAGGTTCCAAGCCAGGAGGAGGTGGTCCTGGAGGCGCCGCAAGGCAACCTCCTGGACTCCAGGCGTAAAGGGGATAGAACCCCCAAGGGCTCCAAGTCCGGACTTGAGCCGGACACCGCGCCGAAACCTTCAATGGTTCTGGACTCCGGTAGGCAGCCTCCTTCCAAGAGGAGCAAGCCTACCGAGCCAGTGACCTCCGTCCAACCGGAGGCACCGGACAATTTGCTAGAGACGCTTAACGGCGCCTCCATCGACGAGGAGCACTGCACTATTATGAGTGTGGTGATCTAGAAGGTTCGGTCCGCCAAGAGCGGACTGACTGAAGCCTGTGCCAGCCTTCTAACAGGCTTGAGGTAAGTAAAGAATATGTAAAAATATTACCGCACAGACAGTAGCCCCTGATGCTCTATTCGGTGTTCGAAAAGAAAAGCCGAATAGAGGATCTAATAATCGCAGGAGTCTAACATAATCGAGCCAATATGCGTATGCAGGCTTCGCTGCTGGCCTCCACCGCACTGACTACGGAGGTGGATACGCTGAAGCAGACCCTCGAGCGGTCCGAGCAAGAGCTCGGCCTAGCCAAGCAGCAGCTCGAGGAGAACGAAGGTAAGAAATACCTATTGAAATATGTGAAAGGTGCAATTGCAAAAAGTGACAGGATTAACGCGGCTATTATAGGGGCCACAACTGAGGTGGCGACCCTTAAGCAAGTGTTGTCCGAAGCCGAAAAGAGGGCGGTCATGGAGCGCGCCGAGCGGGAGAAGCATGAGACGCAGGTTGGCGAGGTGCGGCAAGAGCTCCGGGCTCTCATGAAAAAACATGAGAGTTTGGAGCTTAACTCAAAGACGCGAGAGTCTGAGCTTGCGGCGGCCATTGAAGATGCCAAGTCTGCCAAGGCCGAAGCCCAGAAGGCCCTCCAGGAGGTTGAGGCAATAAAAAAGATAGCGACGGTTAAGGCATTCTTTATGCAAAGCAAGCACGTAGAGGTGAATTACTTGTCACTTACCCGAATCCAGAGCTCTCCAGGAGCATTCATAGACTTGCCCCAAAGCGTGTCGGATGCCACCACCTTCTACCGAGCCGAGGAGGGAAGCTCGACGAAGAAGGTGTTCTGGTCTCAGTATGCTGAGGCCGAACACCCGATGCCCTTAAGCGACTAGCTGAAACAGCTGGTCAAGCTCCATAAGGTGGCCGAACAGGCCATGAAGGGCCTCATAGTCTGGTTGTGGCCTGGAGAGGCCATGCCTGGGAGCTACTTCGGGCTGGTGAGGCGGCTGGTGGAGGCCTGTTCAAGGCTCGAAGTCATCAAGTGCTCCGTATGCATCGAGGGTGCCCGTAGGGCGCTTGCCCGTGCGAAGGTGCATTGGAGCAAGCTGGATGCTGAGAAGCTTTTGAAGGACGGGCCACCGCCGGGCAAGGAGCATCGCAAGCCCGAGATGTATTATGAGGGCGTTCCAAAGGGTGCCCGCCTTGTGGCGGATCAATGTTCCATGAATGTAATTTTTCAGGGAACTCGCTCGTTTTGTCCTGTGCGCTGAAAACTTGTTCATGTGCGCTAAGCAATGCTTTTTGAATTTAAAATATTACCTTCTGTGCGGCCGTTTATCAAATTTGAGATATGGCGAGTCGTTGGCTTCTGCCCCCATGGCACAAGTGCTGGGGTGTTTGCGATAAACATGAGCACTCTCTTTCCCATTCTTGGGTCCTTCGAGGGAGGCGCTCAACACAACGAACAAGGCAATCAGACTATAATGCTTGAACACTCTCACTTAACCATAGAATTCTATAATTTTAAATTTTGGCGAAGCCCCTAGTGTTCGGAAGACCGAGTTCGAGGCGCTATCCACGCCTAGGCCGGACAAAGCCGACTCCTCGCTCTAAGCGGCATAAGTCTTTGGGGACTCGAAAACCTCTCGAACAGCAACCAGCTCTCGCCTCATCATGAAGGTCAGTTTTAGCTTTCTCTACTGAGGTGCTTAGCCCAGCTCAACTAGGGCACAATCGCAGTAGTTCTCCTAGTGCTACCTTAGCTGATATAACAAAACGTAAGGTACCAAAACATAGGAGCCAGGCAAACCCAACTATTGACCCAAGACATGATTCGGAGCCGGTGCATATAATGCTATAAGTTTGGGGTGCCGCACTTGTGAAAGTGTTCGGACTTCTCACACCATGTTGTGGGGTACTTAAGCCCCTGGAGTATTGGCCGTACCAAAGTGTACGGGTGCAACATGTCATTAATGAACATATATTCGTAAAAAAGAGGTAATGCAATAATAGACGGAAGCTATGCATTGTTTATTTAAAAAAGCTGCAATCAAAGGAGAACAATAAAATAGTGCGATAAGCAAAAGATGGGACTATCAAATATGTCCTTTCCAGGGGCGAGATGCGGAATGTTATGCAAAACAGGTATACTGCTTGTTATAGAGACCACCTTAGAGTTCCCTAGTGTGGCGTAGCTTTCTTCTTCCCTGGTTGTATCGTTTGTGTGGCAATTGTACTGCCGGACAAGGCTTCTGAAGAATGGAGTCCTGAAATAAGAGAAAATTAAGAAATCGGCAGCCCCTAGTGCGGTTTAAGGCGCGTTTCGGGCGTGCCGTGATGGTGCCCCTCCCCCTGTGCCCATGGTATTTCTAGAGTGTAGTTATGTACGCGCAACACTGGTTTCGCAAGTTCGCGAGGGCTGGGGTTGGGGCCGCATTGCTACGCTTGCTCGGAACGTGCCAGGCGGTCTTGTTGTAGGTTACTCCGGGCGCGCTTGACGGTGTCCGGACGTTTAATGGCCGGACTGGAGAATTTCCTTGAGAGGCTGCTTTGTACTTCCGCTGCGATAGACGCCGTATGCTCCTCCGTTCGGAGAGAGCGTTCGGTGTTTCCATTGACCGTGATGACGCCTCGAGGGCCTGGCATCTTGAGTTTGAGGCATGCGTAGTGCGGCACCACATTGAACTTGGCAAATGCAGTTCGCCCGAGCAGTGCGTGATAGCCACTGCGGAACGGGACTATGTCGAAGATTAACTCCTTGCTTCGGAAATTATCCGGAGATCCGAAGACCACTTCAAGTGTAACTGAGCCTATATAGTTGGCTTCTACACCTGGTATCACACCTTTAAAGGTTGTTCTGGTGGGTTGAATCCTCGAGGGATCGATGCCCATTTTCCGCACTTTATCCTGATAAAGCAGGTTCAGGCTGCTGCCGCTGTCCATAAGGACTCTGGTGAGGTGAAATCCATCAATAATTGGGTCTAGAACCAATGCGGCGAATCCGCCATGACGGGTGCTAGTGGGGTGGTCCCTTCGATCAAAAGTGATCGGGCAGGAAGACCATGGGTTGAACTTTGGGGCGACTGGCTCCATCGCGTATACATCCCTTAGCACACGCTGCCGCTCCCTCTTGGGGATGTGGGTTGCGTATATCATGTTCACCGTTCGCACTTGTGGGGGAAAACCTTTCTGTCCGCTGTTGTTCGGCGGCCGGGCTCCTCCTCGTCATCGCTATGCAGCCCCTTGTCTCTACTTTCGGCATTTAACTTGCCTGCCTGCTTGAACACCCAACAATCCTTGTTGGTGTGACTGGATGGTTTTTCGGGGGTGCCATGTATCTGGCATGAGCGGTCGAGTATTCGGTCCAAACTGGACAGGCCATGAGTATTTCTTTTGAATGTCTTTTTCCACTGACTAGGTTTAGAGCCTTTGAATCCGGCATTAACTGCCGTATCCTCAGCATTGTCGTTGTTAATGCGGCGTTTTTGCTTGTTGCGACACGACCTGCCACTGCTGTCCTTGGTATTCGATACCAGGGCTCTTGGTCATGTTATTGCTGTGAGCTAGCCAGCTGTCTTCTCCCGCGCAAAAGCGGGTCATAAGTGTCATGAGGGCTGCCATAGATTTCGGCTTTTCCTGTCCTAGGTGCCGTGCAAGCCACTCGTCGCAGATGTTATGCTTGAGGGCTGCTAGGGCCTCTGTGTCCAGATAGTCGACGATTTGATTTTTCTTGGTTAGGAACCGTGTCCAGAATTGTCTGGCCGATTCCTCTAGCTGTTGAATTATGTGGCTTAGGTCATCGGCGTCTGGTGGTCGCACATAAGTGCCCTGGAAATTGTCGAGGAATGTGGCTTCCAGGTCCTCCCAACAACCAATTGATTCTGCTGGCAAGCTGTTAAACCAATGTCGAGCTGGTCCTTTAAGCTTGAGTGGGAGGTATTTGATGGCGTGTAGGTCAACACCACGGGCCATGTGGATATGAAGGAGATAGTCCTCGATCCATACCGCAGGATCTGTTGTGCCATCATATGATTAGATGTTCATGGGTTTGAAACCCTCGGGGATTTGATGATCCATTACTTCATCTGTGAAGCATAGTGGGTCTGCGGCGCCTCTTTACTGGGCTATATCATGACACAACTCAAACGAGCTTTGTCTACTATGTTCGGCCCGGCCGGATTTACTATATCCGGCGAGACAAGTACCGTCTCATGTTGTGGGGCACCCATGTGATCCGTAGATCGATCTTGCTTGCCTTGCCTTGTCCTCCAATATGTCTCGCAGGTCTGGCGCATTTTCCCATGCCTTGGTATTTTTTGAGCGGCACCGAGGTGCGGCTTGAGTGGAGGGCCGAGAGGCCTTTCTATCATTGCCACGGGGTGGCCGGTCGGCCGCATCATGCGCTGGTGATTTAGGTGCTTCCTCCTCTAATTGGGGTAGCAACCTGTGCTTTGGGTGGCTCTTGGAGGGGTGTTCGAGTTCATACTCTTCGGCCGCAAGGACTTCAGTCCATCTTTTGGCTAGCAAATCTTGATCGGCTCTAAGTTGGTGCTGTTTTTTCTTGAGGCTGCTCGCCGTGGCCATAAGCCTGCGTTTGAAACACTCTTGATCGACGGGATCCTCCGGCACGACAAACTCGTCGTTGTCGAAGCTTGCCTCGTCTTCGGAGGGAGGCATATAATTATCGTCCTCGACCTCTGTGTCTGCCGCTCTCTCATGAGGGTTGGCTTCTCTATCCTCCTGTGCTGAATCTTGCCGGAGGTGGTTGTCTTCGGCACTGTCCAGGGTGTTATTATCCCCCGTGCCGGAATCACCGGTTTTGTTTTGGCGGGATTTAGAGCGGCGCCGCTGACGCCGGCGCTTAGGCTGCTTCTTGGAGGGGTCATCCTCCGCTGTTCCATCGCCATTGCCTTCTTTTGGGGTGTCCACCATGTATATATCATACGACGATGTGGCTTTCCAGTGCCCTATAGGCGCTGGTTCTTGATCATCTCCTGCATGGGCGTCCATACCGTCGATGTCTTCGGAGTCGAAGTCGAGCATGTCGGTTAAATAATCGACAGTGGCTACGAAGTGGGTGGTGGGTGGGCTTTGAATTTCTTCATCATCCGCATCCCAACCTTGACGACCATAGTCCGGCCAGGGCTCTCCTAACAAAGAGAGAGACTTTAGTGAATTCAGAATATCGTCGAAGGGCGAGTGCTGAAAGATGTCCGCGGCGGTGAACTCCATGATCAGCGCCCAATCGGGTTCAATCGGTCGGGGCGCGGAGGGCTCGGAGTCCAGAGAGGAGTCCGGCTCCTTGGAGTCACGGGCTTCGCAGAGAATAGGGCTGGTGTTCGGCTTGATCGCCATAGAGATTGCAGCCCCCGAGGCGGTGTCTAACCACCCATCCTCGGTTGGTGTGATCAGCTCCGAGCTAGGGGTCGGAGCGGACACAGGTGCGGCCTCCAGGGCACTGTTCGGTGGCAGAGCTAAATCATGCTCATCGTGACAGTGCGGCGCGCTCGGCTGTGGCTCGAATCCGTCGAAGATCAAGTCTCCGCGGATGTCGGCCATGTAGTTCAAACTTCCAAATCTGACCTGATGGCCAGGGGCGGAGCTTTCGATCTGCTCCAAATGACCAAGCGAATTGGCCCGCAGTGCAAAGCCGCCGAATACGAAGATCTGTCCGGGGAGAAAAGTCTCACCCTGGATCGCATCGTTGTTGATGATCGGAGAAGCCATCGGGCCTAAAAGCGACGACACAGAGGAACTCTCAATGAAAGCACCAATGTCGGTGTCAAAACCGGCAGATCTCGAGTAGGGGGTCCCGAACTGTGCGTCTAGGTCGGATGGTAACATGAGGCAGGGGACACGATGTTTTACCTAGGTTCGGATCCTCTTGATGGAGGTAAAACCCTACGTCCTGCTTAATTAATATTGATGATATGGGTAGTACAAGAGTAGATCTACCACGAGATCAGAGAGGCTAAACCCTAAAAGCTAGCCTATGGTATGATTGTTGTTCGTCCTACGGACTAAAACTCTCCAATTTATATAGACACCGGAGAGGGCTAGGGTTACACAGAGTCGGTTACAATGGTAGGAGATCTACATATCCATATCGCCAAGCTTGCCTTCCACGCCAAGGAAAGTCCCTTCCGGACACGGGACGAAGTCTTCAATCTTGTATCTTCATAGTCCAGGAGTCCGGCCGAAGGTATAGTCCGGCTATCCGGACACCCTCTAATCCAGGACTCCCTCATTCACCGTCGTCAAGAAGCTCGCGGACGACCTTAACGTACGCCTCCAGCCCATGCGCCCAGGCTCTACGATGCATGCCACCGTCAACGGACTCTATGGTGACACCCTCTTCGACGCACTGGTGGCCCTGTGACTGGCCGCCGTTGCGCCGGAGAATGTCCACCTCGAGGTCGCGCTCGCCGCGCAATGCCTGGCGTAGCAAGACACCATCGACGTAATCACCCATGTCTATGCGCAAATCGTCCACAAGGACTACTACATGCAAGAGGAGGACGAGAGGATGCTGGCCTTCTTGGACCGCAGGGCAACCTTGGACGGCATTGTTCAGAAGCACGTTGAGCTTGCCGCCAACGCCGCTGCTCCTCACACATCGGTTGGTGTCCCGGTGCACTAGCGCGTGAGGATGTCGTTGATGGATCCGTATGTATCTTTATCTTTCTATCAAATCCATGTAGTAGTATATGGTACTACTAGTAATTATCTTACCTTTCGCATCAACTTCATAATTTTCGTACGTACTCCATGCATGAACCGCGCCAGAACCAAACTTCTCATTACTCCAGGGAAAATCGTTATTTCTATCTATCGGTCGCGCCATGGAGCAGAACCAAATTTTACAAGTTACAAGTTCAAAAGGAAAAGTCTGTTGTGTTCGCGTCGCACCCCCACATGGTTGGTCCGGCACGCTGCTCAAGGGGGAATGCATGTTGTGTTGCATTTTCACTTACAAGTGGGACCGTAGTTGAGCAAACTGACTATCGGCAAACCCCCACCCCGCCCACCTCGCGATGGCTAAGAAAATAGGAGGGAGAAGAGATGGATGTAACACGGACTCCAAGAAAATTGGTGTCGGATGGGACTCGTGTGGGTGGCGTGTGCCGTACTGCTAGACATGAATGCTAGTTATGGCCAATGCCACCCCACTATATTGAGGTGCTGGTTATGGAGAACAAATTTCCTGGAGTCCGTGCTCAGCCCTCCTCTATCTCTCTTCTCAGCCAGCCAGCAGACACGCGGAGCCCATCGTCTGTTTGCTCATATGCAGTCCCACATGTCAGTGAAAACACAAGAGGACCCACTGAACCTGCACATCTTTCACCTCGACGTGCTGGTGATGAAAAACAAATCCAATAAAGATCTTTGGTGGCCGCTTTTGGAGTTACTCAAGAGTAGTAAGATTCTATTTACAGTTTAACCCAAGATGCACATCATGTGGCTTCAACTACCACTTTATTTTCTTGCATGACACGGCCTGGATGTTAGATGTCACACGTGTCGGCCAAAGGAGGAAGAACTCGACCAAATCTTCGGTTGTGCTCTCGGATTAGACTAGTTGTACTAACTTAAAATTTTATTGTGTAGAATGGATGCAAGTTTTGGTATTTGGAAGAAGAGTACAGCGATATATTGATAGAGCGCAATTTAGTAGATGTTCTAGCACTTTTAGCTAGCATAGAGGCTAGAGATGAGACTAGTGCACTTGTTGATAGAATAGAGGCTAGACACGTCTACTTCTTTACACTCGAAGAAGAAAGAATCACGCAAGATCGAGCCTCCGCAGATCAACAATGGATGCATCAAGAAGGCACTAATCCAACTTACAGGAGCAGTTCTGGAAGTTGGATATCTTCTAAAATGCATTCTTGTGGTTCTTGTTTTCTTTGGTCTTACTTTTATAGTCAAAATTTTTGTGATGTATTTCCATGTACCTAAAAATCAATGATGAAAAAAAGATATGTGTTTGCAAAGAAAAATGTACACAGCCGGGATGTGTCCGCGCGTTCGGGGCACGGCCGCCGCATCCGAGAAATCGCCCGGACATGACCCCATTGCCCTACCCAAACGGATAGAATCCGGGCAAAATGGAGATCCGTTCGGGGTCGTGCGTTGGGGTTGGCCTTACAAGTGGGACCGCAGTTGAGGAAATTGACTATCGGCAAACCACCACCTCGCCCACCGCGCGATGGCTGAGTTAGAGAAACGACGAGGTTGAAGAGATTGTTGTAGCACGGACTCCAAGAAATATGGTGTCAGATGGAAGTCGTGTTGGTGGCGTGTGCCATACTCTTGGTACTCTTGGACGTGAATGCTTGTTCTGGCCCATGCCACCCTACTACTCCTACTACTTATAGTACTAGTAGTAGTAGTATCGAGGATTCGAGGTGCTGGTTACATACAGCGAACACATTAACATATGGCTCACCTCACACTGTGGCCAAATTTCCTGGAGGCTATGCTAGGTCAAAAAGTGTTCTTTGTGAGGATGGGTGGCTGGTCTCAAGTTTAAAACTTGTTGTATTGCGTACATAGACATAGAGATAGTGCAGCATGTGAAGCTAGTACAAATAGTGTACTATTGTTGATTGGCCTCATCCGATAACCTTTTGCAATGCACGTACAATTATGTATTCAGAAAATATTTTTTTGCCTCGTCGCAGCACCCACTCAGAGAAGCGACTCGAAAGCCATTCATAAATTTAGTAAGTTTATCACAGGCATATCATTTTATTACATACAACAGGTCATCAACCCACAACGACAACGAGGAAACATTATAAATACTAAATTTTTCATCACACAAAAAATAACAAGCAATGAAATGAACTTCAACTCAACCAATCCGCGGTGTTGGAAACGCTTGCTTTCAACCACAAGAGATTCTCTGGGAAGAGCCAGCTACTGTCAATCTCGAGACCAACGCGGGACTGATCATCCAGGCTGAAGCGGCCTACTATATCACGACTAGGGTAGGGAACCACCGCAATGTCCGACGTATAGATGCAGTTGCTTCTCATAAATGGTAGTAACGTTGTGTCAATAATAGTTGGATCGCCTTTCACCATCATTGGATAGTTTTGTCCAAGGAAGAGCGAGTTTTCTCCAAGACTATCAATACTGTACCAGGGAGAAGGTGTTGGCTCTAGCACACTAGTATCCATCCCGAATACCCTGCAACGGGTGTTGGAATAGGTTCGGAGAGGGCGACCATGGGAGGGAACACCTTCTACCTCAGTAGTAATAATCATAGTGCACTGTATACAGACAAGAAGAGGTGATCCATCGGAATTAGTTGCCAGGCACCACTGAGTATATAAGTTCTGCTCGTGATCATCACCATCGTCATCTCCCCCTTGGTTATAAAATTTTTCAAGTATAGGTGGTGGAATGTTCACAGGACCTTGGAAACACAAGAAGAAGGTTAATTAGTAAAGGGAAACTTGCTAACGCGCCTGCATGTGGATGAAACAATTATTATTACGGTGGAAAACAAACGTACCGAAACTACGAGGATCCCATGCAAAAACAGTGCCACGAGTGGTGGCAGCAAACACAAGACCCTCATATTGAATTGCATCACAGTACTCATCCGTGTACATAAACTGATTTTTGAGCAATATCCATCCAGTCGAACCATGAAGGACGGCAACAAGCTTGTCGAAGATAGCAACAACTTGATAGTTCTTGTAATTCCAAGAGCGGTTGGGAACTCGACAAATTGCTATCTTCCGTAGACCACAGTCACCATGATCGTATTTGAACGTACGTAGATCATCTGTGTGCTCAACCTCATGGCACTCAGAGATTTTTGGAACTGGAATCCGCTGACGAGTGTACACATTCTCAAGTTCCCACTCGTAATTGTACTCAATATAAACAACACAATCTCCATTTGCGCTAGCCCAGGCCTTACCCTGAAGCGATGGCATATTGACATCACATGTATCGTTATCAAGCGGCATCAACTTGCACAAGGAGAGGCCTCCGTCGTCCGCGCCCATGCGAACAGGCTTATAGCGAAGAAGATAGGGGATATCAAACCACTCCTGGACCCTTGGGTTCCTTGTAATGATGTTATTAGTTGAGTCGAGAATGGGCTTGAACGAACCTGCCATGCTAGCCGAGGTGATGACGTTGCACCGATCAATGAGTTCCCCACCATGTCATCTTTCAGATCAGGGCAAGAATAAGAGGGTCATTTCTGGCTTGTTCCCTCCATAGAGAAGACGATCGAACAATGGCAGAAGGAAGGGTGAAGGCAAATGGAGGAGGGAGGAAGAGCGCGTGACAGCAGTTCCAAATCAAGAGGGAAAGGCGAAGAGTCGCTGGACGGTTGCCAGTTTGCCATGGTACACGAAGAGGCGCCCCGGCCTACACGTCCTTTCGGAAATTGTACAAAAGGACTCGCTGTCGTCTCACTGACATGTTGGAACAAAACCACAGGTCAACGAAACATGGTGTGTAATTTCTCGTGCAAAATGCAATTTGGCCGCGTTGGCCTGAGGTGCCGCATTAGTTATCGACCTTTATTTTTTTTAATGGCGTGCCATTCAGTTTTGAA
The DNA here is from genome assembly GCF_018294505.1 of Triticum aestivum. NCBI lineage: Eukaryota > Viridiplantae > Streptophyta > Magnoliopsida > Poales > Poaceae > Triticum > Triticum aestivum. The sequence continues at coordinate 154,183,386 of NC_057797.1, read as the reverse complement.
GCACGACTAACTGGTACTATTTGCCGAGAAAATATAAACTACTCTACCACTACTCCACCTCTAGTACTAGTAGTATAAACAGATATATAGGCTGGAGCTTCATAGCTTTCTTGCTAAGGGCTGCCCACTTGCTTCTCACACTATCACCCTCTCTCCATATCTAAAAAAGACGGCCTCTCTGTCCCTGCTCACTAGTGGTCACAGATCCGCCGGGGAAGAAAAGGAAGTGCAGTGTTGACGCACTCGTCGGCGGCGAGTGAGGTCACACACTGATGACAAGGCCGTCCTCTCAGACCTAGCGCCCGCACGGGGTGTCCTTCGTCCCCAAGCTCACTGCCGTAGTATGTGTGGAGGACGACGACCACGAGCGAAGCAACTTCCCGCCGACCCTCAGGTATGCTACCTCTTTTCGAACCATACCCTTGTTCTATTGCCCCATCTCCCACGTCGCTGCATGTGGATCTTTTTTCACTCCACCATCTGCCCAATTTCCTATCCTCTGCTCTGCTGGTCATGCAGACGAACACCTTAATTTGCACTATTAAAGGAAACCCTACTTCATGCAGACTAATCCATGTCCTGGTTGAATAAGGAAAGGAAGGGAGACTATACTATCCAAGAGAGTAGGCATCGAACCCGCATCTAGGTTGAAAAGGGGAAAATCGGTAGCTAAGGAATGAGTCTCGTGTCTCTTGGTTGAAGAAGGGTAGAAAGGCATGACAACGCAATAGAGAATGACCAGGTCGATCGGTTTATTGTCCTCACATAGGAAAATCATGGCTAAAGAGAACAAAAATGGGACGTAATCCACATATGCTGCCTGGATATTTGTTGCTCTGGGCAACCATACCTCCCTCACCACTCTATGCACCCGTGAAGGTACATCGTACTAGTGCGCCCACTGTCTGAATGGGTCTCCCATGCTCTTATTGCCACTTTTTTGCTATTAGTATAACGCCAGCGGTAAAGTGAACCAATGCTACTGCTAAAGTGATGCCACATTTAACTAATGTCGCACTCAGTCTAATGCCACCGATAAATTTAAGCAATGAATTTAATGTCTGGGGTTATTTCAGGGTTAGCTGTTGATTGTGGATGTATTAAAAAAATTCAGCTAAGGCATTCTAATGTTGTTGCACAGCCGGTATAGCAATGATGAAACTTGTTACTACCTTCAGATTTTTGCACTATTAATGTTTATAGATTACATACCTCACTTTCATGAGATAAGTCAATGTTTTTGTACAGTGTCACCTAAATGCCAAGGCGCTGATGTCATTCTATTTTGGTTAAACTGCACAAAAAATTATGAAGACAAGAGGAAAGGTCAAGAGTGGGCACCTCCTCCTTTGGTTATTGTATTGATTCATTCGATCAAGTTTTTATGTTTGATCGATTATCAAGATTGGGATAGCAATTTTTCATGTACACTCAAGTTTGAAATGATATTTACCTTGAAGGTACATGGTTTGCAATTTTTTAATACTGTCATTAGTTAATAATGCTAGTTACCTTCAGACTTTTGTATTTGGTTTAATGCTCTTGCACAACTAGTATACCAATGCTGAAACTTATTACCTTTACATTTTGTATTGTTAATTCTTATAGAAATCTTCCAGTGCTAGAGCTTGTGGAAATATGTTCAGTAAAACCATTGTACTATATCCTGTAATAAAATAACTACTCTACTGTTGCACTAGCCACTGGATTAGTGTATATTTGTACTATTTGAATGGTGTTGCATTAGCGTTTGGACATATATAAAGTGTGGCAAGCTTTCCTAGATATGTGCTCAAGAAAACTACTACCTATTTTTTCTAAATACTGGACGTTTGGGTACTTTAAAGTGAACTGCGAAAGCATCTTATATTAAGGAATAGAGGGTGTAGAGTTCACTCAAATTATCTCGGTAAAGCTAGTCACACCTTTGTTAAAATTAATGTTCATTATGTTATCGGAGGAGGTCTGTATGTTTGTCTCTAATGCCTGTATACTAAATACCTGACATCATGATGTAATGTTAAGTCATTTCCTTTTGTACAGTGTCACTCAATTGTCAAGGTGATGATGGCATTTTATTTTAGTTGAACTTCACAAAATATGCTTAAAAGAAGAGGAAAGTCAGGAATCGATCATCCTTTCAGAAAGAACTATATATGTCTTTCTGACATCAGCCGCTATTGCCTTATTTATTCCTTCAAACAGGTGGTTAGAAACAGTCTTGCTACCTTTTCCCATTAAGAAATTGGAACGCTTATATTTGTGAGTCTATGCTTCTGTCGTGGTTCTAAGTCTGACGGTAGAATGGGGGGTAGGAATGTAGAGGCAAGATCCTAACTATGGAGGAGTTGTACACGCGAGTTTTACAAGTTCAGGCCCTTCTCGGAGGAAGTAACAGCCCTACGTCTAGGAGCCCAGAGGGGGTCGACTGGATTATATGCGTGTGTGTTACAGAGGGTGCGAACCCTTGTCCCTGAGGAGGGGTGGCTTATATAGAGTTCGCCAAACCCCTCCTACCCTCAGTTACAAAGGGTTTAAGGTACATAAAGATGGAGACGTTACTGGTAACACCTGCAATAAAGATACATAATGACCATTAAAGCTATGACTTAATTCCTGACCGTTGCAGAGTGGAGTGGCTCTAGATCTTCTAGTAGTTGAGTGAATATCTATACGGTCGAGTGTCTTCAGGATTGTCGAGTGGAACATAACTTCATGGTCGAGTGGATGATGATTTTTCTTCGAATGCTTCTGGTTCTTTTAGAGATGTCCTTGGGGAGGGTATCTTGGACAGATCCATGACCCTACCCTAGGTACATAGCTTCATCATTAGCCCCCGAATGGATCAGGGTATGAGTGAGGAAGGAGTTGAGAACACTTCTGACTCATTTTTCGTGCTATGAGTACATCTTGTTCTGGATCAATGAACTGAGATGACAACACCAACTTCTTTTTTAGTCGCCTTGATCTATTCTTAGTTTTTGTCGAGTGAACTTTTACTGAAGAGTTTCGAGTGATGATGTGGAGGATGTCTTCCGTCTGACAAGTTGTTCTGCTGTCCGCGGATTTTGCAGGATTCAAATTTTGGGAAGCGTGCCGGGCGGGCGAGGCCACGGTAATTGGGACGGATTAGGCGGGTCGCCTCGATCTCCGCACCACCTTTTTTTCCATGTATCGCGCGCGTGACTGTTGCGGGATTTGATAAGATCGTCCGGGCCAACAAGTCAGTCACTCGGAAGGGTCCTTATAAAAGGCACCGGACCGGGATTTTGAACAGTGCGCCCTCATTCTCCTTATTCCTCCTCAGATTTCTCCGCCGCACCTACTTCTGCTCTCAGTGTCGTAACCCCGCTTGGACTCGATTCGCTGCCATGGGGAAGGAGAAGACGGTGGTGTTAGAGCATGCAAAGAAGGCGACGGCGAAGGCAAAGGGGAAGAGGACCAGCCGGGGTGGATCCTCGTCATGGTCCGGCCTGCCGCCTGGCTGGATCTAGGGCGACTGGATCCGCTCGACGATCAGCCAAGATGACATCGATGATATGGTTGAGGGGGGGGACTGATCCCTCACCAATTGGCGCGGCTCCTGGGGAACGAGACCGAGCCGCAGCCGCAGGAGGGTGAGTGCGTCCTCCTTGCCACTCATGTCGACCGCGGGTTTTCTTTGCCTCCCCACCCTTTATTTCGTGGTTTCTTGAACTTCTTCGGGGCTCAACTCCACCACTTCACTCCAAACACCATCGTGTACCTTGCTGCTTTCGTGTCCATGTGCGAGAATTTCTTGGGCTGTCGACCGCACTGGGGTCTCTTCAAGCACATATTGACATGTCGCTCCCAGACGGTCAAGAAGGCCAACCCAAGTGACGAGAGGACGCACGTGATACAGATGTGCGGGGGCCTTGGAAACCAAATGAGGAACAAGAGCACCTTCCCAGCTATGGTCCTTCCGACTCGTTCCGAGGCTGGCAGTCGACCTGGTTTTACTGCAAGGACCAGCCAACCACAGGTCAGTCAACTGGACTTCCCCCCTTTTCAATGGCTCGAGTGGAGAAGCCCTCCTCCTTGAGAGTGATCCCGGAAGAGAAGGCGCAGGTGAAGGTGTTGGTCGAGCGGATCGTCCAACTTGTCTACGACGGAGTGACTGGTATGGACCTGCTGGAGGTCTTCCTCAGTCGACGCATCCAATCACTCCAAGCCCGTGACCATCCGATGTGGATGTACTCGGGACTCGAGGATTCCACTCGGATCCACCCGGAGGATGTTAGCGAGGACACAGTGGAGAAGTGGCTGAGAGGTATTACCGGCAACAAGGATAATCCCCGGGGGTCCAGGAGGGTGGTTGCTACCTCTTGAGCTTGCGTTGGATTTCCCCGAAGAGGAAAGGATGATGCAGCAGAGTAGCGTAAGTATTTCCCTTAGTTTTTGAGAACCATGGTATCAATCCAGTAGGAGGCCATGCTCAAGTCCCTCGTACCTGCACAAAACGATAGCTACTTGCAACCAACACGATTAGGGGTTGTCAATCCCTTCACGGTCACTTACGAGAGTGAGATCTGATAGATATAATATTTTTGGTATTTTTGGTATAGAGATGCAAAGTGAAAAGTAAAAGGCAAAGTAAAAAAGCAAAGCAAGATTAAAGTGATGGAGATTGATATGATGAGAATAGACCCGGGGGCCATAGGTTTCACTAGTGTCTTCTCTCAAGAGCATAAGTATTCTACGGTGGGTGAACAAATTACTGTTGAGCAATTGACAGAATGGAGCATAGTTATGAGAATATCTAGGCATGATCATGTATATAGGCATCAGGTCCGTGACAAGTAGACCGAAACGATTTTGCATCTACTACTATTATTCCACTCATCGACCGCTATCTAGCATGCATCTAGAGTATTAAGTTAAAACAGAGTAACACTTTAAGCAAGATGACATGATGTAGAGATATAAATTCATGCAATATGAAATAAACCCCATCTTGTTATCCTCGATGGCAACGATGCAATACGTGCCTTGCTGCCCCTTCTGTCAGTGGGAAAGGACACCGCAAGATCGAACCCAAAGCTAAGCACTTCTCCCATGGTAAGAAAAACCAATCTAGTAGGCCAAACCAAACTGATAATTTGAAGAGACTTGCAAAGATAACCAATCATACATAAAAGAATTCAGAGAAGATTCAAATATTATTCATAGATAGACTTGATCATAAACCCACAATTCATCGTTCTCAACAAACACACCGCAAAAAAGAAGAAGATTACATCGAATAGATCTCCACAAGAGAGGGGGAGAACTTTGTATTGAGATTCAAAAATAGAGAAGAAGCCATCTAGCTAATAACTATGGACCCGAAGGTCTGAGGTAAACTACTCACACTTCATGGGAGGGGCTATGATGATGTAGAAGCCCTCCGTGATGACGGCCCTCTCCGGCGGAGCTATGGAACAAGCCCCAAGATGGTATCTCGTGGATACAGAAAGTTGCGGCGGTGAAATTAGGTTTTTGGCTCCTTATCTATTCGTTTGGGGGTACGTAGGTATATATAGGAGGAAGAAGTACGTCGGTGGAGCTTCGGTGGGCCCACGAGGGTGGGGGCGCGCCTAGGGGTATAGGGCGCGCCCCCCTACCTCGTGCCCACCTCGAAACTTCCTTGGCGTAGGGTCCAAGTCTCCTGGGTCATATTCAGGAAGAAAATCTCATTCCAGAAAGGTTTATTCCATTTGGACTCCATTTGATATTCCGTTTCTTCGAAACACTGAAATAGGCAAAAAAATAACAATTCTGGGCTGGGCCTCTGGTTAATAGGTTAGTCCCAAAATTAATGTAAAAGTGGAAAATAAAGCACAATATAGTCCAAAACAGTAGATAATATAGCATGGAGCAATCAAAAATTATAGATACGTTGGAGACGTATCAGGCATCCCCAAGCTTAATTCCTGCTCATCCTCGAGTAGGTAAATGATAAAAAGAGAATTTTTGATGCGGAGTGCTACTTGGCATAATTTCAATGCAAATCTTCTTAATTGTGGTATGAATATTCAGATTAGGAAGATTCAAGACAAAAGTTCATATTGACATAGAGAATAATAATACTTCAAGCAAACCAACAAAGCAATTATGTTTTCTTAAATTAACATGGCCAAAGAAAGTTCATCCCTACAAATTCATATGGTTTACTCATGCTCCATTTTCGTCACACAAGAATGCTCTCATCATGCACAACCCCGATGACAAGCCAAGCAATTTTTTTATACCTTAATAATTTCAAACTCATAAACTTTCACGCAATACATGAGCATGAGCCATGGATATAGCACTATGGGTGGAATAGAATATAATGATGGGGGTTATGTAGAGAAGACAAAAAGGAGAAAGTCTCACATCAACGAGGCTAATCAATGGGCTATGGAGATGCCCATCGATTGATGTTAATGCAAGGAGTAGGAATTGCCATGCAACGGATGCACTAGAGCTATAAATGTATGAAAGCTCAACAAAAGAAACTAAGTGTGTGTGCATCCAACTTGCTTGCTCACGAAGACCTAGGGCACTTGAGGAGGCCCATTGTTGGAATATACAAGCCAAGTTCTATAATGAAAATTCCCACTAGTATATGAAAGTGATAACTCAAGAGACTCTCTATATGAAGAACATGGTGCTACTTTGAAGCACAAGTGTTGAAAAAAGGATAGTAGCATTTCCCCTTTTTATTTATTTTCTTTTTTTGGGCCTTCTTTTTTTTCTTTGGCCTTTCTCTTTTTTGGGGGGATAATTCTCTATTGAATGATGATCATCACAATTCTATTTATTTACAACTCAATGATTATAACTCGATACTAGAACAAAGTATGACTCTATATGGATGCCTCCGGCGGTGTACCGGGATATGCAATGAATCAAGAGTGACAAGTATGAAAAAATTATGAACGGTGGCTCTGCCACAAATACTTTGTCAACTACATGATCATGCTAACCAATATGACAATGATGAATGTGTCGTGATAAACTGGATGGTGGAAAGTTGCATGGCAATATATCTCAGAATGGCCATGGAAATGCCATAATAGGTAGGTATGGTGGCTGTTTTGAGGAAGATATAAGGAGGTTTATGTGTGAAAGAGCGTATCATATCACGGGGTTTGGATGCACCGGCGAAGTTTGCACCAACTCTCGATGTGAGAAAGGGCAATGCACGGTACCATAGAGGCTAGCAATGATGGAAGGGTGAGAGTGCGTATAATCCATGGACTCAACATTAGTCATAAAGAACTCATATACTTATTGCAAAAATCTACAAGCCATCAAAAACCAAAGTATTACGCGCATGCTCCTAGGGGGATAGATTGGTAGGAAAATACCATCGCTCGTCCCCGACCGCCACTCATAAGGAGGACATTCAAATAACACCTCATGTTTCAAATTTGTTGCATAACGTTTACCATACGTGCATGCTACGGGACTTGCAAACTTTAACTCAAGCACATCTCAAATTCACATTTACTCTACTAGCATGACTTTGATATTACTACCTCCATATCTCAAAACCATTATCAAGCATCCAACTTTTCTTAGTATTCAACACACTCAAAAGAAAGTTTCACAAATCTTGAATACCAAGCATGTTATTATTAAGCAAATTACCATGCTATTAAGACTCTCAAAATAATTTAAGTGAAGCATGAGAGATCAATAGTTTCTTTAAAACAAATCCACCACCGTGCTTTCAAAGATCTAAGTGAAGCACATAGAGCAAAATTATAGCGCTCAAAAGATATAGGTGAAGCACAAAGAGCAAAACTACTTAGCTCAAAAAGATCTAAGTGAAGCACATAGAGTATTCTATCAAATTCTAATTCATGTATCACTAGTAGAAAAAGGGTCAAACGTGAAGCACATTAGTGCCGGTTTGTATTTGAGCCAGCACTAATGTATACATTAGTGCCGGTTCCAACGGCTAGCTGGGCCGCTTTCATTAGTACCGGTTTGTGGCGAACCTTTAGCACTGGTTCGTGCCACGAACCGGTACTAATGAGAGTGGTGGCAGGATGTTGTCAGACTGGGGCCCCTCCAGCCCCTTTAGTACCGGTTCTTGGCATGAACTAGTACTAAAGGTCGTCCTACATAAACCCTTCGTCCACCCGAGCTCGCTCTGTTCTTCCCCTTTCCCCTCTCCTATCTCTGTTCTTCCCCTCTTCCTCTCGAGCTCATCACACATTTTGCCCAAAATTTGTCAAGATTTGAAGGCCCCCATCCATTCAAATGATCACAAAGGTTAGCAACTTTGTCCTTTCAACTCTCATTGCTAGATTAGCTCTTGCAATGCTTTATATAGTGATTAATTTGTGAGTTTAGTAATTTGGGAGGATATATATATATATATGTGCTAGTATTTGATTTATATGCAATTTGAGGTCAAAAATAACACTTAGTTTGCATATGTAGGTGTGGTTTACTAAGTGCCTTCTAAATCTCCGTCGTAACCACCGTCGATCGCCCGCACCGTCCCGTCGCCGGCACCACCTTGTGGTGAGCCTCTTGTTCATGAAATTTTATATAAAAATTGATGTTTGTGTGATTTGGATATATAGTTACTCGTATAATTATCTTACCCGTACGTTGTTTGTTATACATATAGTGCCATGTTTTTGATATCCGTCCCCGTCGGCCCTCGTCCTTGTTATGATTCGGATGTGGTATATATATTCTCTTTTAAAACTAGTTGCATTTCGTGTTTATGACAAATTATGCCCATCAAGTTGACATAGAATTTTTTTCTAGGAGGTATGTGAACCGGAAATTCCAACCGACCTATTGTCTAGAGGTTAAATTTAGTTGAAAGAGAAAACGAGTACTTGAAAGAAAAATTGAAAAGAATTGAGGGGGAGAAGATGGAATTGGAGTTGCATGTTGCCGATGTCGTCGATGATCACAAGATCAAGATGGAGAAAATGCGCTTGAAGATTAGAAAGATTAGAAAATATGCCATCGATAGTGAGGCTTGGTATCATTATGCTGTTGGATCCATTGTTACCTTAGTTGCGATCTTGATCGCATTTGTTGTTGCATTTAAATGCTTTAGCTAGAGAGTTACTCGTTTGTTGCATTTAAGTGTTGTATGAACTTTATGTATGAACTTGTATTAATTTGGTCTATTCAGTGTTGTGTAATGAAGATGAGCCGGCAATGGATGTACGATGACCGATGCTCTCCCCAGTTCATTGAGGGCGTGCATACTTTTCTGTTTGCGGCTGAGGCAAACAAGCGGGCGGATGGTTTTATGCCCTGTCCATGTGCTGGCTGTAAGAATGGTCACAATTACTCTACATCAAGAACCATTCACGTCCACCTGTTTAAGTCCGGTTTCATGCCCCACTATAATGTTTGGACCAAGCACGGAGAAAGAGGGGTTATGATGGAAGACAATGAAGAAGAAGAGGACGACAGCTATCCTGGCCATGGGTTCCCTGAATACGATGATACAACAATGGGGGAAGAAGCTGAGCCGGTAATGCGGGAAGAAGCTGAGCCGGCAATGCGGGAAGAAGCTGAAGAAGAGGCATCAGATGAGCCCGTTGATGATCTAGGTCGGGCCATTGCCGATGCAAAGAGAAACTGCGCAAGTGATTTGGAGAAGAAGAAGTTGCAGCGCATGTTAGAGGATCACAAAAAATTGTTGTACCCGAATTGCGTAGGTGACAAGAAAAAGCTTGGCACCACACTAGAATTGCTACAATGGAAGGCAGAGAATGGTGTATCTGACAAGGGATTTGGAAAGTTGCTGGTAATGATAAAGGATATGCTTCCAAAGGACAACGAATTGCCCGAGAGTACATACGAAGCAAAGAAGGTTGTCTGCCCTCTAGGGTTAGAGGTGTAGAAGATACATGCATGCCCTAATGATTGCATCCTCTACCATGGTGAGTACGAGGATTTGAACGCTTGCCCGGTATGTGGTGCATTGCGCTATAAGATCAGCCGCGATGACCCTGGTGATGTCGAGGGAGAGCGCCCCAGTCAGAAGATTATGAAAAGTTTGATGAAATTGCTCCATTCATAGTGAATATTGACCCGAGCATCCTATTAAATGATGAAGATTTTCCATGGTTACGGCGCAAAGGGACACACGCGAAGAAAAAGTTTCACACCCAAAGATCTGGGATGTGATCGGCTTCACTATCATCACTTTCTTCTGTGTTTCACACCCAGAAGGGAATCTCCGTAATAGTTAGGGTAGTTAATTATGTGTTTTGGCATTTGAAACGCGAAGAAATTTTATGTGCAAACAAATTCTTTCATGCCTTTACTGATTTTTAAAGTTAAGTTATGCACAAACTAGTGATTCACACTAATTTCAAATAATTCAAAATTTAAACTATTCAAATTTGAAAACTACGGGCACTAATAGAAAGTTTGTAATTTTTTGTACCTAAAGCAAAAATATTCACAAAGAAACTCTAAATACACAAAAAAACAACTCAAAAATAAATAAAGCAAAAAAATAAAAAAAGCCCGCCTACTAGGCCAGAGCGGCTTGCATACGACTAGAAACCCAACCTGTTGTTGGGACAGGATGCAGGCCCGCAAAGGCCCAGTAGGCCAACAGGGCAGCACAGAACATGTAGGCCCAGTAGGCCTGCTTTGGAGAGGAGCTCGAGAGAGCTACCGCACGGGGGTTTATAAACCAGTGCGGTCACCCCTCAGCTAGCGAGGTGGGACTAAACTTGCGCACCGCACCTGCACCAGCGCACCCCCTTTAGTACTGGTTCGTGGCACCAACCGGTACTAAAGGGGGCCTTTAGTACCGGTTGGAGCCACCAACCGGTACTAAAGGGGGTGCGGTTCCTGGCGCTTGGCCTGGCCAAAACAGGCCTTTAGTACTGGTTGGTGGCTCCAACCGGTACTAAAGGTGCCTTCTATATATACAACACTTACGAAAATTTGATTCTCCCTCTGTTTCTTCCTCTGTTTCCCCATTGAAGCACCGCCCGTGCGCCCCGATCGATCGACGCCGTCGCCGTCGCCGCCCCCGTCGTCGTCGCCGCCCCCGTCCCCGTCGCCGCCCTCGTCTCCGTCGCCGCCCCGGGGCCGTCCCCATCGCGCCGTCCCCGCGTTGCTGCCCCCGCGTCACGCCCCGGCCCGTCGCCACCCCCGGCCATCGCCTCGCCGTCGCCGTCGCCCCGCTATGAGCTCTCCCCCTCTAACCCCTCTCCCTCGCCCCCGGCGGCCACCATGGGTGCCGCCCCTCCCCGAGCCCATACACACACACACAAGCATGATGGACACACACACACACACACACACACACACACACATGTACATACGTATGAATTAATGCATGTATATATTAGTATATACGTATTTTGTATGTTTAATTAGTTTTGATTTTTTAGATTATTATTTTTTCACTAGTATATATGTATGAATGCATGTTTGATGGATATAATTAGTGTTTAGTTAGTATGGAAATTTTTTATATAATGTTGTTTTTCAGTTTTTTAATGGATGTATAAAAGTTGTGTTTTCTGTTTTTAGTGTTAGATGCTTAATTAGTATGAAATAGCATATAGAATTTTGACATATGCAATGATAACATAATTAGTGTTATATAGAAATGTTAGAAATTTTAGTTATCAAAATCCAATCATTAAAAAAATGTTACTTTTTGCGGGCATATAGCTAGTATTTGTTCTCGACGATGCCCGGCCCGCATCCTCGCCGTTGACCCATCCGCGACGACGTCCGACTGACCCATGTCCGGGACTGGGCTCTGCCGGGCTGGCACTGGGAGGTGTTGCCTGGAGGGGCGCGCCGCTTGATGAGGAACCTGGCCCCGGGTCCCGTCGTCGACCCTGATCTCGTTTGGTGGCGTTCGCGTGGGCCAGTTTTGGTGCAGAGGGAGCCGGCCCCGCCGGAGGTGGTACGTCGCCGTGTCAGGGAGGAGGACGAGCATGTCCATCGCTACATGGTTGCGTTAGAGGGCGGCAGGTTCTCCAATACCTGGCAGTTTCTTGAGGGAGCTCACTTCAGCTATGATCCTGTGAGGGTTCCTTCTCTTTGGGTGTCCACTGCTCGCGCCGTAGGAACCGCGAGTGTCCTAGATTCTTCTGTAGTATTCGATCTTTAATTAGCTACCTAGCTAGTGATGTACTATTCAATATTATATATTATTCAAGACGATGTATTCAAGATTATATCTATTATTCGAGACGATGTATTCGAGATTATATCTATTATTCGAGACGATGTATTCGAGATTATATATATTATTCGAGATGATGTAATTTGAATACTAAATTGTTTTATATTTCTTCTGGCATAGTTAAATAAAAGCTATGGCGTACAATACCGACAGAGAGGGAGAACAGACCATGTTCGATATAATACGCGGGCCAGATGATGATCAGAATGAAGAAGATTATGACGGCTCTGAATTTCAACAGCACCGGAGAGGGTGATATGATATTCGATCGCGACGACCGAATTGATGAAGTCAAGAACTACGATTATGACAATGACGAAGAACATGTTGATCCTGAAACAACAAAGACCGGCGAGGTATATATATTTATATAAGCAGGCATCTGGTGATCATCACATGTTTTAAATGAGTTGAAGATATATTGACGAATCGATCTTTCTTCTTTCAGCCATCCGGATCGAGCAAATCTTCAGGCAACAGGACGAAACGAGGCCCAAACAAAAAGTTGAAGGAGGGCATAAAGTATAATATCGAGGCAATCAAACCTAATGGTGAACCATTAGCGCCTAAGAAGATTGCGGACAAGTTCGTTCGTCAGTGTGGAGTTCTTGTGAAGGACCAACTCCCGATCTCCCTTCAAGAATGGAGAGAGCCAGCAAAGCCGCGTCCAGATCTTACTTTTGTCGACGACAGACAAAAAAGTCTGCTTTGGGATACTCTCATGGAACATTTCACCCTACCAGATCATTTCACAGAAGCAGATGGGCAAAAAGTCAAGGACGCTGCTCTTAGGAAGATGGCGGTTGCATTCAAGAACCACAAGAATCGTGAATGGGACAAGTACGTCAAGGGAGGAAGGAAGACTCCAGTATTCGAGGGAACACTAGAGAATCAAAGTGCTCATTGGGACGATTTTGTGAAATTCAAGGATTCAGAATTAGCTAAGGAACAGTCGAGAATAAACAAGAAGTATGCCGAAAAAAGGATAAGTTCCATAAGCTGGGGCCAGGTGGCTATGCGGTGGCAATACCTAAGTGGGATAAGTCTGAGAAAGAGATGGAGGATGCAGGTGTCACTCCGGTTACTAAGAGCTGGCCCCCCAGGTGCAGGACTTGGTTCTATGTGCATGGGGGGGAGTTGGACCTGAAGACAGGCAAAGTTTCAATGAAGGCATGTCTGAACGGAGCCGACGATAATATACATTTTGCAATAGAAGAGGCTCGAACGGGGGTGTTCCAGCCCAACAGAGAGAACGACGAGCTTACGCGTGCCCTGGGAAATCCTAAACACCCGGGAAGAACACGAGGCAAGGGCGCTATTCCGTGGTATGAGGGGTTTTCGGACTGGAACACCGACTACAGAACCCGTGCGAGAAGGAAGATTGTGGAGGAGAAGCAGAGGAAGATGGAGGAGGAGAAGATGAAGCTGGACTATGAACGCCTTCAAGGCCTAGAATCAGCGCACGCGGACTTGGTAGTCAAATTCCAGCGGCAGCAGGAGCAGATCGACTCACTTAGCCAGCAAAGGGGGTCTCAGCAGCTGGAGCAGCTAGCGGATGATCCAGCATTGGATACCACCGCCCCATCCATGCCGAGAAGCAGCGTGGGTTCCGCCCCGTTTGATGCAATGCTGGATAGATACCCCGTGGATGACATCGCGGAAAACACTAACTGCGAGCTACACTTCAAAATTAAGAACATATCCTTGAAGGTGGTGGACGGTGTTGCTTATACAAATTCCCCTGATGCAAACTTCCATTGCAACCCGATTCCAGCAGGCTATGCTCGTGTCGTGGTTGATGAGGTGGTGGACCAATATTCGGGGCTAGAGCTTGACATTCCTGGAGGTGACGAGGAGCACACACTCGGAGATGCCAAACTTCGTATCATCCTATGGAGAAAGAATTTCATCATCTTTCGAAGGCCACCGACACCGCATCACCCGACTCCTCGTCGAAGTGCACCACCGAGTCAGCAGACTCCCGCTCCTCCAAGTCCACCAACGCGTGAGGCCACTCCTCCTCCTCCAAGTCCGGCAAAGTGTCAGGCCACTCCTCCTCCAAGTCCGACACAGCGTCAGACGTCCAGTCCTCCTCCAAGTCCGGCACAACCTCAGGCCACTCCTCCTCCAAGTCTGGCACAGCTTCAGGCCACTCCTCCTCGTCCAACTCAGCCCCATCAGCCGTCTCTGCTGCCTCAGCAATCGCAGAAGAGACACCCCACAGCTATGGTGCGTAGCGGTACGAGTCGAGGTCATAGTACAGGAAGTACAGGCAGAGGTAAGCGATATAAATATGGTCCAAACCTCACTACTCCTCTTCTTGAGAGGGCTTACGACAGGACCGAGGAGCAAACCAATGCCATAGTGCGGGCAGAAGTCGACGCCCATTTTGGACCGAAACCGCCACCGCCGCCAAGGGAGAAAGTGCCTGTGGAAGTAGTTGACCACTTCATTCGTATGGCTCAACCACCAGCTCCTAAGCCTGTTGACACAGACTATGAGTGCCACATCAGGAAGTTACATCGACAACGTCTACAGAAGGAGGCGAGCTCGAGCTCGAGCAAACAACAAGCAGCTGTCAAAAAATGCGGGAAAACCGTTGCCCAGCTGGGAGAACAGGCGGCGCAATCGATCCCCCCGCTTGTTGTGCCGCCAACAACACGTGATAGTACGCGCGCCCAATATTATTGTGGGAAAACAGTTTACGTTCCCGAGGTGGGCGATGTGGTAATAACCCAGGAGCATATAATGCAGGCTGAAACTCTCAACATCACTGTTGGACAACTCCTCGAGATCGAGGACATGCATGTGCTTACAAAGGAGGAAATAAAACGGAAATATGCCAGGGGCCAACCTTTGGTCAAGCCAGAAGAAGTCAAGAAGCTCCCAACAAGAATGCATGAATTGCATCAATGGTACATGGACATTACCAAGAGATCCGATCGAGAGTCCCTCATGGTGCAAGTCAAGAAGGATCATTACTACCATCAGAAACCTATGACCGTTGAGTATTCTGAACTGTTTCAGTTATATAATCAAGACGCACTCGACAAATCTATCGTCAGTTGCTATTGTCTGTAGGTGATTTCTTTTTGTAATTTAAGTCTCAAGCTAGCTGTAGTGATCCTTTTGATCAATCATTACCTGTAATTATCCTCACTATATTCTTTTCTGTGGTATTATGCAGGATGAAGATGTATGAAATGAGAAAAGGTGGACGCTATGGCATTGGGTTCATTGACCCAAACACCGTTAATGAATACACATGGAAAATAAACAAGCACCATGAAAAGCAGGTAGAGGACAACATGCTAGAGTTGTTGAAGCGCCTCAAATACAATGAAGATATACTACTTCCTTACAACTTCCAGTGAGTCAAACTTTCTTGTACTACAAATTCTCTGTTTTTGCCTACTAGCTAGCTACAAGTTTTTGCTTACATATGCCCGCTTAATTAAGACATGCAAACGTGTGTGCATGCAGATTTCACTGGATCTTGTGTATCATTAAAGTTGATGCCGGAACAGTTGAAATACTGGACTCACTACTCAAAGCAAATAGTGATTATAACATCTTGTTTGGGATAGTCAACAGGTAATTTCAATAATTATTAACTATATATCTCGGCCTATTTAGTTCGTCATTTCATGATATGAACTATTTAATAACCCCTTTATTCATTTTCTTTGTCGGCGGGCAGGGCTTGGGCAAGGTTCATCAGCGTCACGGAAGGCGAATGGAAACGACAGCTAAAATGGTTTCGACCCAAGGTAAGTAATTAAGTAGTACTAGCTAGCTAGCTGCCATCTCTTTAATTATCATGCTTGATTAATTACTATCTGATCAAATTAAATTCCATTCTCGTAATAAAGGCCCTGAAGCAGGCGCAGGGGACTGATCTGTGTGCATTCTGCGTTTGCGAGAACATTCGCATGATGGCGTCCGAAAGGAGCAGATCTCAAAGACGGGAATGGGTATGCTTGTCAGAACACTATTCACAATTTTTACACCATTATCGATATCTAGTCACACAACTAATACACATGCATATTGATCTCCTTCTTAACAGTTCACAGAGGTGCGGGACAAGCTCCTAGAAACGGAGCGCGTAGAAGCACTTCAAGAGGAAATAGCGGGATTTTTGCTCGACCAGGTCATAAATCCGAAGGGAGAATACTATTACCCTCTACCGCCCCCATCGACCAGGTCATGAACCACTTCCAATTGTCATCGTGCTCCGAAGGCACCAATTAGGCTAATGCCACTGGCTCCGAAGGCAACATGCATATGTAGGAGAAATTGTATATAGCTATACATGTGTGTATGTGTGAATTAATATGGTGGTTTGTGAGACATTGATGATATATATATATGATTGGTTCTACTAGAAATTCTATTTATATATATATGCATAATGTGTACAATGTGTAGTATCATAAAATACCAGCAAACGAAAAAGAATTAAAATGGAAAACACAAAATTAAATGAAAAAGAAATCATAAAACCAAAAACCCTCCAAACATTTTAGTACCGAACCGGTACTAAAGGGCTCCCGGCCCCCGAAGCTGGCTCATGCCACGTCGTTGCCCGTTAGCACCGGTTCGTGCTGAAGCGGTACTAAAGGGGGGGTCTTTAGTGCCCACACTTTAGTGTCAGTTATGGAACCGGCACTAAAGGGCCTTACGAACCGGTGCTATTGCCCGGTTCTGCACTAGTGTATGGCTCTCTCAAAAGGTGTGTACAGCAAGGATGATTGTGGCACACTAACAAGCAAAGACACAAATAATACAAGACGCTCCAAGCAAAACACATATCATGTTGGTGAATAAAAATATAGCTCCAAGTAAATTACCGATGAAAGTGGACGAAAGAGGGGATGCCTTCCGGGGCATCCCCAAGTTTGACTTTTTTGTGTCCTTGGATTATCTTGGGGGTTCCATGGGCATCCCCAAGCTTAGGCTCTTGCCACTCCTTGTTCCATAATCCATCACAAGAATTCACCCAAAACTTGAAAACTTCACAACACAAAAGTCAATAGAATTCTCGTGAGCTCCGTTAGAGAAAGAAAACAAAAAACAACTTCAAGGTGCTGTAATGAACTCATTCTTTATTTATATTGGTGTTAAACCTACTGTATTCCAACTTCAAGGTGCCATAGATTCATCAAAATAAGCAAACAACACACGAAAAACAGAATCTGTCAAAAACAGAATAGTCTGTAGTAATCTGTAACTAACTCAAACTTCTGGAACTCCAAAAAATCAACCAAACTTGGACGTCCTAGACAATTTTTTTATTGATCATCAGCAATTAGAATCAGTATTTTATCACGTTCTGGTGATTTTTAACAATTCGGCTACTGAACGCAAAGTTTCTGGAAATTACAGCAAGATCAAATAACTATCATCCAAGAAGATCTAATAGGTCTCACTTGGCACAAACACTAATTAAAACACAAAACCACTTCCAAACAGAAGGTAGATGGGTTATTTATTCCCTAACAGAAGAAAAATACAAAAAACTGAAAATAAAATTGGGTTGCCTCCCAACAAGCGCTATCGTTTAACGCCCCTAGATAGGCATAAAAGCGAGGATAGATCTAGGTATTGCCATCTTTGGTGGGCAATCCATAAGTGGCTCTCATGATAGTTTCATATGGCAATTCTATTTTCTTTCTTGGAAAGTGTTCCATGCCCTTTTTTAATGGAAATTGAAATCTAATATTCCCTTACTTCATATCAATAATCGCACCAACCGTTCTAAGGAAAGGTCTACCAGGAATAATAGGGCAAGAAGGATTGCAATCTATATCAAGAACAATGAAATCTGCGGGCACATAATTCCTATTTGCAACAATAAGAACATCATTAATCCTTCCCATAGGTTTCTTAATAGTAGAATCCGCAAGATGCATGTTTAGAGAGCAATCATCAAAATCGCGGAAATCTAGCAAATCACACAAAGTTTTGGGGATAGTGGAGACACTAGCACCCAAATCACACAAAGCATAAAACTCATGATCTTTAATTTTAATTTTAATAGTTGGTTCCGACTCATCATAGAGTTTTCTAGGGATAGAAACTTTCAACTCAAGTTTTTCTTCATAAGATTGCATCAAGGCATCAACAATATGTTCGGTGAAGGCTTTCTTTTGACTATAAGCATGTGGAGAATTTAGCACAGATTGCAACAAGGAAATACAATCAATTAAAGAGCAACTTTCATAATTAAATTCCTTGAAATCCAATATAGTGGGTTCAGCAACATCTAGATTTTTATTTCTTTCAATCCCACTTTCATCAATTTCATCATAAAGATCTAAATACTCCGAATTTTTAGAACGCCTTCTAGGTAAAGGAAGATCATATTCAGTTTCATCAAGATTCATATTGCAAAACAAAGATTTAATAGGAGACACATCAATAACTTTTAGATCTTCATCTTGATTTTCATAGGAATTGGAAGAACACGCTTTAATAAAGGCATCTTTGGAAGCACGCATCCTAGCGGTTCTTTCCTTGCACTCATCAATGGAAATTCTCATGGCTTTGAGAGACTCATTGATATCATGCTTAGGAGGAATAGATCTAAGCTTTAAAGAATCAACCTCAAGAGAAATTCTATCAACGTTCCTAGCCAAATCATCAACTTTAAGCAATTTCTCTTCAAGAAAAGCATTAAAATTCTTTTGTGAATTCATAAACTCTTTTAACAATATTCTCAAATTCAGAGGGCATCTTATTATAATTTCCATAAGAGTTATTGTAGGAATTCCCATAATTATTAGAAGGATTACTAGGATATGGCCTAGGATTAAAATTCCATCTATAAGCGTTGTTACCAAAATTATTCCTACCAACAAAATTCACATCCATAGATTCATTGTTATTCTCAATCAAAGTAGACAAAGGAATATCATTAGGATCAGAAGAAACACTCTTAGTAGCAAATAATTTCATAAGTTCATCCATCTTTCCACTCAAAACATTGATTTATTCTATCACATGCACTTTTTTATTAGAAGATCTTTCAGTATGACATTCAGAATAATTAACCATAATATTATCTAGGAGTTTAGTAGCATCTCCTAAAGTGATTTCCATAAAAGTGCCTCCCGCGGCCGAATCTAAAAGATTTCTAGAAGCAAAATTCAATCCGGCATAAAATTTTTGTATAATCATCCACAAATTCAAACCATGAGTAGGGCAATTACGTATCATTAATTGCATTCTCTCCCAAGCTTGTGCAACATGTTCATGATCAAGTTGCTTAAAGTTCATAATATCGTTTCTAAGAGAGATGATCTTAGCGAGAGGGAAATACTTAGAGATAAAAGCATCTTTGCACTTGTTCCAAGAATCAATACTATTTTTAGGCAAAGACGAAAACCAAGCTTTAGCATGATCTCTAAGCGAAAAAGGAAATAGCTTCAATTTAATGACATCATTATCGACATCTTTTTTCTTTTGCATATCACATAAATCAACGAAGCTATTCAGATGAGTAGCGGCATCTTCACTAGGAAGGCCGGCGAATTGATCTTTCATAACAAGATTCAACAAAGCAATATTGATTTCACAAGATTCAGTATTGGCAAGAGGAGCAATCAGAGTGCTAAGGAAATCATTATTATTGGTATTGGTGAAGTCACACAATTTGGTAGTATCTTGAGCCATCGCGACAAACAAGCAATCCAACACACAGGCAAACAAGAAGGCAAGCGAGAAAAAGGAAAACGGAGAAAGAGAAGGAGAAGGAGATTGAGAAAGAGAGGGTGAATAAAACGGCAAGGGTGAAGTGGGGGAGAGGAAAACGAGAGGCAAATGACAACTAATGTAATGCGAGAGATAGGGATTGTGATGGGTACTTGGTATGTTGACTTTTTGCGTAGACTCCTCGGCAACGGCGCCAGAAATTCTTCTTGCTACCTCTTGAGATTGCGTTGGGTTTCCCCGAAGAGGAAAGGATGATGCAGAAGAGTAGTGTAAGTATTTCCCTTGGTTTTTTAGAACCAAGGTATCAATCCAGTAGGAGGCCACGCTCAAGTCCCTCGTACCTGCACAAAGCGATAGCTACTCGCAACCAACGCGATTAGGGGTTTTCAATCCCTTCACGGTCACTTACGAGAGTGAGATCTGATAGATATAATATTTTTGGTATTTTTGGTATAGAGATGCAAAGTTAAAAGTAAAAGGCAAAGTAAAAAAGCAAAGCAAGATTAAAGTGATGGAGATTGATATGATGAGAATAGACCCAGGGGCCATAGGTTTCACTAGTGTCTTCTTTCAAGAGCATAAGTATTCTACGGTGGGTGAACAAATTACTGTTGAGCAATTGACAGAATGGAGCATAGTTATGAGAATATCTAGGCATGATCATGTATATAGGCATCACGTCCGTGACAAGTAGACCGAAACGATTCTGCATCTACTACTATTACTCCACTCATCGACCGCTATCTAGCATGCATCTAGAGTATTAAGTTAAAAACAGAGTAACGCTTTAAGCAAGATGACATGATGTAGAGAGATAAATTCCTGTAATATGAAATAAACCCCATCTTGTTATCCTCGATGGCAACGATGCAATACGTGCCTTGCTGCCCCTTATGTCACTGGGAAAGGACACCACAAGATCGAACCCAAAGCTAAGCACTTCTCCCATGGCAAGAAAAACCAATCTAGTAGGCCAAACCAAACTGATAATTCGAAGAGACTTGCAAAGATAACCAATCATACATAAAAGATTTCAGAGAAGATTCAAATATTATTCATAGATAGACTTGATCATAAACCCACAATTCATCGGTCTCAACAAACAGACCGCAGAAAACAAGAAGATTACATCGAATAGATCTCCACAAGAGAGGGGGAGAACTTTGTATTGAGATCCAAAAAGAGAGAAGAAGCCATCTAGCTAATAACTATGGACCCGAAGGTCTGAGGTAAACTACTCGCACTTCATCGGTGGGGCTATGATGATGTAGAAGCCCTCCGTGATGACGGCCCTCTCCGACGGAGCTCCAGAACAGGCCCCAAGATGGGATCTCATGGATACAGAAAGTTGCGGCGGTGGAATTAGGTTTTTGGCTCCGTATCTGTTCGTTTGGGGGTACGTAGGTATATATAGGAGGAAGAAGTACGTCGGTGGAGCTTTGGTGGGCCCACGAGGGTGGGGGCGCGCCTGGGGGTATAGGGCGCGCCCCCCTACCTCGTGCCCACCTCGAAGCTTTCTTGGCGTAGGGTCCAAGTCTCCTGAGTCTTATTCGGGAAGAAAATCACGTTCCAAAAAGGTTTATTCCGTTTGGACTCCGTTTGATATTCCGTTTCTTCAAAACACTGAAATAGGCAAAAAAACAGCAATTCTGGGCTGGGCCTCCGGTTAATAGGTTAGTCCCAAAAATAATATAAAAGTGGAAAATAAAGCCCAATATAGTCCAAAACAGTAGATAATATAGCATGGAGCAATCAAAAATTATAGATACGTTGGAGACGTATCAGTGGTTCCATTCGACCATTTGCGACAGCCGGAACAGGTACGATTCTGCTTTGTCGAGTATCTTCTTGATTTTCTATGTAACATCTTGTTGACGGCCAACTGTATTTCTTTTGTTCATTGTCTTTTCAGGCACTTATTGATATGTACTCGATGCCCAATGGGGTGCAGGAGCAGAATGTTGAGGAAGGGGCGAGCGGGGGCGAGCGGGGGCGAGAGTGGTGAGTGGCACTCGGATGCAGAGGAGGACGAGGAGAGCGACGACTCTAGTGATGAAGAAGAGGTCGACTCGCCTCCTCGCAGAGAAAGGAGGTCCAAGCATGCTCACGACCCGGTGAGCACCCCTGACCTGGCGGCCGCACCGACTGGGCAATCTTCGAAGCGTCCTCGGACGTCTTCTCCGGTGCCGACTGAGAAGGTATCGAAATAGCACAAGATTGCGCCGCCTCCTGCGCCAAAAGCATTGAAGGCCACATCCTCCAAACCACTGAAGGCTTTGCCCAGAATCAAAGTGACCATACCCACCATCTCTGGGTAATCATCTGACCCGATCTTTCAATCGACTCGAGCAACAGAACATAACCGACAGAATGTTGACATTTGTAGTGCTGCTACATCTGGAACCTCTTCCTACGAATACCAAGACGAGGAAGTGGAAGACACGGTTACCTCCATCCCAGGTAAAACTCTCATGATCTTGTTCTTGATTATTTGGTCGATTAAATTCTAGCGATTCACTTGGGGTCGACTGGATCATTTGCATCCCCACCCAACGTCATCGAGCTTCCGGATGATGATGAAGATGTGGCCTCTAGGCCCAGAAAGAACAAAAAAGTAGCAGCTGGCAAGACGTCTCAGCAGGGACCGATGACAACACCAACCGTCCAGCAATCTGAAGATGCAGGTGGGGCCTCTGTAACTTTTGTTGTTCCATTGTCGAGTGAGCGCCCTGCACCGTTGATTGTACTGGTGTTTTCTTCAGTTGTCCAACCTCACGCTTCAGAGCTCCAAGCTGCCGCACCTGGGTCGTCTGCCCCCTTCTTCACCAACTACCATGTTTTGGAAAGCTAGTCGGACGCGGGTGCAGAGGCCATCCGTCAGGCTAACGTGATGATGGAGTGGATGAAGATGGTGCACGAGAACAGCCAGGCTGCTTACGATGCCAGCGCGGCTATCCGGGCCAATGTCCATGTAAGTAGGCTTTCGACTAATCTTGTTCTATTAGAATATGCTACCTGAAATATCTTCTTTCATACAATCTCTTATTGTTTGCGTCGAATCTGTACACCCACTAGGTGTTTTGTTGTCTTTAACATTTGCACTCTTCCACTCGGCCTGGGCATGTGGGATCTGAACCGGTGGGGGCACGCTAAGTGCACCCACTAGGTGTAGTCCCCGAGACCGCGGTCGACTTCGGGCAGTCAACTGGGGTCTGAGAACTTTTCCCTTTCCTTTCTTCCATTCGACTCAGGCGGACTATCCGAGTGGGATCTGAACCAGTGGGGGCATGCCAAGTGCACCCACTAGGTGTAGTCCCTGAGACCGCGGTCGACTGCTGGCAGTCGACCGGGATCTGAATAGTTCTTCTCTCTTTCTTCTCTCTCTTTTTTTATCGACCCGGGTGGACTGGTTGAGCGGGGTCTGAATCAGTGGGGGCACGCCAAGTGCACCCGCCAGGTGTAGTCCCTGAGACCACAGTCGACTGCGGGCAGTCGACTGGGGTCTGAGTAAACTTTTAAGTTTTATTCACTCAGAAGTAGATAATCTTTGATCTTGTCGATTGACACATCTTTTACCTTCTGCAGAAATCTTGTATGCTCATTTCTAAGTTTGCCGAATTTGAGGAGAAGCAGAGGCAACTCAACCTTGACTTGGAGTTGGCCCAGCAAAAGTTGAAGAAAGCTCAAGATGAAGCTGCTGGTATGGAAGGTAACTGCATGTCGACTGTTCACGTCGATCGTCTTTTAAGATATTTCTTCGATCTCTTGTTTGATCCGATTGCTTCTTTTGCATAGAAAATGAGGTTGGCTCTGGAGAAGAAAGACTTGGACCTTGCAGCTGCGCAGAAGGAAGCTCAAGATAATACTGCCCTTGCCGACCAGAAGCTGGCTTCGGTCGGAGCGTTGGAAGGAGAAGTAAACAAGCTGAAGTCCTCCCTCAATGAGTCCAACCGAGAGGTAACTCGTCTGAAGAATGATAAGATTTCTCTGAAAGAGAAGCTGGAGTCCGCGGTCCATAAGAGAAATGACACGGAAGCCTATCTGAGAACTCTTGCCAAGAAGCTCCATCTTATGTTGGAAGGTACTCCTTTTAATCCGACTGCTTTACTACTTGCAAGTTAATCCTGTCCAGTCGACTCACTAACTCTTTGACTGCAGAATTCTGCCAAAACTTTGATGAGGAAACTGGAAGGATCGAGACAGGTTTAGACTCTATCGTTTCTCCGGTCGGCGACAAGGCTGCCATGAACGTGCTTCGACTGGAATCTCGTGTCGCCAGCGTCACAAGTTTCCTCGCTCGTCTGAAGGTGGCAGTTTCACGGATCGACTCATCACTCTGGCCAATGGCGACGCTTCAAAATGACCTCGAATCTCTGATGACTCGGCTCAACAAGATTCCTCGTCGACTGCAAGAGTGGAAGAAGTCGTCTGCCCGGTGTGGTGCTGACGTGGCGTTGTCCTTGGTAAGGGTCCACTACAAGGAAGCTCAGGAAGACAAACTGGCGACGATCAAGGTTTCCAACACCAAAAGGCACGACTTCCAGTCCTTTATGGATACTTTCATCGCTGCTGCCACTCGGATCGCAGATTGAATCGACTTGGACGAATTCGTCGAACCCGTCAGCCCTCCTCCTGCCGAGTGAACAAACTATGAGATTTAAACCTGTCTTAAATTTTCCTCGGAATGCCGAGTGGTTTCTGTAACCATTAAACTCCTTCAGGCTTGATGTTCGAATACTTTTGATTTGTCGCTTGGAACTTTAGGATTTATCCGAACTGCTTTTGAATATGCTTGCGATTGCTTTTGGAATCTGCTCTCTATTTGGAGTGACCTTCGTGTTTGAGATGTAGCCTTGAAACGGAGACTTCAATCGAACTGCGCCTTGTCGTCCTTGCGGACAAGGATGGAGCCACGTTGTATTTGTGGCGTAGCTCGAAGGAGAAGGTTGCAGTCGACCTGCGCCTCGTCGTCCTTGCGGACAAGGATGGAGCGCACGCTGTATTTGTGGCGTAGCTCGAAGAAGAGGGTTGCAGTCGACCTGTGCCTCATCGTCCTTGTGGAGAAGGATGGAGCGCATGTTGTATTTAGGGCATAGCTCGGAGAAGAGGGCCGCGGTCGACCTGCACCTCGTCATCCTTGCGGGTAGGGATGGAGCGTATGTTGTACTTGTGGTGCAGCTCTTAGGGAAAGGATTGCAGTCGACTTGTACCTCGTCGTCCTTGTGGATGGAGATGGAGCGTACGTTGTATTTGTGGCACAGCTCCAAAGGAGAAGGACGACTCACCACTCGGTAGGTTTTTACAAACTTAGGTGAGTACTGGACTGCAGCTAAGCCCCCTAAGTGGGAGGATTGCTTACCACTCGGTAGGATTTTACAAACTTAGGCGAGTACTGGACTGCAGCTAAGCCCCCGAGTCGGAGGCTGGCTCACCACTCGATAGGATTTTACAAACTTAGGCGAGTACTGGACTGCAGCTACGCCCCTGAGTGGGAGGATTGCTCACCACTCGGTAGGATTTTACAAACTTAGGCGAGTACTGGACTGTAGCTAAGCCCCCGAGTTGGAGGATTGCTCACCACTCGGTAGGATTTTACAAACTTAGGCGAGTATTGGACTGCAGCTAAGCCCCCGAGTGGGAGGATTGCTCACCACTCGGTTGGATTTTACAAACTCAGGCAAGTACTGGACTGCAGCTAAGCCCCCGAGTGGGAGGATTGCTCACCACTCGGTAGGATTTTACAAACTTACACTAGTAGAAAAAGGGTCAAATGTGGAGCACATTAGTGCCAGTTTGAATTTGAGCCGGCACTAATGTGTGCATTAGTGCCTGTTCCAACGGCTATGCATTAATGTCGGTTCGTGTTGAACCTTTAGTACCGGTTCGTGCCACGAACCGGTACTAAAGGGGTGATGGCAGGCTGGTGTCAGGTCGGGGCCCCATGATCACCTTTAGTACCGGTTCGTGTCACAAACCGGTACTAAAGGGCTAACCTTTAGGACCGGTTTGTGCCACGAACCGGTACTAAAGGTGTCTGACCTATAGTACCGGTTTGTGACACAAACCGACATTATAGGGCAATTTTCAAACTCTACCCCCCCCCCATGTGTCACCATTTCAGTTCTGAAAAAATCAAAAGAAAATGAACAAAACATCAAAAAATAAATTCCTTCGAGAAGTAGTTATATTACTACATCTAGGAAAATTTGAAAACTTAAATTTGGACATGTTTTGCAAAAAGTGTAGGGAAAAGATAAAACGGCTATAACTTTTGCATACGATGTTGGAAAAAATGTATAATATATCAAAAAATTCAGCACGAAAATCCTCATCCGATGGAGACCGCCTACGGCCTATTTGCAATTTTTTAGAATCCTCAAATTCCAAAACGGAAAAAAGATATGGTCAAATTTCAGTTTTTAGAAAAAAAATTGGTTAAATCTGGTCAAACTACTTATTCAAGAAGTATTAATGTTACTACATAATTATTCAAGAATATTAGTGTTACTAAATAATTATTTCAATTTTTTAAATTTTGGTCAAATCTGGTCAAACTATGGTCAAACTGTGGTCAAACTATGGTCAAACTTATTCAACAAATATTAGTGTTACTAAATAATTACTGTTTTTTAGAATAATAGTTTCAAACTCAAATGGTGAAACATGTGACCTAATGCTCAAGCTAAATGCTGAGGGTTAATAGGATTGACAGCTTACATTTGTCAGGAAAACAACAAGTGCAGACTTGGAATGTAGGGGGAATAGAACTCTGAAGTTAAGCGTGCTCAGGCAGGGGGAGTGAGAGGATGGGTGACCGGCCGGGAAGTCAAGCGATTTGGAATGAGTGATCCACACTTGAGTAGTTAAGAGAGGTGATTAGAGACTAAATCATCAAATAATTCAGAAAAATGAAAAATCGAAAAAAAATCAAAAAAATTCCAAAATTTTCAAAAAAACATTAAAAAAAACCTTTAGTACCGGTTGGTAACACCAACCGGGACTAAAGGTCCCCCATACCAGGGCGCGAGCTCACGCCACGTGGTGGTACTTTACCGTCGGTTCGTGTCGAACTGGTACTAAAGGGGGGGGGCCTTTAGTGCCCACCCCTTGTGCCGGTTATGGAACCGGCACTAAAGGCCCTTACGAACCGGTGCTAAAGCTCCATTTTCTACTAGTGTTAGGCGAGTACTGGACTGCAGCTAAGCCCCCGAGTGGGAGGATTGCTCACCACTCGGTTGGATTTTACAAACTTAGGCGAGTCCTGGACTGCAGCTAAGCCCCCGAGTGGGAGGATTGCTCACCACTCGGTAGGATTTTACAAACTTAGGCGAGTACTGGACTGCAGCTAAGCCCCCGAGTGGGAGGATTGCTCACCACTCAGTAGGATTTTACAAACTTAGGCGAGTACTGGACTGCAGCTAAGCCCCCAAGTGGGAGGATTGCTCACCACTCGGTAGGATTTTACAAACTTAGGCGAGTACTGGACTGCAGCTAAGCCCCCGAGTGGGAGGATTTCTCACCACTCGGTAGGATTTTACAAACTTAGGCGAGTACTAGATTGCAGCTAAGCGCCCGAGTAGGAGGATTGCTCACCACTCGATAGGATTTTACAAACTTAGGCGAGTACTGGACTGCAGCTAAGCCCCCGAGTGGGAGGATTGCTCACCACTCGGTATGATTTTACAAACTTAGGCGAGTACTGGACTGCAGCTAAGCCCCCGAGTGGGAGGATGCTCACCACTCGGTAGGATTTTACAAACTTAGGCGAGTACTGGACTGCAGCTAAGCCCCCGAGTGGGAGGATTGCTCACCACTCAGTAGGATTTTACAAACTTAGGCGAGTATTGGACTGCAACTAAACCCCCGAGTAGGAGGATTGCTCACCACTTAGTAGGATTTTACAAACTTAGGCGAGTACTGGACTGCAGCTAAGCCCCCGAGTGGGAGGCTCGCTCACCACTCGGTAGGATTTTTCAAACTTAGCGAGTACTGGACTGCAGCTACGCCCCCGAGTGGGAGGCTGGCTCACCACTCGGTATGATTTTTCAAACTTAGGCGAGTACTGGACTACAGCTAAGCCCCCGAGTGAGAGGCTTGCTCACCACTCGGTAGGATTTTCTTTCGAACTTAGGCAAAATGGATTCGCGGCTAAGTCACCCACTAGGGGATTTCAGACGTAAATAAAAGCAACAACAATCGCTCGAGAGGACTGTAAAGCTCTTGTCTTTGATGAACAAATTACAAAGGTATTTCTTATTACATTTTATTCGAACGGGTACTTAAGTATGAAATGGGTGGAGCACCTCCGCATTCCAATCCCGTGGCTTATCCTTCTTATGCTCGACACTGTAAAGGTGTTATGCTCTATTGTGGAGCACTCTAGTGACAATGAAGGGACCTTCCCAAGCTGGGGCGAGTTTGTGTGGTTTCTGCTAATCCACTCAAAGAACCAAGTCTCCCTCTTGAAAGGCTCGACCCTTCACGTGTTTAGCATGGAATCGACGCAAGTCTTGCTGATAAATGGTCGACCGGATCAAGGCCATCTCTCTTTCCTCCTCTAGGAGGTCGACTGCGTCCTGCCGAGCTTGTTCTGCTTCATCTTCAGAGAAGAGCTCAACTCGTGGTGCATTATGGAGCAAGTCACTCAGTAGAACAGCTTCAGCCCCATAGACCAAGAAGAATGGAGTTCGGCCAGTCGACCGATTGGGAGTTGTCCTCAATCCCCAGAGAACTGATGGAAGTTCATCAACCTAGGCGCCCGCTGCGTGCTTGAGATCTCGCATCAGT
This sequence comes from Triticum aestivum, assembly GCF_018294505.1. Lineage (NCBI taxonomy): Eukaryota > Viridiplantae > Streptophyta > Magnoliopsida > Poales > Poaceae > Triticum > Triticum aestivum. The sequence continues at coordinate 154,154,687 of NC_057797.1, read as the reverse complement.
CGGGGTTTCAGTCCTTTGAGAATCAGGCCATTTGCTCTTTCTGCTTGTCCATTCGACTGGGGATGGGCGAGTGAAGCATAGTCGACTCATGTGCCTTGTGAGGTCCAAAAGCTTCAGAACTCATCAGAATCGAAGTTCGATCCGTTGTCAGTGATGATGCTGTGCAGAACCCCATATCTGAAAATCAACTCTCTAATGAAGTTGATAGTAGTACTAGCTTCAAGATTCTTAATTGGCTTGGCTTCGATCCATTTGGTAAACTTGTCGACTGCTACAAGCACATGAGTGAAGCCGCTCCTACCAGTCCTCGGTGGACCAACCATGTCCAATCCCCAAACAGCAAAGGGCCAGACGAGTGGGATGGTCTTCAGGGCTGATGCAGGTTTGTGCGACATATTGGAGTAGAACTGGCAGCCTTCACATCTATCGACTATATCTTTCACCATTTCATTTGCTCATGGCCAATAAAATCTAGCTCGGTATGCTTTAGCCACAATGGTCTGAGAGGACGCATGGTACCACAGGTCCCCGAATGGATGTCGTGGAGGATCACTCGGCCTTCTTCTGGTGTTATGCATTTCTGGCTGACCCCAGTTGCACTTTCTCTGAACAGTTGACCTCTTATTACAGTAAAGTCCTTGGATCGACGGACAATCTGTCGAGCCTCTTCTTCATCTTCTGGGAGCTCTTTCCTAAGGATATATGCAATGTATGGCACTGTCCAGTCGGGAATGATGACCAACACCTCCATGATTAAGTCGACCACGGCTGGGACCTCGAATTCAGTCGGATCTGTGGCACTCCTAGGCTGCGGGGGCTCTTCAGCGAAGGGATCTTTTAGAACTGAAGGTGCATGAATGTGCTCCAGGAACACGTTGCTGGGAATAACTTCTCTCTTGGAGCCTATCTTTGCTAAATCATCTGATGCTTGATTTTTCAGTTGGGGTACATAATGGAGCTCTAACCCCTCAAACTTCTTTTGCAACTTCCTCACCGCGTTGCAGTAACCAGTCATGGTTGGGCTTCTGACGTCCCACTCCTTCATCACTTGATTGGCTACCAAATCTGAGTTGCCATAGACCATGATGCGACGGACGCCGAGTGAAATGGCCATACGCAACCCATACAAGAGTGCTTCATATTCTGCTTCGTTATTGGAGGAATCAAAGTGAATCTGGAGGACATATCTGAGCTTGTCTCCTCGGGGGGATACCAGTACCACCCCAGCACCAGAACCATTCAACATCTTGGAACCATCAAAGAACATGGTCCAGTGCTCCTAGTGAACTTGAGTCGGCAGTTGTTGGTCAATCCACTCGGCGAGGAAATCTGCTATTGCTTGGGACTTGATAGCTTTCTTTGCCTCGAACTTGATATCTAAGGGAAGGAGTTCGATCACCCACTTTGCCACTCGACAAGTTGCATCTCTATTGTTCATAATCTCTGATAATGGAGCGTCGCTGACTACTGTAATGGAGTGATTAGAGAAGTAATGTGCAACCTTCTTCATGGTCATATAAATCCCATAAACAAGCTTCTGATAATGTGGATATCTTTGCTTTGATGGAGTCAAAACTTTAGAGACATAGTATACTAGGCGCTAAACTTTGTAAGCTTTTCCTTCTTCTTCCTGCTTGACCGTAAGTACTGTACTGATGACTTGTCCAGTGGCTACAATGTAAAGCAGTAAAGGCTCTTTGCTGATTGGAGCAGCAAGCACCGACTGGGTGGAAAGCAGGGCTTTGAGCTCTGCAAATGCTGCGTCAGCATCAGGAGTTCACTCGAACTTATCTGACTTCTTCATCAGTCGGTAAAGAGGCAGTGCCTTCTCATCGAGGCGAGAAATGAATCGACTTAGGGTAGCCAAACAACCAGTAAGCTTCTGGATATCATGCACATGCATAGGGTGTTTCATCCGGAGTATGGCACCCACTTTCTCTGGGTTAGCGTCGATCCCCTGTTCAGAAATGAGAAAACCGAGTAATTTTCCGCCTGGAACTCCAAATGTGCACTTTGATGGATTAAGCTTGATATCATACGTTCTGAGGTTGGCAAAGGTTTCAGCAAGGTCATTCAGTAGGTCAGAACCTTTTCGTGACTTGATCACAATGTCATCCATGTATGCTTCCACATTCCGACTGATTTGAGTGAGCAGACACTTCTGGATCATCCTCATGAATGTGGCTCCGGCATTCTTCAAACCGAATGGCATAGTGACATAACAGCAGCACCCAAATGGGGTGATGAAAGCTGTTTTTATCTCATCGGGTCCGTACAAATGGATCTGATGATACCCGGAATAAGCGTCCAAAAAGGACAAACACTCACACCCCGCAGTCGAGTCGACTATTTGGTCGATGCGAGGGAGAGGAAAGTGATCTTTCGGGCAGGCCCGATTGATATGTTTGAAGTCAATGCACATGCGAAGTGAGTCGTCCTTTTTTGGGACCATGACAACATTAGCTAACCACTCGGAGTGGTAAATTTCTTGGATAAACTCAGCTGCTAGAAATCGATCCACTTCTTCACCGATTGCCTTCCTCTTCTGTAAGGCAGGCCGTCGAAGATGTTCTTTGACCGGTTTCACCTTTGGTCGACTCGCAAACGATGCTCAGCCAGTCCACTGGGAACACCTGGCATGTCATAAGGTTTCCATGCAAAGATGTCCCAGTTCTCACGGAGGAACTGGATGAGCGCTTCTTCCTATTTAGAGTCGAGTGTTGTTGAAATGTGAGTCGGAGTAGCATTGGGATCCGTTGGGTGAATATGAATCGGCTTCGTTTCACCAGTCGACTGGAATGCTTTATCAGTGGCAGGCTTCTTAGCTCGCAACAAAACACTCGGATCTGCATTTTTTTGATACTCCTGCAACTCCACTACTGCCATCTATGCATCGGCGATCTTTGAGCCCTACTGGAAACACTCTTCTGCCTTCTTCCGATTGATAGTGATAGTGATCACCCCTTTGGGACCAGGCATCTTCAATTTGAGGTACACGTAACATGGTCGAGCCATAAAACGTGCATAAGTTGGCCTTCCCACAATAGCATGATAAGCACTCTGGAAATCCACAACTTCAAATGTCAACTTTTCTTTGCGGTAATTCTTGGAATCACCGAACACTACATCGAGAGCGATCTGGCCAAGTGATGCAGCCTTCTTGCCAGGCATGACTCCATGGAAACTCATATTACTTTCGCTAAGTCTGGACATTGGAATGCCCATTCCTTTCACCGTCTCTGCATATAGTATGTTCAGACCACTGCCACCACCCATCAGAACCTTAGTCAATCGAGTGCCTTTGACTACTGGGTCGACCACCAGCGCTTGCCTCCCAGGGGTGGCTATGTGCGCTGGGTGATCGGACTGGTCGAATGTAATGGAGTCTGAGACCACTTCAAATAACTGGGTGTCACCGGAGCGACCATGTTCACTTCTCTGTTGATGACTTTCAGTCGACTCTTACTCTCAACGTCAGCGAAAATCATCAGAGTGGAATTGACGTGGGGGTAACCATCATCGTCCTCCTCCTCATCTTCAACTTTGTCTTCTTACTTCTCCTTTTCCTTGGGTTGTTTCTCTTGGAATTGCTGCTTTGGGTAAATGAAATTACCCTCTTGATCTTTCTTGGTGTGAATGTGGCATGGTAAATCCAGCACATCATTTCCATCTTGATCTTTTACTTTCTTGGGGTTCCATGGTCCTTTGGGTTTCCCTTTGAACTTTCCTTGAGTCACGGCTAAGGCTTCACCAGGAGCGGCTGGCTCGGACTTGCGCTTCTGCTTCCGATTGGAGTTCCCTCCTCCGGTTTTGTGAGCGACTATTTTGTGCTTGCCACTCCGGAGTCGGTCTTCTTCTTCACCATTGGCATACTTGGTGGCAATCTCCATCATCCGGGTCAGAGTCATATCTCCTGTCCGACCGAATTTTAGATTCAACTCCCGATACTTAACGCCTTCTTTCAAGGCACAAATTGCTTGGTTATCCAACACATTCTCCACTGTGTGGTGCAATGTGATCCATCTCTGTATATAATCTCTCAAAGTTTCATTCGGTTTCTGAACGCAACACTGTAGTTCTGTCAACCCTGCTGGCCGCTTGCAAGTACCTTCAAATGTTCTGACAAATACTCGAGCAAGATCTTCCCAAGTATAAATACTACCAGGAGCTAACTGATTTAGCCACGCCCTGGCCGAGCCCTCTAGCATCAAAGGAAGGTCCTTCTTGTCCACTTCATCATTGCCGCCACCGATCTGTACAGCCACTCGATAATCCTCAAGCCAAGTGTCAGGCTTGGACTCACCAGTGAACTTACTAAATCCAGTCGCCAATATGGAGTTGGGAGGAATCACCGCAGACCTGATGGCCCTACTGAAGCACTCTGGGCCTGAGACATGCACTCTGCTGCTGGTTGGAAAATCTCTGTCGGGGCCTTCTCTATGAGCTCTGTTTCTGTCGACCAGACCCTAAACAAGAATAGATCTCGCATCAAAGCCCGGTTCCCTGGGGTCGACTGGAATCCTTCGCCCACCACTGTGAGGGCGTCTATCATCCTGCTGCCGAGGCACGTATGATCCACTCCTTGGGGAAGGCGTGGGCACTCGACGACGATCATTGTGATCGAGTCGGTGATCATACTGCTCACAGTTTCTGTACTGATCTCGTCGGTCTCCACGTCCCTCACGCCTCGGGGGCGATCTTGGGCTGTGAGCCGACTAGACTGTGTCTGCAACCATGGATCTGCTGTGAATCCTATTCCGCGACTGAGATACTACTGTATTCTGCTCTCCCACGACTCGGAGCAAGGCCCGGATCTGCACCAAACCTCGACCAGCTTTTGACTGGGAAGGTTGAATTGACTCCGCTATTCGGGCTGTGGCTGCGAGATTCTAGATTGGAGTTCCGTATACCTGAGTCGGAGGTGGAAAAAGTTGACGTCGAATGGATTCGGGAGCACGCTGCCGACCACGCTCGTCGAGTGCGTGCTGGAAGTTCTCCAGTCGAGTGCGCTCAGCCAAGTTGGCCAGGCGCGCCTCCTCCAAGGCCCGGGCCTCAGGGGTTTCTCCAACGATAGGAGTTTGAAGTGCATCCATGTTCCGGCGGCGAAGTTCCTCCCTCCTCTATGAAGAGAGGGGTTCGGGGCAGTACTCTTCGTGAACACGTGACGGATCGCCGCCCCCGTCGCCCTCGTCTTCACGAGTGAAGCCAAGAGGACTACGCGGTCCATTGACCATCAAAACTTCCACCGCGGGGTCGCTGTTGTCGCACTCGGATGCAGTATCTACGGAGCCAGTCGAACAAGCCGTAGAGAGTTTCGTCGGTCTCGATTGCCGTGACCTAGGGGTGGCCGATTGGCGAGCCACCGCATGCCTCACCCACCGCTGAAGCCTCGACCGACCGGAAGGTTTGCCCCGGTGGGCTGCAGGGAGGGAGGTCCGCACAGGAGCCGACCGATGCTGAGTCGACGGCTGCCGTAGGAGGACACCACGGATGCACACGCGAAAGTGCATTGCCCCGCAGACGGGGAGCGCCTCAACATCGAGTCGCGCTTCCTGGAGCCAAGCGGAGTCGTCGGCGATGAATACGAGCGCACCGAGACGGATCTCGTGGCCCTTGGCCAAACCTCCGCCTGAAACCATGTTGATGGGGATTGGAAAAATCACAACTTCTCCAACAAGTCGCTAGGACACCTGCCCCAAGGTGGGTGCCAACTATCGTGGTTCTAAGTGTGACAGTAGAATGGGAGGGTAGGAATGTATAGGCAAGATCCTAACTATGGAGGAGTTGTACACGCGAGTTTTACGAGTTCAGGCTCTTCTCGGAGGAAGTAACAGCCCTACGTCTCGGAGCCCAGAGGCGGTCGACTGGATTATATGCGTATGTGTTACAGAGGGTGCGAACCCTTGTCCCTAAGGAGGAGTGGCTTATATAGAGTTCGCCAGACCCCTCCCGCCCTCAGTTACAAAGGGTTTAAGGTACATAAAGATGGAGACATTACTGGTAACGCCTGCAATAAAGATACATAATGACCATTAAAGCTATGACTTAATTCCCGACCGTTGCAGAGTGGAGTGGCTCTAGATCTTCTGGTAGTCGAGTGATTATCTATACGGTCGAGTGTCTTCAGGATTGTCGAGTGGAACATAACTTCATGGTCGAGTGGATGATGATTTTTCCTCGAATGCTTCTGGTTCTTTTAGAGATGTCCTTGGGGATGGTATCTTGGACAGATCCATGACCCTACCCTAGGTACATAGCTTCATCAGCTTCAACTAGTGCCACTTTTATAGTAATCGCACTTTCAATATCTATGCAAACAAGGATGCTCGATTTTAGTGGAACTGCACAAAAAGTCCAACTTGTTCAACATTAGGAGCATGTCTTCTTCCAAACCTTTATATCCAATTGGTGGCACTATGAGTTGTTCATTACGAAGGTACATGGTTTGCTACTCTTTTTGTATTGTCATTAGATAGTAATACTAGTGGTTTGCATGTGAATTTATTGGCAGGGTGGACCTACATTGGAGGTGCAGGACAAGATTCAATGATTGGATGCTCAATTTCGGTTGTATCGACTTCACCTCTTCCATCACTGCTAACATGGATATCCTTGGTCTGGTGAAGAATAAGCGCTATATTTTTGCTCTGAACCAGCAAATCAATTCAGTATGAAATTGTCCAGGGCAAAACATGACTGTATCAAATTGTCTAGTGCAAAACATGATAGATGCTAAGCGGAAGCGACATGTTTAAACCGAAAATACAAGGTGGGGTATATGTTTACTAGCTGCTTGATATTTGTGCAGACGGAGATGTCTGCCTGTTACTATTTGGCAAACACACGAAGTGACCGCAATTTTGGTTGAACTGCACAAGAGAATAGTATAGTCACTGCATGCAGTGCCATTTGAAAATAGACACAGAAAGATTGGATAGTCACTTCATGGACTGCAGAAAAGTAGTACTGTACTATTTCTTGTCCAACACTAGGTGCTTCATTGCTTTGGTGTTATTATACAATGGGCACCATTTTGCCTAAGTTAGGATTTGTATTCCGAAAATAGTCTCGTTGTGTGATCGAGAGAAGACCAAATCATATTGCAGTGGATGTTCCTCCATCATGTGTGGTTCATTCTCATGGTTCCAGCTGTTGGTGAAACCACTTACGTTTGCAAGAGGAATTGTAGACTTCACAAACAAATTTGTCTTTCAGTCTGTACTGAATGTTGGCCAAGAGAAGCATCCATGTTAGTAGGAAGAACAGATGTTTTTTTAGATTTTTCTTTTGGAGCTACATATTTATATATGATCTGTGAATCATTGAGATGCATTAACATGATGATCTTATGTATGGGAATCGTACTAGTTGGTTTTGAATTTGGGCTACTAATGTGAACATATTACAATGCCAGGCCTGTGAGTCTCATGTGAACATTTTGAACGGATACGCTCTCACTGTTGTGCACAGCATGACCCTTATTTCTGTGTTCTTAGTGTTTACAAGTTACTAACAGGTCCTTATTTTTGTTCGCTCAGTGTTTACAAATTATTGATTGATCACTAGCTAGCCTACTAATGCGCTCCTGGCAGTTTTAGTTCCGACACAAGATCCGAAGTGGTACTTTTTTGAATAAATGCCTACCTCTGAAGAAACTGACAAGCTGCTCTGAAGAAAATGCCATGCGAATCTGAAGAAAATGCCAGCAAAAACGTTCGCAAATGCCTTATCTACGAGCGAACGTTCATCAGCTAATGCGATCGTACACGTACACCATCCTACCTACTCGATCCTACACATACACTATCTGACCTACTCGATCCTACACGGATAAATAGTCGATCACGCACGTACTACCTCCTTTCCGGTTTGCAGGGCTCAATTCAAAAAACAACCTACTCGATCCTACACGAACAAATAGAGGATCACGCATGTACTACCTTCTTTCCGGTTTGCAGGGCTTAATTCAAAAATCTAACCAACCAAGGTAGATGATGAGTGGTGGAATCATTTTTGACAAGCAGGGAGTACCTCATCTGGATGATTCGAGTTCACTTGTTTGACCGTCATGCCGGCGTGCGACCCAGCACGGACAGGACGCACCACTGACGGGACGGGTCGGCACAGTCATAATTTCAGTTTTTCTAGTTTTCCGCGGCAAGCTGGCATGCTAAGCCATGCCTGCTAATGCATTGAATTCTGATGACCGCGATGACCGTCGCGTTTCCCACGACACGCTAGTTCGCCTACCTTCCGTCTATAATTACTGTTTCCCGGGCTTCTCCGGTGGCATGATGTCTACTACACAACCTTCTTCTTATACACGTTGTTGGGCCTCCAAGTGCAGAGGTTTGTAGGACAGTAGCAAATTTCCTCAAGTGGATGACCTAAGGTTTATCAATCCGTCGGAGGCGTAGGATGAAGATGGTCTCTCTCAAGCAACCCTGCAACCAAATAACAAAGAGTCTCTTGTGTCCCCAACACACCCAATACAATGGTAAATTGTATAGGTGCACTAGTTTGGCGAAGAGATGGTGATACAAGTGGTATATGGATAGTAGATAATAATTTTTGTAATCTGAAAATATAAAAACAGCAAGGTAACTAATGATAAAAGTGAGCACAAACAGTATTGCAATGCATTGAAACAAGGCCTAGGGTTCATACTTTCACTAGTGCAAGTTCTCTCAACAATAATAACATATTTGGATCACATAACTATCCCTCAACATGCAACAAAGAGTCACTCCAAAGTCACTAATAGCAGAGAACAAACGAAGAGATTATGGTAGGGTACGAAACCACCTCAAAGTTATTCTTTCCAATAAATCCGTTGGGCTATTCCTATAAGTGTCACAAACAACCCTAGAGTTCGTACTAGAATAACACCTTAAGACACAAATCAACCAAAACCCTAATGTCACCTAGATACTCCAATATCACCTCAAGTATCTATGGGTATGATTATACGATATGCATCACACAATCTCAGATTCATCTATTCAACCAACACATAGAACCTCAAAGAGTGCCCCAAAGTTTCTACCGAAGAATCATGACGAAAACGTGTGCCAACCCCTATGCATAGGTTCATGGGCGGAACCTGCAAGTTGATTACCAAAACATACATCAAGTGAATCACGTGATATCCCATTGTCACCACAGATATGCACAACAAGACATACCTCAAGTGTTCTCAAATCTTTAAAGACTCAATCCGATAAGATAACTTCAAAGGGGAAACTCAATCCATTACAAGAGAGTAGAGGGGGAGAAACATCATAAGATCCAACTATAATAACAAAGCTCGCGATACATCAAGATCGTACCACCTCAAGAACAAGGGAGAGAGAGAGATCAAATACATAGCTACTGGTACATACCCTCAGCCCCGAGGGAGAACTACTCCCTCCTCGTCATGGAGAGCACCGGGATGATGAAGATGGCCACCGGAGAGGGATTTCCCCCTCCGGCAGGGTGCCGGAGCAGGTCTAGATTGGTTTTCGGTGGCTACGGAGGCTTCTGGCGGCGGAACTCCCGATCTATTGTGTTCCCCGATGGTTTTAGGGTATATGGATATATATAGGTGGAAGAAATACATCAGGGGAGCCACGAGGGGCCCACGAGGGTGGAGGGCGCGCCCAGGGGGTGTGCGCGCCCCCTACCTCGTGCTCTCCTCGTTGATCCCTTCACGTGCACTCTAAGTCTCCTGTATTGCTTTCTTTCCAAAAGTATGTTCCGTGAAGTTTCAGGTCAATTGGACTCCGTTTGATTTTACTTTTCTATGATACTCTAAAACAAGGAAAAACAGAAACTATCACTGGGCTCTAGGTTAATAGGTTAGTCCCAAAAATCATATAAAATAGCATATAAATGCATATAAAACATCCAAGGTTGATAATATAATAGCATGGAACAATCAAAAATTATAGATACGTTGGAGACGTATCAGCATCCCCAAGCTTAATTCCTGCTCGTCCTCGAGTAGGTAAATGATAAAAACAGAATTTTTGATGTGGAATACTACCTAACATATTTATCCATGTAGTTCTCTTTATTGTGGCAAGAATATTCAGATCCATAAGATTCAAGACAAAAGTTTAATATTGAAATAAAAATAATAATACTTCAAGCATACTAACCAAGTAATCATGTCTTCTCAAAATTACATGGCCAAAGAAAGCTATCCCTACAAAATCATATAGTCTGGCTATGCTCCATCTTCACCACACAATGTATTTAAATCATGCACAACCCCGATGAAAAGCCAAGCAATTGTTTCATACTTTTGATGTTCTCAAACTTTTTCAATCTTCACGCAATATATGAGCGTGATCCATGGACATAGCACTATAGGTGGAATAGAATGGTGGTTGTGGAGAAGACGAAAAGGAGAAGATAGTCTCACATCAACTAGGCGTATCAACGGGCTATGGAGATGCCCATCAATAGATATCAATGTGAGTGATTAGGGATTGCCATGCAACGGATGCACTAGAGCTATAAATGTATGAAAGCTCAACAAAAGAAACTAGTGGGTGTGCATCCAACTCGCTTGCTCACGAAGACCTAGGGCATTTTTAGGAAGCCCATCATTGGAATATACAAGCCAAGTTCTATAATGAAAGATTCCCACTAGTATATGAAAGTGAAAACATTGGTGTCGTGGTTCTAAGTCCGACAGTAGAATGGGGGTAGGAATGTAGAGGCAAGATCCTAGCTATGGAGGAGTTGTACACGCGAGTTTTACGAGTTCAGGCCCTTCTCAGAGTAAGTAACAGCCCTACGTCTCGGAGCCCGGAGGCAGTTGACTGGATTATATGCGTGTGTGTTACAGAGGGTGTGAACCCTTGTCCCTGAGGAGGGGGTGGCTTATATAGAGTTCGCCAGACCCCTCCCGCCCTCAGTTACAAAGGGTTTAAGGTACATAAAGATGGAGACGTTACTGGTAATGCCTGCAATAAAGATACATAATGACCATTAAAGCTATTACTTAATTCCCGACCATTGCAGAGTGGAGTGGCTCTAGATCTTCTGGTAGTCGAGTGATTATCTATACGGTCGAGTGTATTCAGGATTGTCGAGTGGAACATAACTTCATGGTCGAGTGGATGATGATTTTTCTTCGAATGCTTCTGTTTCTTTTAGAGATGTCCTTGGCGAGGGTATCTTGGACGGAACCATGACCCTACCCTAGGTACATAGCTCCCCCGAATGGATCAGGGTTTGAGTGAGGAACGAGTTGAGAACACTTCCAACTCATTTTTCATGCTATGAGTATATCTTGTTCTGGATCAATGAACTGAGGTGGTGACACCAACTTCTTTTTCAGTCGCCTTGATCCATTCTTAGTTTTTGTCGAGTGAACTTTTACTGAAAAGCTTCGAGTGATGATGTGGAGGATGTCTTCCGTCTGACAAGTTGTTCTGCTGTCCGTGGATTTCGCGGGATTCGAATTTTGGGAAGCGCGCCAGGCGGGGGAGGCCGCGGTAATCGGGACGGATTAGGCAGGTCACCTCGATCCCCACTCCACCTTTTTTGCCATGTATCGCGCGCGCGACTGTTGCAGGATTTGATGAGATCGTCCGAGCCTACAAGTCAGACACTCAGAAGTGTCCTTATAAAAGGCACCGGACCGGGCTTTTCAACAGTCGCCCTCATTCTCCTTCTTCTTCCTCAGATTTCTCCGCTGCGCCTGCTTCCGCTCTCGGCATCGTAGCTCCGCTCGGACTCGATTTGCTGCCATGGGGAAGGAGAAGACGATGGTGTTGGAGCGCGCAAAGAAGGCGACGGCGAAGGCAAAAGGAAAGAGGACCAGCTGGGGTGGATCCTCGTCAAGGTCCGACCTGCCGCCGGGCTGGATCCAGGGCGACTGGATCTGCTCGACGACCATCCAAGACGACCTCAACGATCTGGTTGAGGGGGGACTGATCCCCCACGAATCGTCACGGCTCCCGGGGAATGAGACAGAGCCGCGGCCACAGGAGGGTGAGTGCATTCTCCTCGCCACTCATGTCGACCGCGGGTTCTCTTTGCCTCCCCACCCTTTCTTTCGTCGTTTTTTGAACTTCTTCGGGGCACAACTCCAACACTTTACTCCAAACACCATCGTGTACCTTGCTGCCTTTGTGTCAATGTGAGAAAATTTCTTGGGTTGCCGACCGCACTGGGGTCTCTTCAAGCACATATTCACATGTCGCTCCCAGTCGGTCAAGAAGGCCCACCCAAGTGACGAGAGGACGCACGTGATACAGATGTGCGGGGGCCATGGAATCCAAATGAGGAACAAGAGCACCTTCCCAGCTATGATCCTTCCCGACTCGGTCCAGGGCTGGCAGTCGACCTGGTTTTACTGCAAGGAACAGCCGACCCCGGGTCAGTCGACTGGACTTCGCCCCTTTCCTTTGGCTCGAGTGGAGAAGCCCTCCTCCTTGAGGGTGATCCAGAAGAGAAGGCGCAATTGAAGGTGTTGGTCGAGCGGGTCGTCCAACTTGTTCACGACGGAGTGACTGGTATGGACCTGCTGGAGGTCTTTCTTAGTTGACGCATCCAACCACTCCAAGCCCGTGACCATCCGATGTGGATGTATTCGGGACTCGAGGACTCCACTCGGATCCACCTGGAGGACGTTTGTGAAGACACGGTGGAGAAGTGGCTAAGAGGAATCTCCGGCAACAAAGATAATCCCCGGGGGTCTAGGAGGGTGATTCCATTCGACCATTCGCGCCAGCCGGAATAGGTATGATTATGCATTATGAAGTATCTTCTCGATTCACTGTGTAACATCTTGTTGACGGTCGACTGTATTTCTTTCATTCATTGTCTTTTCAGGCTCTTATTGATATGTACTTGATGCCCAATGGAGTCCAGGAGCAACATGTCGAGGAAGGGGCGAGCGGGGGCGAGAGTGGCGAATGGCACTTGGATGCAGAGGAGGACGAGGAGAGCGATGACTCGAGCGATGAAGAAGAGATCGACTCGCCTCCTCGCAGAGAGAGGAGGTCCAAGCATGCTCACGACCCGGCGAGCACTCCTGACCTGGCGGTCGCACCAACTGGGCCATCCTCGAAGCGCCCTCGGACGTCTTCTCCGGCGCCGACTGAGAAGGTATCGAAACAACTCAAGATTGCGCAGCCTCCTGTGACGAAAGCATTGAAGGACACCTCCTCCAAACCACCGAAGGCTTTGCCCAGAGTCAAAGTGAACATCCCCACCATCTCCGGGTAATCATCTGACCCAATCTTTTGGTCGACTCGAGCAACAGAACATAACCGACTGAATGTTGACATTTGCAGTGCTGCTACATCTGGAACTTCTTCCTACCAATATCGAGACGAGGAAATGGAAGACGCGGTTACCTCCAACCCAGGTAAAACTCTCATGATCTTGTTCTTGATTATTGGGTCGATTAAATTCTGGCGATTCACTTGGGGTCGACTGATCTATCTGCAGCCCCTCCCAATGTCATCGATCTTCCGGATGATGATGAAGATGTGGCCCCTAGGCCCAGAAAGAACAAAAAAGTAGCAGCTGGCAAGACGTCTCAGCAGGGACCGATGACAACACCAACCGTCCGGCAATCTGAAGACGCAGGTGGGGCCTTTGTAACTTTTGCTGCCCCATTGTCGAGTAAGCGCCCTGCACCGTCGATTGTACCGGTGTTTTCTTCAGTCGTCCAACCTCACGCTTCGGAGCTCCAAGCTGCCACACCTGGGTCGTCTGCCCCCTTCTTCACCAACTACCATGTTTCGGAAAGTTAGTCGGAAGCGGCTGCGGAGGCCATCCGTCAGGATAACATGATGATGGAGCAGATGAAGATGGTGCACAAGAATAGCCAGGCTGCTTACAATGCCAGTGCGGCTCTCCGGGCCAATGTCCAGGTAAGTAGGCTTCCGACTAACCTTGTTCTATTAGGATATGCTACCTGAAATATTTTCTTTGATGCAATCTCTTATTGTTTGCGTCGAATTTGTACACCCACTGGGTGTTTTGTTGTCTTTGGTATTTGCGCTCTTCCACTCGTCCTGGGTGAGTGGGATCTGAACCGGTGGGGGCACGCTAAGTGCACCCAATGGGTGTAGTCCCCGAGACCGCGGTCGACTGCTGGCAGTCGGCCGGGGTCTGAATAGTTCTTTTCTCTTACCGCGGTCAATAGCATTTATTTTTCTTTTTTTTACTCCACCCGGGCGGACCGGTCGAGTGGGGTCTGAATCAGTGGGGGCACGCCAGTGCACCCGCTGGGTGTAGTCCCCGAGACCGCGGTCGACTGCGGGCAGTCGGCTGGGGTCTGAGTAAACTTTTGAGTTTTATTCACTCGAAAGTAAATAATCTTTGATCTTGTAGATTGACATGTCTTTTTACTTCTGTAGAAATCTTGTACTCTCATCTCTAAGTTTGCCGAATTTGAGGAGAAGCAGAGGCAACTCAACCTCGACTTGGAGCTGGCCCAACAAAAGTTGAGGAAAGCTCAAGACGAAGCTGCAGGTATGGAAGGTAACTGCCTGTCGACTATTTACGTCGATCGTCTTTTAAGATATTTCTTTGATCTCTTGTTTGATCCGATTGCTTCTTTTGTAGAGAAAATGAGGTTGGCTCTAGAGAAGAAGGACTTGGACCTTGCCGCTGCGCAAAAGGGAGCTCAGGATAAGACTGCCCTTGCAGACCAGAAGCTGGCTTTGGTCGAAGCGTTGGAAGGAGAAGTAAACAAGCTGAAGTCCTCTCTCATTGAGTCCAACCGAGAGGTAATTCGTCTGAAGAAGGATAAGATTGCTCTGAATGAGAAGCTGGAGTCTGCGGTCCGTAAGAGAAATGACACGGAAGCCTATCTGAGAACTCTTGCTAAGAAGCTCTATCTTATGCTGGAAGGTACTCCTTCTAATCTGACTGCTTTACTACTTGTAAGTTAATCTTGTACAGTCGACTCACTAACTCTTTGACTGCAGAATTCTGCCAAAACATTGACGAGGAAACTGGAAGGATCGAGACGGGTTTAGACCCTATCGTTTCTCTGGTCGGTGACGAAGCTGCCATGAACGTGCTTTGACTGGAATCCCGTGTCACCAGCGTCACAAGTTACCTCGCTCGTCTGAAGGTGGCAGTTTCACGGATCGACTCATCACTCTGGCAAAGGGTGACGCTTCAAAATGACCTCGAGTCCCTGATGACTCGGCTCAACGAGATTCCTGGTCGAGTGCAAGAGTGGAAGAAGTCCTCTGCCCGGTGTGGTGTTGATGTGGCGTTGTCCTTGGTAAGGGTCCACTACAAGGAAGCTTGTGAAGACAAGATGGCGGCGATCAAGGTCGCCAACACCAAAAGGCATGACTTCCAGTCCTTTATGGAGACTTTCATCGCTGCTGCCACTCGGATCGCAGATGGAATTGACTTGGACGAATTCGTCGAACCTGCCAGACCTCCTCCTGCCGAGTGAACAAACTATGAGATTTAAACCTGTTTTAAATTTGCCTCAGAATGCCGAGTGGTTGCTGTAACCATTAAACTCCTTCGGGCTTGATGCTCGAATACTTTTGATTTGTCGCTTGGAACTTTAGGATATATCTGAACTGCTTTTGAATATGCTTGCGATTGCTTTTGGAATCTGCTCCCTATTTGTTGTGACCTTCGTGTTTGAGATGCAGCCTTGAAACGGAGACTTCAATCGAACTGCGCCTTGTCGTCCTTGCCGACAAGGATGGAGCGCCTGTTGTATTTGTGGCGTAGCTCGAAGGAGAAGGTTGTAGTCGACCTGCACCTTGTCGTCCTTGCGGGTAGGGATGGAGCGTACGTTGTACTTGTGGTGCAGCTCTTAGGGAAAGGATTGTAGTCAACTTGCACCTCGTCGTCCTTGCGGATAGGGATGGAGCGTACATTGTATTTGTGGCGCAGCTCCAAAGGAGAAGGACGGCTCACCACTCGGTAGGATTTTACAAACTTAGGTGAGTATTGGACTGCAACTAAACCCCCGAGTAGGAGGATTGCTCACCACTCAGTAGGATTTTACAAACTTAGGCGAGTACTGGACTGCAGCTAAGCCTCCAAGTGGGAGGATTTCTCACCACTCGGTAGGATTTTACAAACTTAGGCGAGTACTGGACTGCAGCTAAGCCCCCGAGTGGGAGGATTGCTCACCACTCGGTTGGATTTTACAAACTTAGATGAGTACTGGACTGCAGCTAAGCCCCCGAGTGGGAGGATTTCTCACCACTCGGTAGGATTTTACAAACTTAGGCGAGTACTAGACTGCAGCTAAACCTCCGAGTGGGAGGATTGCTCACCACTCGGTAGGATTTTACAAACTTAGGCGAGTACTGGACTGCAGCTAAGCCCCCGAGTGGGTGGATTGCTTACCACTCGGTAGGATTTTACAAACTTAGGCGAGTACTGGACAGCAGCTAAGCCTCCGAGTGGGAGGATTGCTCACCACTCGGTAGGATTTTACAAACTTAGGCGAGTAATGGACTACGTCTAAGCCTCCGAGTGGGAGGATTGCTCACCATTCAGTAGGGTTTTACATACTTAGGCGAGTACTGGACTATAGCTAAGCTTCCGAGTGGGAGGATTGCTCACCACTTGGTAGGATTTTACAAACTTAGGCGAGTACTGGACTGCAGCTAAGGCCCCGAGTGGGAGGATTTCTCACCACTCGGTAGGATTTTACAAACTTAGGCGAGTACTAGACTGCAGCTAAGCCCCCGAGTGGGAGGATTGCTCACCACTCAGTAGGATTTTACAAACTTAAGCGAGTACTGGACTGCAGCTAAGCCCCCGAGTGGGAGGATTGCTCACCACTCGGTAGGATTTTACAAACTTAGGCGAGTACTGGACAACAGCTAAGCCCCTGAGTGGGAGGCTGGCTCACCACTCGGTAGGATTTTGAAAATTTAGGTGAAACGGGTTCGCAGCTAAGCCCCCGAGTGGGAGGCTGGCTCACCACTCGGTAGGATTTTCTTTCGAACTTAGGCATTCCAAGTGACCCATTGGGGGTTTTCAGACGTAAACAAAAGCAACAACAATTGTGCCAGAGGACTGTAAAGATCTTGTCTTTGATAAACAAATTACAAAGGTATTTCTTATTACATTTTATTCGAATGAGTACTTAAGTATAAAAGGGGCGGAGCAGCTCCGCATTCCAAGCCCGTGGCTCATCCTTCTTATGCTCGATACTGTAAAGGTGGTATGCTCCATTGTGGAGCACTCTGGTGACAATGAAGGGACCTTCCCAGGCTGGGGCGAGCTTGTGTGGTTTCTGCTGATCCACTCGAAGAACAAAGTCTCCTTCTTGAAAGGCTCGACCCTTCACGTGTCTAGCGTGGAATCAATGCAAGTATTGTTGATAAATGGTCGACCAGATCAAGGCCATCTCTCTTTCCTCCTCTAGGAGGTCGACTGTGTCTTGCCGAGCTTGTTCTGCTTCATCTTCAGAGAAGAGCTCAACTCGTGGTGCATTACGAAGCAAGTCACTAGGTAAAACAGCTTCGGCCCCATAGACCAAGAAGAATGGAGTTCGGCCAGTCGACCGATTAGGAGTTGTCCTCAATCCCCAGAGAACTGATGGAAGCTCATCAACCCAGGTGCCTGCTGCGTGCTTGAGATCTCTCATCATTCGGGGTTTCAGTCCTTTGAGAATCAGGCCATTTGCTCTTTCTACTTGTCCATTCTACTGGGGATGGGCAACTGAAGCATAGTCGACTCGTGTGCCTTGTGAGGCGCAGAAGGTTCTGAACTCATCAGAATCGAAGTTCGATCCGTTGTCAGTGATGATGTTGTGCGGAACCCCATATCTGTAAATCAACTCTCTGATGAAGCTGACAGCAGTACTAGCTTCAAGATTCTTAATAGGCTTGGCTTCAATCCATTTGGTAAACTTGTTGACTGCTACAAGCACATGGGTGAAGCCGCTCCTACCAGTCCTTAGTGGACCAACCATGTCCAATCCCCAAACCGCAAAGGGCCAGACGAGTGGGATGGTCTTCAGGGCTGATGCAGGTTTGTGCGACATATTGGAGTAGAACTGGCAGCCTTCACATCTGTCGACTATATTTTTCCCATTTCATTTGCTCGTGGCCAATAGAATCCAGCTCGGTATGCTTTAGCCACAATGGTCCGAGAGGACGCATGGTGACCACAGGTCCCCGAATGGATGTCGTGGAGGATCACTCGGCCTTCTTTTGGTGTTATGCATTTCTGGCTAACCCTAGTTGCACTTTCTCTGAACAGTTGTCCTCTTATTATAGTAAAGGACTTGGATCAATGGACGATTTGTCGAGCCTCTTCTTCGTCTTCTGGGAGCTCTTTCCTAAGGATATATGCAATGTATGGCACTGTCCAGTCGGGAGTGATGACCAACACCTCCGTGACCAAGTCGACCACGGCTGGGACCTCGACTTCAGTCGGATCTGTGGCACTCTTAGGCTGCGGGGGCTCTTCATTGAAGGGATCTTCTTGAACTGAAGGTGCATGAATATGCTCCAGGAACACATTACTAGGAATGGCTTCTCTCTTGGAGCCTATCTTTGCTAAATCATCTGCTGCTTGATTTTCCAGTTGGGGGATATGATGGAGCTCTAACCCCTCAAAATTCTTTTTCAACTTTCTCACCGCGTTGCAGTAACCAGTCATGGCTGGGCTTCTGACGTCCCACTCCTTCATCACTTGATTGACTACCAAATCCGAGTCGCCATAGACCATGAGGCGACGGACGCCGAGTGAAATGGCAATACGCAACCCATACAAGAGTGCTTCATATTATGCTTCGTTATTGGAGGAATCAAAGTGAATCTGGAGGACATATCTGAGCTTGTCTCCTCGGGGGGATACCAGTACCACCCCAGCACCGGAACCATTCAGCATCTTGGAACCATTAAAGAACATGGTCCAGTGCTCCTAGTGAACTTGAGTCGGCAGTTGTTGGTCAATCCACTCGGCGAGGAAATCTGCTATTGCTTGGGACTTGATAGCTTTCTTTGCCTCGAACTTGATATCTAAGGGAAGGAGTTCGATCACCCACTTTGCCACTCGACAAGTTACATCTCTATTGTTCATAATCTCTGATAATAGAGCGTCGCTGACTACTGTAATGGAGTGATTAGAGAAGTAATGTGCAACCTTCTTCATGGTCATATAAATCCCATAAACAAGCTTCTGATAATGTGGATATCTTTGCTTTGATGGAGTCAAAACTTTAGAGACATAGTATACTAGGCGCTAAACTTTGTAAGCTTTTCCTTCTTCTTCCTGCTTGACCGTAAGTACTGTACTGACGACTTGTCCAGTGGCTACAATGTAAAGCAGTAAAGGCTCTTTGCTGATTGGAGCAGCAAGCACCGACTGGGTGGAAAGCAGGGCTTTGAGCTCTGCAAATGCTGCGTCAGCATCCGGAGTTCACTCGAACTTATCTGACTTCTTCATCAGTCGGTAAAGAGGCAGTGCCTTCTCATCGAGGCGAGAAATGAATCGACTTAGGGAAGCCAAACAACCAGTAAGCTTCTGGATATCATGCACATGCATAGGGTGTTTCATCCGGAGTATGGCACCCACTTTCTCTGGGTTAGCGTCGATCCCCCGTTCAGAAATGAGAAAACCGAGTAATTTTCCGCCTGGAACTCCAAACGTGCACTTTGATGGATTAAGCTTGATATCATACGTTCTGAGGTTGGCAACGGTTTCAGCAAGGTCATTCAGTAGGTCGGAACCTTTTCGTGACTTGATCACAATGTCATCCATGTATGCTTCCACATTCCGACTGATTTGAGTGAGCAGACACTTCTGGATCATCCTCATGAATGTGGCTCCGGCATTCTTCAAACCGAATGGCATAGTGACATAACAGCAGCACCCAAATGGGGTGATGAAAGCTGTTTTTATCTCATCGGGTCCGTACAAATGGATCTGATGATACCCGGAATAAGCGTCCAAAAAGGACAAACACTCACACCCCGCAGTCGAGTCGACTATTTGGTCGATGCGAGGGAGAGGAAAGTGATCTTTCGGGCAGGCCCGATTGATATGTTTGAAGTCAATGCACATGCGAAGTGAGTCGTCCTTTTTTGCGACCATGACAACATTAGCTAACCACTCGGAGTGGTAAATTTCTTGGATAAACTCAGCTGCTAGAAATCGATACACTTCTTCACCGATTGCCTTCCTCTTCTGTAAGGCAGGCCGTCGAAGATGTTCTTTGACCGGTTTCACCTTTGGTCGACTCGCAAATGATGCTCAGCCAGTCCACTAGGAACACCTGGCATGTCATAAGGTTTCCATGCAAAGATGTCCCAGTTCTCACGGAGGAACTGGATGAGCGCTTCTTCCTATTTAGAGTCGAGTGTTGTTGAAATGTGAGTCGGAGTAGCATTGGGATCCGTTGGATGAATATGAATCGGCTTCGTTTCACCAGTCGACTGGAATGCTTTATCAGTGGCAGGCTTCTTAGCTCGCAACAAAACACTCGGATCTGCATTTTTTTGATACTCCTGCAACTCCACTACTGCCATCTATGCATCGGCGATCTTTGAGCCCTACTGGAAGCACTCTTCTGCCTTCTTCCGATTGACAGTGATAGTGATCACCCCTTTGGGACCAGGCATCTTCAATTTGACGTACACGTAACATGGTCGAGCCATAAAACGTGCATAAGTTGGCCTTCCCACAATAGCATGATAAGCACTCTGGAAATCCACAACTTCAAATGTCAACTTTTCTTTGCGGTAATTCTTGGAATCACCGAACACTACATCGAGAGCGATCTGGCCAAGTGATGCAGCCTTCTTGCCAGGCATGACTCCATGGAAACTCATATTACTTTCGCTGAGTCTGGACATTGGAATGCCCATTCCTTTCACCGTCTCTGCATATAGTATGTTCAGACCACTGCCACCACCCATCAGAACCTTAGTCAATCGAGTGCCTTTGACTACTGGGTCGACCACCAGCGCTTGCCTCCCAGGGGTGGCTATGTGCGCTGGGTGATCGGACTGGTCGAATGTAATGGAGTCTGAGACCACTTCAAATAACTGGGTGTCACCGGAGCGACCATGTTCACTTCTCTATTGATGACTTTCAGTCGACTCTTACTCTCAACGTCAGCGAAAATCATCAGAGTGGAATTGACGTGGGGGTAACCATCATCGTCCTCCTCCTCATCTTCAACTTTGTCTTCTTACTTCTCCTTTTCCTTGGGTTGTTTCTCTTGGAATTGCTGCTTTGGGTAAATGAAATTACCCTCTTGATCTTTCTTGGTGTGAATGTGGCATGGTAAATCCAGCACATCATTTCCATCTTGATCTTTTACTTTCTTGGGGTTCCATGGTCCTTTGGGTTTCCCCTTGAACTTCCCCTGAGTCACGGCTAAGGCTTCACCAGGAGCGGCTGGCTCGGCTTTGCGCTTCTGCTTTCGACTAGAGTTTCCTCCTCCGGTTTCGTGGGCGATTGCTTTGTGCTTGCCACTCCGGAGTCGGTCTTCTTCTTCACCATTGGCGTATTTGGTGGCAATCTCCATCATCTGAGTAAGAGTCATATCTCCTGTCCGACCAAATTTAAGATTCAACACCCGATACTTAATGCCTTCTTTGAAGGCACAAATTGCTTGGTGATCTGACACATTCTCCACTGTTTGGTGCAACGTGATCCATCTCTAGATATAATCCCTTAAAGTTTCATTTGGTTTCTGAACGCAACACTGTAATTCTGTCAACCCTGCTGGCCGCTTGCAAGTACCTTCAAATGTTCTGACAAATACTCGAGCAAGATCTTCCCAAGTATAAATACTACTAGGAGCTAACTGATTCAGCCATGCCCTGGCCGAGCCCTCTAGCATCAAAGGAAGGTACTTCATGGCCACTTCTTCGTTGCCACCACCGATCTGTATATCCACTCGGTAATCCTCGAGCCAAGTGTCAGGCTTGGACTCACTAGTGAACTTACTGACTCCAGTCGCCAATCTGAAGTTGGGAGGAATCACCGCAGACCTGATGGCTCTGCTGAAGCATTTTGGGCCTAAGACATGCACTCTCCTGCTGGTTGGAAAATCTCTGTCGGGGCCTTCTCTGTGAGCTCTGTTCCTGTCGACCAGACCCTGATTGAGAATAGATCTCGCATCAAAGCCTGGTTCCCTGGGGTCGACTGGAATCCTTCACCCACCACTGTGAGGGCGTCTGTCATCCTACTGCCGAGGCATGTATGATCCACTCTTTGGGGGAGGTGTGGGCCCTCGACGACGATCATCGTGATCGAGTCGGTGATCATACTGCTCGCGGCTTCTGTACTGATCTCATCGGTCTCCATGTCCCTCACGCCTCGGGGGCGATCTTGGGCTGTGAGCCGACTGGACTATGTCTGCAACCACAGATCTGCTGTGAATCCTATTCCGCGACTGAGATACTACTGTATTCTGCTCTCCCTGGCTTGGATCAAGGCCCGCTGTACCAAACCTCGACCAGCTTTTGACTGGGAAGATTGAATTGACTCCGCTATTCGGGCCGCAGCTGCGAGATTCTGGATTGGAGTTCGGTATACCTGAGTCGGAGGTGGAAAAAGTTGACGTCGACTAGATTCGGGAGAACCCTGCCGAGCACGTTCGTCGAGTGTGTGCTGGAGGTTCTCCAGTCGAGTGCGCTCAGCCAAGTTGGCTAGGCATGCCTCCTCCAAAGCCTGGGCCTCAGGGGTTTCTCCAACGATGGGAGTGTGAAGTGCATCCATGTTCCGGCGGCAAAGTTCCTCCCTCCTTTGCGAAGAGAGGGGTTCGGGTCGGTACTCTTCATGGACACGCGACGGATCGCCGCCACCATCGCCTCCGTCCTCACGGGTGAAGCCAGGAGGACTACGTGGTCCATTGACCATCAAAACTTCCGCCGCCGGGTTGCTGCTATCGCACTCGGATGCAGTCTCTACGGAGCCAGTCAAACAGGTCGTAGAGAGTTTCGTCGGGCTCGATTGCCACGACCTGGGGGGTGGCCGATTGGCGAGCCACCGCGTGCCTCACCCACCGCTGAAGCCTCGACCGACCGGAACGTTTGCCCCGGCGGGCTGCAGGGAGGGAGGTCGGCACACGAGCTGACTGATATAGAGTCGATGGCTGCCGTAGGAGGACGCCACGGACGCACGCGCGAAAGTGCGTTGCCCCGTGGACGGGGAGCGCCTCGACGTCGAGTGGCACTTCCTAGGGCCAAGCGGAGTCGTCGGCGATGAATACGAGCGCACCGAGACGGATCTTGTGGCCCCTGGCCAAACCTCCGCCTGAAACCATGTTGATGGGGATCGGAAAAATCACAACTTCTCCAACAAGTCGCTAAGACACCTGCCCCAAGGTGGGCACCAACTGGTAGTCGAGTGATTGTCCATACGGTCAAGTGTCTTCAAGACTATCGAGTGGAACATAGCTTCATGGTCGAGTGGATGATGATTTTTCTTCGAATGCCTCTGGTTCTTTTAGAGATGTCCTTGGGGAGGGTATCTTGGACAGATCCATGACCCTACCCTAGGTACATAGCTTCATCAATAGGAGACTCTCTATCATGAAGATCATGGTGCTACTTTGAAGCACAAGTGTGGTAAAAGGATAGTAGCATTGTCTCTTATCTCTTTTTCTATCATTTTTTTATATATTTTTTATTTTATTTTTTGTTTGGGCCTTTTTTATGGCCTCTTTTTTTTATTTGGGCTTCTTTGGCCTCTTTTTTTTTCTTGTGCGGAGTCTCATCCCGACTTGTGGGGGAATCATAGTCTCCATCTTCCTTTCCTCACTGGGACAATGCTCTAATAATGATGATCATCACACTTTTATTTTCTTACAACTCAAGAATTACAACTCAATACTTAGGAAAAGATATGACTCTATATGAATGCCTCCGGAGGTGTACGTGGATGTGCAATGACTCATGAGTGACACGTATGGAAGAATTATGAACGGTGGCTTTGCCACAAATACGATGTCAACTACATGATCATGCAAAGCAATATGACAATGATGAAGTGTGTCATAATAACGGAACGGTGGAAAGTTGCATGGCAATATATCTCGGAATGACTATGGAAATGTCATAATAGGCAGGTATGGTGGCTGTTTTGAGGAAAGTATATGGTGGGTTGATGGTACCGGCGAAAGCTGCGCGGTACTAGAGAGGCTAGCAATGGTGGAACGGTGAGAGTGCGTATAATCCATGGACTCAACATTAGTCATAAAGAACTCACATACTTATTGCAAAAATCTATTAGTTATCGAAACAAAGTACTACGCGCATGCTCCTAGGGAGATAGATTGGTAGGAAAAGACCATCGCTCGTCCCCGACCGCCACTCATAAGGAAGACAATCAATAAATAAATCATGCTCTGACTTCATCACATAACGGTTCACCATATGTGCATGCTACGGGAATCACAAACTTTAACACAAGTATTTCTCAAATTCACAACTACTCAACTAGCATGACTCTAATATCACCATCTCCATATCTCAAAACAATCATCAAGTATCAAACTTCTCCTAGTATTCAATGCACTTTATATGAAAGTTTTCTTATTATATCCCTCTTGGATGCCCATCATATTAGGACTAAATTCATAACCAAAGCAAACTACCTTGCTGTTTAGGACTCTCAAAATAATATAAGTGAAGCATGAGAGCTCATCTATTTCTATATATAAAAACCACCACCGTGCTCTAAAAAGATATAAGTGAAACACTAGAGCAACGACAAACTACTCCGAAAGATATAAGTGAAGATCAATGAGTAGTTGAATAATTATGCAACTATGTGAAGACTCTCTAACATTTAAGAATTTTAGATCTTGGTATTTTATTCAAACATCAAGCAAAACAAAATAAAATAAAATGACTCTCCAAGCAAAACAGATATCATGTGGTGAATAAAAATATAGCTCCAAGTAACGTTACCGATGAACGAAGAGGAAAGAGGGGACGCCATCCGGGGCATCCCCAAGCTTAGGCTCTTGGTTGTCCTTGAATATTACCTTGGGGTGCCTTGGACATCCCCAAGCTTAGGCTCTTTCCACTACTTATTCCATAGTCCATCGAATCTTCACCCAAAACTTGAAAACTTCACAACACAAAACTTAACAGAAAACTCGTAAGCTCCGTTAGCGAAAGAAAACAAAACACCACTTCAAGGTACTGTAATGAACTCATTCTTTATTTATATTGGTGTTAGACCTACTGTATTCCAACTTCTCTATGCTTTATAAACTCTTTTACGAGCCATAGATTCATCAAAGTGAGCAAACAACACACGAAAAACAGAATCTGTCAAAAACAGAACAGTCTGTAGTAATCTGTAACTAACGAAAACTTATGGAACCCCAAAAATTCTAAAATAAATTTATGGACGTGGTTAATTTATATATTAATCATCTGCAATAATAATTAACTAAATATCACTCTCCAATAAAAAATGGCTGCAATTCTTGTGAGCGCTAAAGTTTCTGTTTTTTACAGCAAGATCAACAAGACTTTCCCCAAGTCTTCCCAATGGTTCTACTTGGCACAAACACTAACTAAAACATAAAAAACCCAATCATAACAGAGGCTAGATATATTATTTATTGCTAAACAGGAGCAAAAAGCAAGGAACAAAAATAAAGTTGGGTTGCCTCCCAACAAGCGCTATCGTTTAACACCTCTAGCGAGGCATGATGATTCAATGATGCAAACATAAAAGATAAGAATTGAAACATAAAGAGAGCATCATGAAGAATATGACTGACACATTTAAGTCTAACCCACTTCCGATGCGTAGGGATTTTGTGAGCAAACAACTTGTGGGAACAAGAATCAACTTGCATAGGAAGGTAAAACAAGCATAACTTCAAAATTTTAAGCACATAGAGAAGAAACTTGATATTATTGCAATTCCTACAAGCATATATTCCTCCCTCATAATAATTTTCAGTAGCATCATGAATGAATTTAACAATATAACCATCACATAAATCATTTTTTTCATGATCTACAAGCATAGAAATTTTATTACTCTCCACATAAGCAAAATTCTTCTCATTCGGAATAGTGGGAGTAAACTCAACAAAATAATTATCATGTGAGGCATAATCTAATTGAAAACTAAAATCATGATGACAAGTTTCATGGATATAATTATTCTTTATAGCATACAAGTCATCACAATAATCATCATAGATAGCAACTTTGTTCTCATAATCAATTGGAACCTCTTCCGAAATAGTGAATTCATCACAAAATAAAGTCATGACCCCTCCAAATCCACTTTCATCAATATAATCATCATAAATAGGAGGCATGCTTTCATCATAATAAATTTGCTCATCAAAACTTGGGGGACAAAAAATATCATCTTCATCAAACATAGCTTCCTCAACCTTGTGGCTTTGCATATCATTAGCATCATGGATATTCAAGAAATTCATACTAACAACATTGAAATCATGATCATCATTCAAATATTTAGTGCAAAACATTCTAATGCATTCTTCTTCTAGCACTTGAGCACAATTTTCCTTTCCATCATTCTCACGAAAGATATTAAAAAGATGAAGCGTATGAGACAAACTCAATTCCATTTTTTGTAGTTTTCTTTTATAAACTAAACTAGTGATAAAACAAGAAACTAAAAGACTCGATTACAAGATCTAAAGATATACCTTCAAGCACTCACCTCCCCGGCAATGGCGCCAGAAAAGAGCTTGATGTCTACTACACAACCTTCTACTTGTAGACGTTGTTGGGCCTCCAAGTGCAGAGGTTTGTAGGACAGTAGCAAATTTCCCTCAAGTGGATGACCTAAGGTTTATCAATCGTAGGAGGCGTAGGATGAAGATGGTCTCTCTCAAGCAACCCTGCAATCAAAGAACAAAGAGTCTCTTGTGTCCCCAACACACCCAATACAATGGTAAATTGTATAGGTGCACTAGTTCGGCGAAGAGATGGTGATACAAGTGGTATATGGATAGTAGATAATAGTTTTTGTAATCTAAAAATATAAAAGCAGCAAGGTAACTAAAGATAAAAGTGAGCACAAACAGTATTGCAATGCATTGAAACAAGGCCTAGGGTTCATACTTTCACTAGTGCAAGTTCTCTCAACAATAATAACATAAGTGGATCACATAACTATCCCTCAACATGCAACAAAGAGTCACTCCAAAGTCACTAATAGCAGAGAACAAACGAAGAGATTATGGTAGGGTACGAAACCACCTCAAAGTTATTATTTCCAATCAATTCGTTGGGCTATTCCTATAAGTGTCACAAACAACCCTAGAGTTCGTTCTAGAATAACACCTTAAGACACAAATCAACCAAAACCCTAATGTCACCTAGATACTCCAATGTCACCTCAAGTATCTGTGGGTATGATTATACGATATGCATCACACAATCGCAGATTCATCTATTCAACCAACACATAGAACCTCAAAGAGTGCCCCAAAGTTTCTACCGAAGAATCACGACGAAAACGTGTGCCAACCCCTATGCATAGGTTCATGGGCGGAACCCACAAGTTGATCACCAAAACATACATCAAGTGAATCACGTGATATCCCATTGTCACCACAGATACGCACGACAAGTCTTACATCAAGTGTTCTCAAATCTTTAAAGACTCAATCTGATAAGATACCTTCAAAGGGGAAACTCAATCCATTACAAGAGAGTAGAGGGGGAGAAACATCATAAGATCCAACTATAATAGGAAAGCTCGCGATACATCAAGATCGTACCACCTCAAGAACACGAGAGAGAGAGAGAGAGATCAAACACATAGCTACTGGTACATACCCTCAGCCCCGAGGGAGAACTACTCCCTCCTCATCATGGAGAGCACCGGGATGATGAAGATGACCACCATAGAGGGATTGCCCCCTCTGGCAGGGTGCCAGAACGGGTCTAGATTGGTTTTCGGTGGCTATGGAGGCTTCTGGCGGCGGAACTCCCGATCTATTGTGTTCCCCGATGGTTTTAGGGTATATGGATATATATAGGCGGAAGAAATACATCAGGGGAGCCACGAGGGGCCCACGAAGGTGGAGGGCGCGCCCAGGGGGTGGGCGCGCCCCCCTGCCTCGTGCTCTCCTCGTTGATCCCCTGACGTGCACTCCAAGTCTCCTGTATTGCTTTCTTTCCAAAAATAAGTTCCGTGAAGTTTCAGTTCAATTGGACTCCATTTGATTTTCCTTTTCTGTGATACTCTAAAACAAGGAAAAAATAGAAACTGGCACTGGGCTCTAGGTTAATAGGTTAGTCCCAAAAATCATATAAAATAGCATATAAATGCATATAAAACATCCAAGGTTGATAATATAATAGCATGGAACAATCAAAAATTATAGATACGTTGGAGACGTATCATGGCACCATCAACCAACTCGCCCTATCAACATAAGCCCCCACCGGCCCAACGTCGCTTGCCACTTATCCTCGCTCTTGCCACATCCTCCATGCCCCCGCCCGTCCACGATAGGCGACACCAGAGGCGGTCACCGTCGGAACTAGTGTTCGGTTTTTCACTGGAAGGTAGACGCGGGGAGGAGGCATTCTATCGGTCTTTAGATGGCAATGTAGACTATGAGGAGTTGTTGGAGCGCGACTGCCTAGCGGAGGAACAGCGTATTGCCGATTTGCGCCGCCAGCGGGACATGGAGCAACAGCGCACCAACGCTCTGAGTCGCGAGCAGAGCGCCCACAACAGGGCCGACTACATGGAGACCGGCGCCCGGCAAATAGCCCTGGAGGCTGTCGGGCACGCACGCGTTCGCGATGCCGATTTTTACTACCACCTCATCTAGTGGGTTTCCCGCTTAGAAGTCGAAGCTTCGGTGGACCACGCCGGCATGGAAAGGGCCAACTCGCGCGAGCAACACGCCCTATCGCACCTCTGGAAAGTCCGAGGCGAGGTGTAGGACGCCGGTGCCGACGTTTAGCATGTACCGCAGATGGCGGCCGGCATCGTCTAGTTAGCTAAGAGTAAGTTAGTACTTGTACACTACTAGAGTATTAGTGGGAGTAGATAATTAACTTGGCTATCATGGTTGTCAACGTGGAAGTTCAGTACTCTATATGTGGATCAGACCTGTTACTTTGCTCTGAATGTTGAACTTTCCGTTTGAATGTATGGAATGGGCTTTTACTTTTTTAATGGGTTGTATTTGTCCTCCACGGGTTTAGAGGCTGACTTGTGGGCCTACCAAGTTGACGCGTACACAATCAGGAGATGATTGTACGTGGAGAGGATGACAGCAGGGATCCGCCAAGGTCATGGCAGTACGCAAGCAAGTGCCTGCTTATTTCAAGCCAATAAAAAATGGCTCCTCCTAATGGATTTCTGACATCTGGGTCCCATGCCATTGTCAACGTAGTCAATAAACGAGAGAATTGTACAACAAGCGGCTAACACCAGGGACCCAGCAGCTCGCCCAGTTATTTTTGTTTTGGGTTAATTTGATAAAAGCAACTCCAAATCTGGTGTTTCCGAGAAATGCCACTTTAATTTCCAAACTTTGAAAAATGCCATTTCATGCCATTTCCAGTGGCATTTTTCGAAGTCTGGAGTAGCGTTTTTCAAAGTTTGCAAATTGCAGTGGCGTTTTCCAAAGTTTGCAAAAATTGCAGTGGCATTTTTCAAACTTTGGAAATTGTAGTGGCATTTTTATGAATCGCCATAATTGGAGTGGCATTTATCTAATTTGTTTTTGAGAATGAAGCAGGGTGTCAACTGGGCTGTGCGGGGCACTCTGGTCTGTCCAGAGAGCCTTCTCTTTTATGTTTACCACAGACCTGCCTAGTAGTTTTTTTCTTTCTGAAAATGGCTAGCCTAGTTTTTTTGTGATTTTCCAAGTAAGTCGTTTTGTCAGGCATGTTGGGCTGCAAATCTTTCAAGACGAGGAGAGATTCATTCGGCTGGCCGAGAAAATGGCCTATCAGTAATGAGAAATGGGTTGTACATTTTTAAAACACATCAAACCGGCAATTAGTTTTCAAATTTCTTTTTTTTCATTTCGAGATTTTAAATTGCATTGATTTTTATGTGTGGACAATTTGTTGGATTTTATATTGATATACATTTATTTTTAAAATCAGTTTGAATGTGACTCAAAATTTCGGGATTAAAAACAGTTCGGACTGCACTGAAATATGCAAAATTTCGTATAATTTTTTAATCGTGGCCACAATATGGGTTGTAATGCTAACAAAAAGAATATGGGCTCAAAAAATCTTAAGAATTAGCAAATGGCTGTAAATTATTAGAAATTATGGCAGATGGGTTGTATGATCTTTTCCACAGATTTGAGGCTTTCCTAAAAAGAGGTTGACGCACAAGCAGTGACTGTTGGATGTCCATCCAACGGCCATCGTGCTTCTTGAATCTCTTCTCTTCCTGCTCCAGTCGCTCAAACAAGCGCCGACGGGACTGCCTGCTCCCTCCTCCTCGTGGCCGGCTGTGCTGCCGAGCAGGCCTCACCGCCCCACCATACTCCCATTGTTAGCCTAGCCATCCCTCTACTCACCCACACCTACTGTTATTCTCCGGCGATGGCAGACGAACTAGTAAACCCTCGTACAGTCGTACTCCCCTCCGTGTGGGAAACAACTGTTGAGTCTTCCCTGGCTCCGTGTCACTCCCTTCCTAGGCCTCGCCATCGTCACCACCCTGGTGCTCTTGGCGCGGCCTATTCAACGTGGTCAACGACCGACATGCATCTGAAGTGGACTATACGTGGAGAGGCTAACAGCTGGGTCCACGGCCACACGCAAGGAAATGCCTCCTTATTACATGCAAAATAATGATTCCTCCACCTGACATCTGGGATCCACCGAAAGGGCCTCTGTATTTCACGAAAAAAAAACATTATCGTCGCTGACAGCTCGGACCCACTAGCTATATCTTCGCACGCAAGGAAGTGCCTCCTTATTACGCACAAAAAAATGAATACTCCCCCTGCTAGTTGGGACCTAGTATAGTGGGAGGCTGACTTGTGGGCCTACTAAGTTGACGGGGACGGAGGGCTTTGTAAACTTAGTCAATATGCACGATTCTAGCTCCAGTAACCGTACGATGTCCATCCAACGGCGGTAGTGCTTCTTCAACCTCTCGTCTTCTTCCTCCAGCCACCCAAACCAGTGTCGGTTGTGCCTCGTGCTCCTGCCTCCCGTGGCCGGCTGCGATGCCGCGGAGGCCTCACTGCTGGCCACGCCATCCCTCTACTCACCCACACCCCCTGTTATTTTGTGGTGAAGGCAGCCTCACACCAAAGCGAACCAGTGAACCCTCATACTCCTCTACGCGTGGGCATCCACTACCGCGTCTTCCCCGGCTCCGTGTCTTCCCCTTCCTAGGCCTCGCCGTCTTCCACTGCCCTGATGCTCTTGGCGGCATGGTCAACGTGGTCAAGGAACGGCTTCCATCGGACGTGGAGTGTACGTGGAGAGGCTAACAGCTGGGTCCACGGTCGGAGCAAGGAAATGCCTCCTTATTATGCGGAAAATAATGATTCCTCCACGTGACAGTAGGGACCCACCGGACGGGCAACCGTATTTTGTGAAAAAAACTTTCCCCCTGACTGCTGGGTACTACCAGCTACATCTTCGCACGCAAGGAAGTGCGACTGGGAAAAAAATGATTCGCCCCCCTGACTGTTGGGACCCATCAGCTACATCTTCACACGCAAGAAAGTGCCTGACAGTCGGGACCCACCTGGTCGAAGCGTACGTAGCATTGTCATTCTGGTCGCAAACGTGTATGTACATACTGGTTGATGTAGAGGCGCGCATGTGTCGTAGTAGAGGCGCGCATGTAGCATGTACACGTATGTACAGCGGCCAGTGTGCACGATAGAAAATACGGCCACGTACGTACATACGGGTGGGGTCTCGAATGCCGACTCCCGCATACATATGGCTAGGGCTCGTGTACATGGTTGGGTCGGAACAGAGAAATAGCATCGTCGTCGTGTTCATGGGGAGCCAACCGGCTGGGTCGGAACAGAATGCGTCGTCGTGTTCATCGGGAGGGCTTGGACAGAACAGCCGATGGAAACAAGGCCTGGCTACCGCAGAACGGAGGAAACATCCTTGTGTTCAACTGGCCATGTTCGAAACGGCATCCTGTTCATCGGGAGGGGTCTGGCGTATCGTAAAACGGAGGAAACGGACTTGTGTTGGACCTCCTACAGTCGAAACTGGGTCCTGTTGACCGGGAGGGGTGTGGGGTACCGCAAAACGAAGGAAACGAACTTGTGTTGGAGCCCTACAGTCGAAACAGGGGTCCTGTTCATCGGGAGGGGTGTGGCGTACCGCAAAATGGGACTCCACGGGATACTGTTCATCTCCACTGTCGACCCCCTCCAGCCTCCACCTGCGACTGTTCATCCACGGGCTCTTGTTCATCCAGCCTCCACCGCACGCTACTCCACCGGCTACTGTTCAACCAGCCCTCTCCACGGGCTCCTATTCAACCAACCCTCCAAGGGCTACTGTTCATCCAGCCCTCCACGGGGTGGTCCTGTTCATCCAGCACCAACCGGCTCAACGATCGGCGTCCTGTTCATCCAGAGGCAACACCACGGGGTCCTGTTCATCCACCCCCACCGGGAACTGTTAATCCAACACCCCCCCTCCCAGCAACGCTCACTATCATGGAATTGTCACAGCGGATGTCCTAGTGTGAGGACTTAGTCGTGAGGCCAACGCATCTTTGTAGTAGCTTGAGAGGGGTTGAGCGGAATCGAGAGACGCAACACAAGACAAGGATTTAGACAGCTTCAGGCCCGGGGAAACATCATTCGATAATAGCTCTACATGTTGTTTGTGGTAGGTCTCATTGAGGGAGTCGCCGGTAAGCCGGCTCTTTGTGTCTATCCCTAGAGATTGTTTGTTGCTTGTCCCTCTTGGGGTGCCCTGCCCCTCCTTATATAAGTTGAAGGGGCGGGTTACATGTGGAGTCCTATCAGGATTAGGACTAACCTATTACAAGTAGAGTCCTAGTCTTGCTTCCTTTGTAGGAGAATATTCCTTATGCCTTTCCTCTTAAACTAGCCCACCTTTATATGAACCGGCATACTGGGCCTTGGGCCTTGTCGTCCGTCTGAAGCACCCGCCAGGTCACCAATGAGTCTTCAGGCTCGTGAGTCGTCACACCAGTGAGCCGCCAGACACGCGAGTCGCCAATCCTTTGGCGGTTACCAATGAAACATCAAGTCTGGCCAGGTCATACCGTGGGGTATATCCCTGACATTAACCCCCGGTTTAATTTGGATTTATCCATGTTAAACTGATCTGTAATATAAACACAAGAGCAAATTTGACAAATTGTGATCCGGATTAAATATTCTTGTAAGCCGGCACCTGATCATCCGTAAGTCCTTGTCATTTCCTCCTTCTAGAAAATCCGGGTCAATAGGTCGGCTTCATAATCAACTTGCTTGTAGAAGAAATGTTGTAAATGAATGAATAATCCATTTGATTCGGCCTTAATGCTTTGACTTGACAAAAATATTGGTTCTAAAATATTCAACTCATATTCAGCCGGTTTGTAGATCTTGCTGAGCTATGACTTCCAAAATCGGCGGGTTATAAAAAACTGATAATTTCGGCTCATGATTGTTGCCAACACCGGTTCATGATTGTTGTCAACGCCGGTTCATGATTATTGATGATGTCGGGTTATGATTGTTGCAAACACCGGGTCAATCTGGTTTATTCAAAACTGAGAATTTGAAGATTTTTCTCCCTTATCTCCATATTACCTGCAGCCCCCAAGTCTTGAGCAGAACAAAGTGATGGCTTAAGACTTGCTTCAATATAAATACTGCCACTTAAGAAGAAATCCATGTTGTTCATCCCAGTCACTTAGTAAAAACGGAATACTCCATACTATGTAGCCCCCAAGTGCTGGGTTGTCATGCTTGCAGCAACCTGGGACTTGTAATTGCCTGATGATCAAAAAACTTTAACCAGTGTAGCCCCCAAGGGCTGGGTCATTATGCAATAATGAGCAGGGACTTTATAAATATAATCATGCTTCATTGAAAATAACATCATATGATGTAACTCCACCATGGGGCTTTGAACCCAGGTCCAGCCAATTTTGGCTATGAAAGATATGAATACCTTACCAGTTGATAAGTAAATCCAGAGTTTAAATACTTGGCGGCTCTTGGCCGATGGCGACTTAATGCGCATTCATTGTAAGCCGGAATTTTTATAATCTGGTGGCTAATAGCCTTTGAAATAGTCCAAAACGGATAACCCTTTTGAAGCATCAATTTTGATGATGAGCTTGAATTTATATGTCATAATTCTGCAAATCCTGCACAAAGTGCAAATAACATATGCCCTGGCGACTTAACATCGAAAGTCAAGGTGGGTAGCCACCCGAATGCATTCTTATCCTGCACACAAGTAGATCACAAGAACCCTTGGCGATTTACCGTAGGGTGGGTCATAATGCCCAAACACACAGCCAGGGTTTATAACCAA
Organism: Triticum aestivum; assembly: GCF_018294505.1. Taxonomy (NCBI): domain Eukaryota; kingdom Viridiplantae; phylum Streptophyta; class Magnoliopsida; order Poales; family Poaceae; genus Triticum; species Triticum aestivum. The sequence goes on along the minus strand of NC_057797.1, from coordinate 154,120,230 downwards.
GGCTATAATTGAAGATAATCAAATATGACATAGATGATACCTGTGACATAGAATCACCTCGTTGGTTTAACCAACTTTGGTAGTGAGGGTGGTAACCCCAATCTTGACTATTGAGAACTCCTTCCTTAATTTGTCGGATTATGATAATAAACTGTACCGGGGAATAATAAACACCGGATTTTCCTTATAATACTGGCGACTTGTTAGTCAAAACCAGACCAGGTTAAAGAACGTCAGATTAGAACTGATTGTGCACTGACAACTTGTTAGTTGAAAGCAAAGCCGGGTCAAGGACGCTGGTTTATCAGAAGATGTTATAAATCTCATCAAAGGAGAAAAAACTTGGCAAATGAAAACTTGTAGTCGAGGCTTTTTACGAGCTGCCAGGCTCCAAATCGAGGCTTTTCATGGGCTGCCAGGCCACTGAATTAACCATTTCATAAAGCCTCTTAAGATGGACCTCAATCTTTAACCAATCATGTTTTAACTTTGACAAGTTTAGGGTCTATGAGATTGACTGTCAAATGTTCGCGGGTCGTACCAGGTTTACCTGGGCGAAATGACTTACTTAAAGAAGGCAGGTTAATCTGGGGTTTTAGGTGCGAACACCAGGCTTCCAAGCCGGGCTTGATAGCCTATTACAAGGGTGCATACTCTTAGTTCGATGCGAAGCAAAGAGCCCCCAAGTAACTTCCCTGGTAGCCTTACGCCGATCAAGAGGTGTAGCTATGGTTCGAATACGACCAAGCCCCCAAGTGATATATTTCTGAGATGTGCTCATCGGGTGCCTATGTTTAAGTTGTGTTGTGCAACAAAATCTCTTTGGCCCCTTATGATAATATTGGCATTATAGACGGATCAATATGTAATCAGAACTCCGCTTTATAAATAGAAGCCGCCATGTGATCAATAATATGATAAGACAATAAGGCAGGATAACCCATGTTTGAACCGCGCATCATGGCAACAGGCCCTCTTCGGCAACCTTTAACTTTTTGCAAGAGATAAATTCTTCTTGAACCGGGATTTTGAACCAGAGATTGAGAGATTCAAAGCTTTGTGGGTGACATCTTTCCCTTGAACCGGATTTTAAACCGGAATCTTCATTTTCAGCCGGAAATTTCTGACGGCCTTTAAACTCGAACTTGCGAGAAGTTAATTCCTTTTTGAACCAGACATTTTTAAACCGGATTTGAGAGCTTCAAAGCTTTGTGGGAGAACATATTTCCCTTGAACCGGATTGTAAACCGAAATCCTTTCTGATGAACCAGAACTTCTTCATTGAGCCGGGATTTTGTAACTGTTATATACTTTCTAAGCCGGAAATTTTCTTACGGCCTTTAAATTTTCATCAATATAACAGTAGCCTCTGGGACCGGGTTATCTTTCCCTCCATCGTCCTGGGGTTCTTAAATTTGCTGAAACTGGCAAGATTTGCTAAGTCATGTGATCGTAGCCCCCGAGTCTCAAGGTGGCTCGAGGAGTTAGCTTGAGATTCTCCATATTTAACTATGATATAAATCGGCATAAGGTGTATATCATTGGTGTTGGTAGCACGATGTGAATCTACAGAAGGTTGAGGTGACTGCGGCGGGTTATAAATGATCCCGTATGAGCCGTGTCAGCAACTCGTCCAATGGTTCCTTCCAACTGACTATTTGAAGTTAACCAAACTGCAGTGGCGGCGACTTGTGCGCCTGCTCATTGAGCCATCCAGTGCAAACGGCGGTTAATGATAATTTGCCTCCAATTTGAAAGAAAATTGGGCTACTTGAGCAGTGACTGGCTTTATACTCAATAAACAGCTCATGCAAACAGATGCGGCCCGATGTGTTGATGTAAATCAGGCCTCGGGAGACGGACGACAAACACGACTGCGGCTTCAGAGGTGGCACAGACACATGAATCGGTCGCGGCGTTGTAAACCGGTGTGGACGGGCGAGTTAGCCACATCATATTGATGTAAACCGGTCTTCAAAATGGTGGCTTGCACATATATTCATTGAGATGGCATGGTAAGATACTAGCGCATTATAATGGTGGCGCGAGTTATACATCCATGACACAACCATAGCTTTTGAAGTGAATAATTGTCCTGCATAATCAATATTGCAGACCAAGGCAAAGATAAACTGGTCCTTGACAAAAATAATATGTGCTAATAAAATCCCACACGGGTAATGATCCTTGACAAAGAAGTTGATGATCACTAGGTGAAACTGAAATGCCACACAGGTGAATCGACCGCAGGAGCGGACAGATGAATCGGCCGCGACGTTTATAAGTCGTTGCGGACGAGCAAATTGTCCTCCTCATTGTAAGCCGATGCGGACGCGTGAACCGGTCGCGAGGGCGGGTGGGCGAGTCGTCTGTGGCACTATAATGCGGGGCGGACAGGCGAGTCGGCCGGCGCGTTGATGTAAACCGGACCATGACACGCCTGTCCGTGAAGCCGTGTGGCACAGCCGAACATGCATCCTTAGTATACCTCCACCCCCTTTTTTTAATAGTTTCCCTGCATAAAAACATTACAGACCAGAGTAATTGTTGTCGGATGAATTAACATTATGGATAAAATACATATAGGAAAAATAACACCTGGTATTTTTTGCCGGATGTTGGCGCTGGATAATGCATAGTGCTGCTTTTGTTTTTGACAGAAGAGTTGATTGGTTCTGTGTCTTTTAGTGTGTGAGGTCTCCACATAACCCGGCCGGAACTTTTGGAGCCAGAATTTCTGGACCGGAACTTCTTGATAATTCGGCCAGAACTTTTGATAATCCGGAACTTTTGAACTGGAACCTCTTGATAATCCGGCCGGAACTTTTGATAGTCCGAAACTTTTGAACCGGAACCTCTTGATAATCTGGCCGGAACTTTTGAACTGGAACCTCTTGATAATCCGGCCGGAACTTTTGAATTGGAACCCCTAGATAATTCGGTCGGAACTTTTTTTTTTCATAATCTAGGTCAGAACTCTTTATCGACTCGGACGGAACCTTTTGATGATTCGGCTGGAACCCTTTGATGATTCGGACAGAACTTTTCGTCGAAGTGATCGGAACTTTTTGGTGATTCAGACGGAACCTTACATCGAGGCGGTCAGAACTTTCCAATGATCCGGTCGGAACTTTCCGACGAGCCGGCGGAACCTTTCGATGAGCCTGACGGAACTTTTTTGGCGAGCCGGCTGGAACTCTCCAACGAAACGGCCGGAACTTCTTAAATAAGCTGTACGGAGCTTCCGATCCTTGTGATAGCACCCTCCAAAAACTCAACATCACCGTGCGCAGGCCCCACAGTTGGCGCCAACTGTCATGGAATTGTCACGGCAGATGTGTTAGTGTGAAGACTTACTCGTGAGGACAACGCATCTTTGTACTAGCTTGAGAGGGGTTGAGCGAATCGAGAGACGCAACACAAGACAAGGATTTAGACAGCTTCGGGCCCCGGGAAACATTATCCGGTAATAGCTCTACATGCTGTTTGTGGTAGGTCTCATTGACGGAGTTGCCGGTAAGCCGGCTCTTTGTATCTAGCCCTAGAGATTGTTTGTTGCTTGTCCCTCTTGGGGTGTCCTGCCCCTCCTTATATAAGTTGAAGGGGCGGGTTACATGTGGAGTCCTATTAGGATTAGGACTAACCTATTACAAGTAGAGTCCTAGTCTTACTTCCTTTGTAGGAGAATATTCCTTATGCCTTTCCTCTTAAACTGGCCCACCTTTATATGAACCGGCATACTGGGCCTTGGGCCTTATCGTTCGTCTGAAGCACCCGTCGGGTCACCAATGAGTCTTCAGACTCATGAGTCGTCACACCAGTGAGCCGCCAGACACGTGAGTCGCCAATCCTTTGGCGGTTACCAATGAAACATCAAGTCCGACCGGGTCATACCGTGGGGTATATCCCTGACACTCACTGTTCATCCAGAGGCAACATCGAGCGGCTTCAGTTAGTAGCAGTAGCGAAGGAATCGCTCAATCGGGTTCAGTTAAAAGCCATCGATCGATCGCTCGGGTTCACTAACGCATAGCCTGCAGTGCAATCTCTCGGGTTCAGTAGGCGAACACCTCTCTCGGAGCCCAACGCCTCGCACCCACGCACGTGCGTGTACGAGAGAAACGTGCAAACCTCCATGCATCGCTCGGCCCCGACCACCCACCGTAACCGGGAACACCCCAATATTTCCTCGCCCTCGCTTCTACCACAGTTTTTTTCGTCATGGACGGCCGAAAGAATGTCATGCAGCTGCGTCTCCGGCCCGCCCAGGACGAAAAGCCCATTTTTTGTCATGATTTTTTGTCATAGAAGTAGGAGCCCACCACATCTATGATGAAACCAGGCTTTGTCACAATTATCGTCATAGAAGTGTCATAAGTATGACAGAAAAAAATTTGTTCGGCCCAAAATGTCACGGATGTGTCTTTTTTTGTAGTGAAGGGGACACGATCTCTGCTTTGACAAGACGTGCCGATGGAAACCGCGTCTCGAAACATGGAGTGGCGAACGAAAAATGGTTTGAAATTATGACTGGACGGACGTGATGTTATATTGCAAAAAGTTGTCAGCGGATTGGACTCGTGGATTATTATATTCTCTACGGTTGTGTGTGGTGTGTGTATTACAGGTCCGGACATGACCATTACGTCCGAAGACCATCTTAGAGTTCGGAAGGACGAACCCGCCTTGCAATGCCGAAGACAGATCTACGCGCCGGATACCTTATCATTGAAGCCAGGTTCATGGGCTACTGAGGGAGTCTTGGACTAAGGGGTCCTCGGGCGTCCGGCCTGTTAGCCATGGGTCGGACTTATGGGCCGTGAAGATACGAAGACCGAAGACTGCACCCGTGTCCGGACGGGACTCAACTTGGCATGGAAGGCAAGCTTGGCGATCAAATAAGTAGATTCCTATCTTTGTAACCGACCTTGTGTAACCCTAGATCCTCCCGGTGTCTATATAAACCGGAGGACTTAGTCCGAAGAGAGGACAATCATGACCATAGTCATACAGGCTAGGCTTTTAGGGTTTAGCCATCTCGATCTCGTGGTACTTATTCATCAAGATCAATCAAGCAGGAAGTAGGGTATTACCTCCATAGAGAGGGCCCGAACCTAGGTAAACATCGTGTCTCCTGTCTCCTGTTACCATCGATCTTAGATGCATAGTTCGGGACCCCCTACCCGAGATCCGCCGGTTTTGACACCGACATCATGCGCTTTGGACCCATCCTCCTGTGGATTTCATCCAGAAAATTACTACCTTTATATCAGAAAATTGCACCACATGACCAATTCACCCTGTCACACTTTATTATTGAATGAGAAAAGGTATCTTGGTGTCCTCCTATCTACTAATCTAGGTTACGGGCATATGGCTCTCGTGTGATCTCGTCCCTTCTCTGGGCTTCGTCCGCCCCTTAATTATATAGGTGGACAAAGACATGTAGTTAATTTGGTACTTATATTCGGGGGATATGATATGATCAGGTGATCCAATAGTTGTGGGGATCGTATATCCCATAACCGTCAAATCGCCAAAGTAGCATGCTTGTCCTTATCCCTTAGAGTGCCTACTCGGGGCAACATGGCATAGAAGTCGGGAGACCATATATAATCTAGCCTATGAGTTCATCTGGATATGCCCATAAAGCATCTTCCTTTGAGTAGGTACCCTTACTCATCGACACCTAATGGGCCACCACAACGCAAGTCCAATGGATCGGCCACGCAACCAGTACGAGATAAGCATGTTCCTAGATGGCTTGTAGGTGAGGAATGGGCATGGCTAAGCCCTGAAAACCATTGCTATACATACGAGTTCTGTTCCCAGAAATATTTATTGAAAGCACACCCACGCAAAACCCATCCTGATCCCAGAAATTTTGGCGGGAGAAGAGTTATGTTCATAATCACCAATGGTCTCCACCCGGTCACACCACCGCCTGCTGCACCCCTTTTCGATCATTCTAAACACGTCGACCCACTCTATAATTTTGTCGGCATCAGAACATCCGCGCTAGTCCACCCTGTCGCCACATCCCTCTCTCACTGTCAAACCGCCCTACGAACCACCTCCGGGCATGGGCACATCTCCCAGCCTCCCATACGACACCACCCCGCCAACCCAAACTCAACGTACGTGGACAACGAAGCTCAACCAAGAGATCGTCCACAATCGCACCATCATCTATATCGTTGCCTTCCAAGTTGTGCTTCGGCCATGCTAGGGAGACTTAGCAAGGGTGGCGATTCATGCATGAGCCTTCATACATCATCATTTTCATCTCTCTCTCTCTCTCTCACTCCTAACATCCTTGTACCAGACTACTCTCAAAACTCTCCGTGTAGCGACATCTTGTCCCATGCCCACAACATGTTCAACACAAGGACCAAGGGGTATTTTTTTTCTTTTAATATGTCAATTTGTAAAAAACTGTAAATTCATAGATGACCATGCTTGTTAAAGAGTTTTTTCATGACTCGTTGTTAGAGGAGGAGTAAGATGATGATGGTTTTGACATGTCATGTTGATAGTAATGCAAGAAGAAAAAGGAAGAAGGACCTTACTAGGTTCTCAGCAGGTCGTAGGTACATTTGGCCCAGTAGGATAGAATGACATGCCAAGATGATGATGATTATTGCATCGACATTTTAGTGGAACTTGATAATCTGTTCAAGCGATATTTCAAAATCTCGATGGAGCTCTTTCTACGCATTGCAGTTATGGTCAAAGTGCATAGTCCTTGTTTCACTCACAGGAGGGGTCATACAAGACAATATAGTGAAAGTTTTGTTCTGAAATATACTACGACAATGAATGTGCTTGAATATGGAATCCCCGTATGACTTGGTTGATGAACATACCCGCTTGGCCGAGGACCTAGTCATGATTTGTACAAAGAGATTTGTAGAAGCTATTATTGATATCAATGGAGGATATTATCTATGAGCACCTAGTGTACACGACATGGCAAGATTGATGGAGATTAGTGTGGCGAGGGGGTTTTCTAGGATGCTTGCGCGCATCGACTGCATGTATCAGAAACAGAATAATTGCCCCCTTCAAATGGTCTGAGCAGTACGCCGGCCATTGCCATCATCGAAGCATCTATGAGATTTGGCATTGTTACTTTGGGATGCATGGATCTTACAATGATCTCAATATCCTATGAAGATTTCATCTTTTTGCAAGGCTTTCTATCACGGAAACTCCAACTTGCAATTTTGAAGTCAGTGGTCATCAGCATGATAATGGCTACTACCTTGAAGATGTCATGTACCCCTCATGCTCCATATTTGCGAAGACAATTCCAAGCCCTAAAGGCAACAAGAGACCTCATTTCATCATAGCTCAAGAAACATTGAAAACAGATATTGAGAGACCTCTTGGTATGTCGCAAGCCCGCTCTAGCTTGTACGTGGGCCTACTACATGTTGGGACATGAAAATATTATGGAGGATCATGACATGCTGTGTTATCTTCCACAAAATAAGAGACTGGATTTTTTGCTCCTGGGGAGCTTGTCAGTCCTCAACACCATGGCAATACAATCCAAATGTTTCTTGAAGTGCATCGGCAGCTCCATGATCAGCAAGCTCATGTGCAACTACAGGAAGATCTTGATGGCAAAAAACAAACTACAGGAAGATCTCATCGAGGTCCAATGGCACCTTAGATTAGTCTTTGTAAATTATCATTCGAACCATTATCAATGAAAAGATATGCACCCTCTGCGTATTCGTGAAAAAAAATATCATTCGAACCATTTGTTTACACTATTTGATTCATTCCGACCATTGGTCGTGTTTGAGCTCGTATTTCAAAATTTTGAAACAAAAACTTTGAAATATCGTTAAAAATTGTATGTATCAACGACGTCAAGATTTGAAGTAAAATGATGTCGGAAACTAGGCAAAATGAGGTTTAAATTTGTAATAGGAAGTAGCAGGAGAAAAGTTACAGAGATTAAAGTTTCGGGGATTGGTAGGTTAGTAGAATGCAAACCAAAATACGGATGCCGTGACTCTGTATGCCGTGAGTATACCGGGCTGGGCTTCGGGCCGGGCCTAGCCAAGCCCGAGCCAAAAAACCTGGGCCCGAGCCCGGCCCGGCCATCTGGCCTAGTTTTTGGGCCCAAGCCCGGCCCGAACATGTAAAAGCCCGCAGGGCCTAAGGCCAGGCCCCTTCAGAAAACTGCAAAAATTGACGGGCCAAGGCCCGGCCAGGCCACCGGGCTCAAAATCTAGGCCCGAGCCTGGCCCGGGAGCAGCGTCGGGTCGGGCCGGGCTGCCCATGGCCAGGTCTAGCCGTGAGGGGGGATGAGTGGAACATCACACTGCTTTATTTGAACGATCTTGCCTAGTTATGATTCCGATCCCTGTTGTGAGTTCGTACTAAGAATTCAAATCCGTACCCAATTGGATTGGAGTGAGGACACCCACGGCGTGGAACGGACGCGTCGCGATCATCTCAGCAGGACAGTCGGACTCGATCAGACAACATCGAGCCTCCGATTACTTCCGGAATTTGAATGATTAATGGGTTTGCAAACCGTGGCGCGCAAGTGTTTCTTCTCTTCTCGCCACGTACGCGGTTCCCACTCCTCCCCGGGTCGTGGCCTGAACATGAAACGGAGCCAACCATGCAGCGGTGCCCAGCTATAAGTCAATTCACGGCGATCGATTCTGCAGCCTTCTCTTCTCAAACCTGACCTCCTTCCCCCTCAATCCCTCCAGCCCCCTCGGATCGCGTCCGCTTCGACTCTTGACGACGATGGAGGCGGCCATGGAAGGCAAGCGGCGACGCCTCCCTGATGCGGGGGCGGGGCATGCCGTGTCGCCGCCCAGCAAGCGCCGCCGCGACGATGGTGACCAGGACTCCCGCGCAAGCAAGAAGCGGGCGGACGGGCGCGCCTCTTCCGCCGCTTCTGCCGTCGCGCAACTTTCCTGCGCCAGGATCAGGCAGTATGTGCATGAGTCGCGCCCCAAGGAGGAGAAGACCGAGGTCAGCGCCGGCGACAAGTTCCAGGTCGTGATTAAGAAGCAGAACGCCGACAAGCGCATCTCTTGCATCGGAGGGAACGGGGCGTCGAGCCAGGTCAGAGCCCGCGCTGTCGCAGACGACGTGAAGCAGAAGGCCGGCCAGGGAGCTTCATGCACCAGGAGCAAACCGGCGGTGCAGGCGTCGCGCCTGAACAGAGAGATCGAGTTCATCAGCAGCGGCGTCAGTGTTCTCTGCAACGGCGCGCACGGCGTCGCCAAGAACGAGAAGCAGCAGGAGTCCGGCGAGCGGGTCCAAGCGATCGCAACGGCCAGCATCCTGCAGCTAGCTCGCCAGGCGCCGCCGTCGTCGATACCAAAGGATCCCATTGACCCGGACAATGAGTTCCGCGCGGCCCTTGCGGCGGCTCGCCGAGCCATAGTCAGACGGCGGCGGGAGGAGGCTCGCCGAGAGAGGGACAAGGTGGTGCAGACCGTCTACTTCAACGACCCTAACATGACTCTCGAGAACCTGCTGAAGGCCCAAGCCCTGATCGGTTCATGCTGAGATTTTTGTACTTCTTGCTAGAGCTTTAGATGCTCAGACCCACGATCATCATCGCTCCCTGATCATGGATGTCAAGGTCGGGAATTTTGTAATAGGATCTTCAATCAGTGGCATTTTTGTTGCGAGGCAACGGATCCATTAAGAATTCCTGGCTTATGGCCAACCTCGATGTGAGTTGTAAGAACAACTCCAACACAGAGACCCAAACGGATACGGATTTTGTTCATTTAGGTCGCTCGTCCATCTAGCGAACATGCGGTGAACACGCGAGGACGATGTATACACTCAATGCAAAGACATGCAGCGGACCCATTTGTTGCCTCTGTGGCTGGTTCCTACGGCCAAAACACACAAAAAAAAAATCCCCAAATCAGCTCCAAACAAACCGGCTGGGAATTCCTCAAGAACAGTAGGGGAAGGGGCCGCCGATGTGCTTCCGACAGCACGCTATTACGGAGCTGCCGCCGGCGAAGCAAGCGCCCGTGCAGGTCAAGCAGAAAGCACCGGGCTAGAGCTCTCCGCTAAAACGGCGCTCTTTAGGAGCCACCGGCGGCATGGTGCGGCAATGGGTTTGTTCGGCGCTGAGTTGAGAAAAAAAATTGTGGCCAACGGCACGGAGACGAGCGCAGCCGCCGATGGGAGCTTGCCTGCAGTTCCCCGTCGAGCGGGCCCGCGGTGCGTGTGGGCTGCAGCGTGCGGCGGCGCTTGGAGGAGGCCTCGCCGGCGAGGACGGCGGAGGAGGCGTAGGCGGAGGCCTCGCCGTCAAGGACGGCAGCTTGCTGCGAGGAAGACAACTTGTGGCGGCGCTGGAGTGGGTGGGGATCTCGCCTGCAGTTCCCCGTCGAGCGGCCCATGTGGTGACGCTGACTAGTGGGAACAGGGCGGACACGAGAGGGCAGCAACAGATGAGAGCGGACGACGGGAGCGTCCGTCTTTGTCTGTCACAGACCCATTTATGACCCATATTTGCGCTCGATTTGGGTTAGATGGATAACAAATGGACAACAGGCAGGCACGCGCGTCTGTTTGGGTCGCCCCGTTGAATTAAGTTTCTGTCCAGATAATCCAAACGGAGAAAATGAGTCGCTGGGTGGAGTTGCTCTAACCATCATATACTATACAAATCAATAAATTTGTAAATTCCACCTTTATCTTAAGAAAAACAAAGACATTGTGTCTTTCTTGTGCCGAATGGAAAACAGAGACATTATTGTCTTTTTTTTGAGCATCAGTACAAACACAAGCGCTTATATACACGCGCATACACTTACCCCTATGAACGCACACACGCGCACCCTATTACTATGAGCACCTCCGAGAGACTGAGCCGGCATATCATCTTGAGATTTACGAAGTCACCGTAGGCGCCTCGTCGTCGACGGAAACGTCTCCTCCCACTAAAAGCACATCGCCGGAAAATCCTGAAATAAATCCAGGAATAATGCGAGCACCAGGATTTGAACCCTGGTGGGTTGGAGATACCACTGTCCACCTAACCAACTCAATCACAGGTTGATTCGCATCGTCTTTGTTAATCTGTGTTGTTGATGTTGCTACAGAAAATGAGACTAATTAATTACCATTCGAACTATTTGTTTAGACTATTCGATTCATTCGGACCATCTGTTGTGTTTGAGCTCGGATTCTACGATTAATTTTGCTAGATGAGTCATGTCGTAGCCATACTGGGTGTGGGGGTTGCTCGCTAGTCCAGTCGTCGCCACAAAGACGACCATCGGGGTGCACTTGTGTGCCCTTGTGGCGCTCATGCCCCTGTATCAAGCGATCTCCTCTGTGCAACTCAACGATGTGAAGTAGATGGCCTTCTCGCATGATCACTGTGTCGGTCTAGGTCCCCTTTCCCATTCATGCCAGCCCTCTTGCATACTAACATGTCGGAGGCATCGGTGAGCATTGTCCTCGCATCTTGCTGTAGTGTGTGCTCGTCCCGCGCCTCACCCATGTGGCCGCGGGGGAACTAGGGTGTGTTTGGTTGCCGTAGTGATTAGTAGTTGCGTAGCATACACATCTTAACCCAGCCTGACTCTGAAAAAACAGCCTCATATGCGACATGTGCGAGTTGTTTGGTTGCCTGCATCTAGGGTCCTTACATTAGGTAATACGTAAGTGCACTTTGTTTGGTTGCCTGCATTGGCCCAATCGCCACATGAACTCGGAGTTTGGTTGCACGGATGAGGTATGATTAAGAGTTAGCACTTCACTTAGCAGACATGGTTAAGAGCTAGCAGAGGGAAGGGGAGAAGAAGTGCAATGTGCGCCGGACAATGGCGACTACGATGGATAGTGGTCGTGGCACCGTGTCCGACATGACAAGCATGGAGTCGTGGACGAGCGACCTCGTCGGCGGCACGGCGAGCGACACCATCGGCGAACTAGTTGCAGTGCTCGCGCAAAGACAGTGGACAGAGGAGGAGAATGCAGTGCCCGCGCCATGGTATTGTCAGTGTAGTGGACGAGAGAGGAGGCCGAGATGATCGACGCCGGAAACGACTCCAGTGTAGTAGGGCGAGAGAGAGGTGTTGGAAATATGCCCTAGAGGCAATAATAAAATGGTTATTGTTATATTTCCTTGTTCATGATAATTGTCTATTGTTCATGCTATAATTGTGTTATCCGGAAATCGTAATACATGTGTGAATATATAGACCACAACATGTCCCTAGTGAGTCTCTAGTTGACTAGCTCGTTGATCAACAGATAGTCATGGTTTCCTGACTATGGACATTAGATGTCATTGATAACGGGATCACATCATTAGGAGAATGATGTGATGGACAAGACCCAATCTTAAGCATAGCACAAGATCGTGTAGTTCGTTTGCTAGAGCTTTTCTAATGTCAAGTTTCCTTTCCTTAGACCATGAGATTGTGCAACTCCCGGATACTGTAGGAATACTTTGGGTGTGCCAAATGTCACAACGTAACTGGGTGACTATAAAGGTGCACTACGGGTATCTCCGAAAGTGTCTGTTGGCCGGTTGGCACGAATCGAGACTGGGATTTGTCACTCCGCATGGCGGAGAGGTATCTCTGGGCCCACTCGGTAAGACATCATCATAATGAGCTCAATGTGACTAAGGGTTGGTCACGGGATGATGTGTTGCGGAACGAGTAAAGTGACTTGCTGGTAACGAAATTGAACGAGGTATTGGGATACCGACGATCGAATCTCGGGCAAGTAACGTACCGATTGACAAAGGGAATTGAATACGGGATTGATTGAATCCTCGACATCATGGTTCATCCGATAAGATCATCGTGGAACATGTGGGAGCCAACATGGGTATCCAGATCCCGCTGTTGGTTATTGGCCGTAGAGTTGTCTCGGTCATGTCTGCATGGTTCCCGAACCCATAGGGTCTACACACTTAAGGTTCGGTGACGCTAGGGTTGTAGAGATATTTGTATGCGGTAACCCGAAATTTATTCAGAGTCTCGGATGAGATCCCGGACGTCACCAGGAGTCCCGGAATGGTCCGGAGGTAAAGATTTGTATATAGGAAGTCCAGTTTCGGCCACCGGGAAAGTTTTGGGGGTCACCGGTATTGTACCGGGACCACCGAAAGGGTCCCGGGGGTCCACCGGGTGGGGCCACCTATCTCGGAGGACCCCATTGGCTGAAGTGGGAAGGGAACAAGCCCCTGGTGGGCTGGTGCGCCCCCCTTGGGCCTCCCTTGCGCCTAGGGTTGGAAACCCTAAGGGGGTGGGGGCGCCTCCACCTGGCTTGGGGGCAAAGCCACCCCCTAGGCACCCCCCATTAGATGGGATCTCTAGGCCCCCCCCAGGCCTCCTATATATAGTGGAGGGGAGGGAGGATAGCCGCACCCAAGTCCCTGGCGCCTCCCTCCCTCCCGTGACACCTCTTCCTCCCCGCTTGCACTTGGTGAAGCCCTGCCGGGATCCCGCTACTCCACCACCACGCCGTCGTGCTGCTGGATCTCCATCAACCTCTCCTTCCCTTGCTAGATCAAGAAGGAGGAGACGTCTCTCCCAACCGTACGTGTGTTGAACGCGGAGATGCCGTCCGTTCGGCGCTCGGTCATTGGTGATTTGGATCATGACGAGTACGACTCCATCAACCCCGTTCTCTTGAACGCTTCCGCTTGCGATCTACAAGGTATGTAGATGCACTCCTCTCCCTCTCATTGCTAGATGACTCCATAAATTGATCTTGGTGATGCATAGAAAATTTTCAATTTCTGCTACGATCCCCAACAGTGGCATCATGAGCTAGGTCTATGCGTAGTTTCTATGCACGAGTAGAACACAAGTTGTTGTGGGCGTTGATTTTGTCAATTTACTTGCCGTTACTAGTCTTATCTTGATTCGGCGGCATCGTGGAATGAAGTGGCCCGGACCAACCTTACACGTACGGTTACATGAGACTGGTTCCACCGACTGACATGCACTAGTTGCATAAGGTGGCTAGCGGGTGTCTGTCTCTCCCACTTTAGTCAGATCGGATTCGATGAAAAGGGTCCTTATGAAGGGTAAATAGAAATTGGCATATCACGTTGTGGTTTTTGGCGTAGGTAAGAAACGTTCTTGCTAGAAACCTATAACAGCCACGTAAAACTTGCAACAACAATTAGAGGACGTCTAACTTCTTTTTGCAGCATGTGCCGTGTGATGTGATATGGCCAAAAGGATGTGATGAATGATATATGTGATGTATGAGATTGATCATGTTCTTGTAATAGGAATCACGACTTGCATGTCGATGAGTATGACAACCGGCAAGAGCCATAGGAGTTGTCTTAATTTATTTATGACCTGCGTGTCAACATAAATGTCATGTAATTACTTTACTTTATTGCTAACCGTTAGCCATAGTAGTAGAAGTAATAGTTGGTGAGACAACTTCATGAAGACACGATGATGGAGATCATGATGATGGAGGTCATGGTGTCATGCCGGTGACGATGATGATCATGGCGCCCCGAAGATGGAGATCAAAAGGAGCAAAATGATATTGGCCATATCATGTCACTATTTGATTGCATGTGATGTTTATCATGTTTTACATCTTATTTGCTTAGAACGACGGTAGCATAAATAAGATGATCCCTCGCAATAATTTCAAGAAAGTGTTCCCCCTAACTGTGCACCGTTGCTAAGGTTCGTTGTTCCGAAGCACCACGTGATGATCGGATGTGATAGGTTCTAATGTTCGCATACAACGGGTGTAAGCCAGATTTACACACGCCATACACTTAGGTTGACTTGACGAGCCTAGCATGTACAGACATGGCCTCGGAACACGGAAGACCGAAAGGTCAAACATGAGTCGTATAGAAGATACGACCAACATGAAAATGTTCACCGATGATGACTAGTCCGTCTCACGTGATGATCGGACACGGCCTAGTTGACTCGGATCATGTATCACTTAGATGACTAGAGGGATGTCTATCTGAGTGGGAGTTCATTTAATAATTTGATTAGATGAACTTAATTATCATGAACATAGTCTAAAAATCTTTGCAATATGCCTTGTAGATCAAATGGCCCACGCTAATGTTTCCCTCAAATTCAACGCGTTCATAGAGAAAACCAAGCTGAAAGAGGATGGCAGCAACTACACGGACTGGGTCCGTAACCTGAGGATTATCCTCATAGCTGCCAGGAAAGCATATGTCCTTGGTGCACCGCTAGGTGAAGCACTTGTTTTCCTGTAGAACAAGACATTATGAACGCTTGGCAGACGCGTAGTGATGATTACTCCCTGGTTCAGTGCGGCATGCTTTACAGCTTAGAACCGGGGCTCCAAAAGCGTTTTGAGCAACACGGAGCATATGAGATGTTCCAAGAGCTGAAAATGGTTTTCCAAGCTCATGCCCGGGTCGAGAGATATGAAGTCTCTGCCAAGTTCTACAGTTGTAAGATGGAGGAGAACAGTTCTGTCAGCGAGCTCATACTCAAAATGTCTGGGTTGCACAACCGCTTGTCTCAGCTGGGAGTTAATCTCCCGAATGATGCGGTCGTTGACAGAATCCTTCAGTCACTCCCACCTAGCTACAATAGCTTTGTGATGAACTTCAAGATGTAGGGGATGGAAAAGACCATTCCCGAGGTATATTCAATGCTGAAATCAGCAGAGGTGGAAATCAAAAGGGAACATCAAGTGTTGATGGTGAATAAAACCACTAAGTTCAAGAAAGGCAAGGGTAAAAAGAACTTCAAGAAGGTCGGCAAGGGAGTTACCGCGCCCGGTAAGCAAGCTGCCGGGAAGAAGCCAAAGAATGGACCCCCAAGCCTAAGACTGAGTGCTTTTGTTCCAAGGGAAATGGTCACTGGAAGCGAAACTGCCCCAAGTACTTAGCGGATAAGAAGGTCGGCAATACCAAAGGTATATGTGATATACATGTTATTGATGTGTACCTAACCAGCGCTCGTAGTAGCTCCTGGGTATTTGATACCGGTGCAGTTGCTCATATTTGTAACTCAAAACAGGAACTGCGAAATAAACGGAGACTGGCGAAGGATGAGGTGATGATGCGCGTCGGGAATGGTTCCAAGGTCGATGTGATCGCCGTCGGCATGCTACCTCTACATTTACCTACGGGATTAGTTTTAAACCTCAATAATTGTTATTTATTACCAGCTTTGAGCATGAACATTGTATCTGGATCTCGTTTAATGCGAGATGGCTACTCATTTAAATCTGAGAATAATGGTTGTTCTATTTATATGAGAGACATGTTTTATGGTCATGCCCCGCTGGTCAATGGTTTATTCTTATTTAATCTCGAACATGATGTTACACATATTCATAGTGTGAATGCCAAAAGATGTAAGGTTGATAATGATAGTCCCACGTACTTGTGGCACTGTCGCCTTGGTCACATTGGTGTCAAACGCATGAAGAAACTCAATGCAGATGGACTTTTGGAGTCTCTTGATTATGAATCATTTGACACGTGCGAACCATGCCTCATGGGAAAAATGACCAAGACTCCGTTCTCCGGAACAATGGAGCGAGCAACCAACTTATTGGAAATCACACATACTAATGTGTGCGGTCCAATGAGCGTTGAGGCTCGCGGTGGCTATCTGAAAGTGCTAGTGATCGACTAGAGGGGGGGTGAATAGGCAATTTTTATGAAAGTCTTCAAAACATGGAAGTTTCAAAGACAAACGATAGAAATAAACCTATTACCATGCAGCGGAAGGTAGACTACACTAAGCAAGCCATAGTCAAGTATTCAATGAAGTGAAAGCACAATGACTAATAGCGGCTAGGAAGTATAGATCAGGTAGGAAGATAGTGTGAAGCCAATCAGAACAAGCAGTCACTCAGTGAAGACAAAAGATAATGCAATCATACAATGACTTCACCAGGGCCAACAGTAAGTAAAGGAAAGGGAAGGATGAAACCAGTGACTCGTTGAAGACAATGATTTGTTGGACCAGTTCCAGTTGATGTGACAACTATATGTCTGGTTAGGGAGGCTGAGATTCAACTCAGAAGACCGTGTCTTCACCTTATTCCCCTTGAGCTAAGGACACTCAGTCCTCGCCCAATCACTCTGGTAAGTCTTCAAGGTAGACTTCCAAACCTTCACAGACTTCATTCACCGGTAATCCACAATGGCTCTGGGTGTTTAGGGCTTTATCCTCACAAGGAATTCTCTCTCAAGGGCTTCGAGGTGGGTTGCTCTCAAACGACAAAAGCCGTGCACTAACTCTGAGCAGCCAACCATTTATGGTTGTAGGGGGTGGGCTATTTATAGCCACTAGGCAACCTGACCTGATTTGTCCGAAATGACCCTGGGTCACTAAGGAACTGACACGTGTTCCAACGGTCAAATTTCAAACACACATGGCAACTTTACTTGGGCTACAAGCAAAGCTGACTTATCCAACTCTAAATAAGATTTCCTCTCATAGTCTTCACTCGAAGACATAGGATTTTGCTTAAGCATCACTTCAGTCATTCTGACTGGTTCTCTTGGACCGCACTTAACAGTACGGTGGTTCCTATGACTCGACGAAGAAAAAACAAAGAACGACGAAACTGCTAAGTCTTCGCGCTCCATGGTCTTCACGCGATGTCTTCTCTTGTCATAGTCTTCAATGTGAATGTCTTCACATACCACCTTTGACTTCAATGTCTTCATACATTTTTAGGGGTCATCTCTGGTAGGAAAACCGAATCAATGAGGGACTTCTACCTGTGTTATCCTGCAATTCTCACAAACACATTAGTCCCTCAACCAGGTTTGTCGTCAATACTCCAAAACCAACTAGGGGTGGCACTAGATGCACTTACAATATCCCCCTTTTTGGTGATTGATGACAAACTGGTTGAAGTTTTCAACGGGGAATAAAATATGTGAAATTGTGAAGGATAGGGTATTGTCTTCATAAGTTGCAAGGGCTCCCCCCTGAAGATGTGCATATAAGTAATTTGCTTTTGGAATGTAAATGCACATGGCAGGTTGTACTTGTGGAGATCCTCTTCAACCTATGATGACAATTCATTATGCAAGATATGATGTAATGAAGATAATGACATGCATAATGAAAAATGGACGTCTGCAAAATGATCTAAGTGCGGAATTTATCGTCGCACATGCGGAATTTATCATCGCATCACAGAATAGCAAATAAGTAGCAGGCGACCATCGAGTTTAAGTGTTACAACTCAAAGAACCAAATGTATCGAAAACGAGAGTTGTAAGCACTTGGCAAAAGTAGCAAAAAGTAACGCAACCACCCATATGGACCCACTTGAAGACTATCAACTCATATGCTTCTCCCCCTTTTGTCAGTGAGGACCAAAAAGGTTTGAATACATAGAGCGCCTACTCGTTCCCATGAGGTGCAGGCGAGGCGGCAGGGTTGTCGTTGAGATCCGGTGGTGCAGAGGAACTTGGTGCAGTGTCGACACGCGCTGAAGTTGGAGGAGGTGAAGTTGCATCATCTTGGTCATCGATGACTCTGGCATTTACGGTCGCAGCTGAGGACGGGTATTCAGAGTCTTCAAGTGAGGGAGTCCGACGCAAGTGAGCATTTCTGGGAGGAGTTGAGTCAAACTTGAAGCGTTCGGTGAAGCCATCGTTGTGCAGATCAGCTTCAGCACTAAGTAGGGTCAAACTCTTCCACGACCTCTGACATGTTTCATGAGTGACAAAGCCATTCTTGGTGAAAAGATTGCGAATGCGGTTGACATCCACCAAGAGGCTTTGCATCTGACGCTTAAGCCAGTCATGATGTTTGTCCCGTTTCTGATGCAGCGCGACGAGAAGCTCTCGGTCATTTAGGACACGAGATCATCATCGAGGCCTTTGCGCAATGGTGCTACCAGTGGCATCAGTTTGAGCACGAGGGGCACGTGTGTTTCCAGCAAGGGGATAAACACGAGAGACTGCTAGAACTCCTTCAATGGGCTAGGTGAAGCTTTGGTGATCAACATTGTGAAGATAAATGGGATCCTTGGCAGGCTCTGGGTAAATGGCTTCAATTGACAGATCAACCTCGGGCAAGAATATAAGATGATTGCGCGCAGACGGCTGATAGTTGAAGGCTGAGTGACGCTTGATCAGATGCATGACCCATGGAGCATAGAATTTCAACCCAAAGATGTCGGAGCCAGACGCAGCCAACTGCCAGATGAAGAAGTCTTGAGCATTGAAGCTGATGCCATTGAAAATATAGAAGACTAAAGTCTTCATTGCTCCTTCAAGCTTCGCTGCAGATGAGTGTCCTTTGACAGGCCATAGAGTCTTCCTGATGATGTGGTAAATGGTGCGAGGCAGGTACTCTAGGTCTTCGACAAAGAACTCAGATGGGTATTCAGCATCGTGAGGCAAAGGCTTCATCATGCTCAGCATTTATCTCATGTTGGGTTCTGGCTTCTGAAAGATGCTTTCCAGGGCATTTTGGTGTTGTTGACAACCTGGTTCATAGTGTTCACCAGGAGTGGGCAGGCCTGTGAGCTCAATGATATCAAGAGCTTTAGATTCATGATGGACATTGCATGTCATCCACTCAAGGAACTGAGTCTTTGGATCCCTGTTGTAGCCTTGAATGTGGAGAGTTGCATAGAACTGTAGCAGAAGCTCTTCATTCCAGTGCTCCTTATCTGTGACAAATTGCAAAAAACCAGCATCTCTGAAACAATCCAATGCTTCTTCAAGGCAGGACAGTCCACCTATAGCTTCAGAGTCGAGGCGCATATGTGGAAATATGCGCCCTTGATTGTATAGGACACATGAATAGTAGCTGCACTGCTGATAGCTCCAGAACCGATCTGAGGAAATGCGTGGTCTTGTATAAGGGTTCTAGGAGTTGTTGAAGAAGGTATTATGTGCCACGAAGCCATTCACATTGAAGACCCCAGGTGAAGTGGCAGTGCCTGGGAATCGTGGAAGTCTTGGCTTGGGCTTTTGTACTTGAGGTCTGTGCTCGACGTGATACTCAAATTGTGGACCCGCAGCAGGCGGAGGAGTCAGAATGGGCCATCGGACCATAATAGGCTGACCACAATTAAATGCAAGCTCAATTGTATGAGGTCTTGGAGGGGGAACATGAGCATTGGCATTGTCTTCATGGGCTTCAGGGGCCACAGTTGCTTCAGGTGCTTGGACCTCATGTGCTTCAGCATTGACTTCTGGTGCTGCATTGACTTCTGGCACTGCAGTAGCTGCAGGCACCTCATTGGCTTCAGGCGCCGCATTAGCTTCAGCCATGACGACGTCATTGGCGTCAGCGGTGTTGTTGGTGGCCGCCTCAGGGTTGTTAACCTCCACTTCAGAAGCTGGAGGGTCGGACACGTTCTCCTCGAGAATAACATCTTGGTGGGACAGGGGTGTAGCAACTCTTTCAACTCTTGGGGCTTCTTCTTCATCGGCTGATGCAGCCGGAATTTCTTCAGCCATTTTGGCTTCGGACTCAGACACGTGCATTGTGGGAGTGACTTGGGGCCTTGGTCCTTTGCGAAGCCTGCGTAATGCGGGCGATGCTTGTGGACATGGAGTGTGCTGGGCCTTGAAGTCATCGTCATCTTGCACTGGTGGGGTAGCTTGCGGTTGGGGAGAGCTTGGAGTGTCTTGTCTCTATGGGTGATTAGCCCATGATGCATCCTGAGCAGTTGGCGTCAGCGGACGACCAATGCTGATGAGTTCGTTGTGCATGAGCACATGCGATGATACCAATTGGTGCTCGATCTGAGGAAGGACTTCATCATCTTCAACATTGTCGTGAGGACCAATATCTTCAGCTGCGGTGGGGTCAACAGCTGGATTAACTTCAGGATTTTCTTCAGCTTCAGGAGCCTCTGTGGAAGCAGGCTCATGAACTATCAACTGTCGCTCATGATGTTCAGATGCAGGAAGAGGCACTGAGATTGGCTCAACATTAAGGGGCTCTGTGGGAGCAGCCCGATCTCTCTTCTTGGTTTTGCGTTTCTTGGTTGGAGGAGCATCATCAGTAGTGCCCTTGGTTTTGCGCTTTCTGGCTGCTTGGAGATGCGTGACAAGTCTTCAGACTGCACACTGTGTTCAGGAGGTGCAGTGGCCAGAGGCTTCGCCCGTGAGACCTTTGGTGCTGGGGCAGGCTTTGAAGCTTTAGGCTTCTTCAGCTTCTTTGGCTTCGGTGGTGCAGGTGCTTCATCGGATTCAGCATCGTCTGAAGGTTGATCCACAACTGCCCCTTGAACCATAATATGAGTGATGAGACCTTCTAAGTTGTAGAAGGGCCCAACCAGATTGGGTTCAGCTTCTCGTGTGCCATCGACACGTGGCGCATAGGGGCCTAGGTTGAAGTCTAATCCCAATGACTTCTTGTTTTCCTTGGGAGAGTTCTGTGCAAACTGATAGTTGCGCTTCAAGAGATTGTCTTCGCGACACCATAACAGAGAGGATGGGTCGGCATTAGCAGGCTGAGGTCCATGAAGCATGCAGGGGGTAAAAGCCTTGAGCAATAGCTTCGGACTGTGATTTGGGTTGAATACCTTTGTATATGATATCTCCCCAGGGGCCCTTGATGGCACTCTTCTCAGTATATTCGTCGGTGACGAATCTGTACTTGAACCATTCCTCTGCCCAATGTCTTCGAATCCATTGTATTCGATTCTTGCGTTCTCCATAGGTCTTATCTGGATCTGACTTGTATAGCTCATAGAGATCTGGTGGCAGGTCCTTAGCAGTGTTTCCACGGTGTTGTCTGCCTCCCTTCCTAGTAGATTTTTCTGATGCCATGAAGTTTAAACTGAAAGGCTTCAAAACTGTCAAAGTCTTCCGTCTACTGGTCAGACAAGAATTGGCTTCAGGAGAATTTATATGATGTTGTAAGAATTCTGCAAATGAATGCAGGCTATGATAACCAAGGGATTCTCCCACGGACATGTACCTGTGACAGCATTAAGGTGCGAGGGAAGGGGAAGAGGTCATATGCATTCTCAGAAGATTTTGAAGATAAAACAGTTTAGAAGACATTGACCTTATAGTGCGAAGACATTCACTCAAAGATAGAGAGTTGGTTCCAGATTTGTAAGAATCCACGAATAAGTACAAGTGAGGAATCTAACTACTTTGTGAAGCATAAGTGAACATACTAGGCATATTATGAGATGCAGTATGAAATAGATCGAACTTGTATGAACAGAAACTGCTTGTGGTAGAAAGTGATGAATCTATAGGATCAAAGGGTCCGTAAAAAGGAGGTTTTATTTACCACACGAAGAACTGCTAGACGGAGTGGGCGAGGAGGCCGAGCAGTTCGATCGTCCGTGCCCTAACTTGGCGATGGAGGACACCTACGGCGACGGCGGAGAAGACGATGTCCGCGGCCGGCATGAAGACGGCGTCGGTGAGGTTGCGACAGCTAAGCGCTTCATCGTCGGCATCGTAGAGGGCTAGCGATGGCGCTAGGGTTTGTGCGAGAGTGGAAGAAGGTATAATGACTGTGGTGAGGCGTGTATTTATAGGGATAGGGACGGCACAGTGTTATTACACAGGTGCCCCTGGCAACACGTGGCTATCATGCAACACATCGGAGGTTGTTCCACGTTCCCACACAGGCTTGGATTGTCGGGTGGTCGTTCCCACTTCTCCGGGTTTTAGGTGAAAAGGATTTGGCATTGAAAACGGATTAATGTTTGTCTCTGTGTCTTCCGCTGACAAGGATGCAGAGAAGACATTTTGACAGTGTCAATAGAATGCATATGATTTGGATAGATAGACTTAGGAAAGAAGCATAGAGGGGTTAGGGTCCGATCACATTCACTTAGTTCAAAAGATTCAGCAAGAAGCCATAGCTATAATTGAATGATGTAGAGGACAGAAACCAAATCAGTACGTTGAAGATAAACAGGAGAACTTTTTAATCATTGAAGACAAAAAAATGCGAAGACTTTGCAAATGTAACACCATGAGATAGACGACGCTTTAAGGGAAGAATTTTGGTGGTGGCGTTACCCACTATATAGGAAGTATTACACCCACACACGGCGCACAAATATCGTAGCGCTCCAAAGTCAAATCCACATTAATATATTCACACTCAGAATGTATGTCTTCATTGATTGAAGATATACTTTACTTCGTGTGTTGCACATCTATGTCATCAACATGCTTAACTGTTAGGATGTGTGCCTGATCATAGGACATTTGAGGATTCCAAGATATTCAGCTCACACCGTAACTTGCAGAACCTCTTCTCATCCAAGGGCTTGGTGAAGATATCTGCCAAGTGCTCTTCAGTGTTGATGTGTATGATATCAATATCTTCCTTCATAACATGATCTCTGAGAAAGTGATGACGAATTTCAATGTGCTTTGTCTTCGAATGCTGAATTGGGTTGTTGGCAATCTTGATGGCGCTTTCGTTGTCGTAGTAGAGTGGCTGTAACGCCCCAAGACCGGAGATTCAGATGCCATCCATGGATTCCGGGTTTCGTCATGTGTTTTGTTATATGCCATGCCATCTTTACAGAGGTGCTTGCCATGTATTTTTGTGATATTCGTGGTGACTAGCACAAGCTTGCAAAGTAGCGTAATCGGTAATGCTGATTTCAGGGACTTAGATTTTCTCTAAGTCCTTGTCCTGATTTTGTTGTTATGCCATATGTTCATGTTGTTTCCTAGTGATCTGTGCCTCTTTTGAGGATGATCATTAAGTATGTTTTGTTAACATTGGGGTGCTCTATCCATCCATGTCTTTGTTTTAATTTATGGAGCACCCTAGCTTGAGTCAATCGAGCTCTACTTTTGCTATAAAATGTTCCTGGCAGATTGTTGACATGATTAGCGATTTTGCCGAGGTTGTTGCTATTGATCCGTGCATGCTATGTTGTTGTTCTTGCCATGTCTAGCTTCTATGCCATGTATTCTTGATGGGTGTATGCTTAGTTTGTCATGCAATGCTCTGTGGTGAGTGCATCAAGCTCGTGAACATGCCTACTCGTTAACTGATTTGCATGCTCCAGTTTTTCACCAAGTCTGGGATCTGTTTATGTTTTTGCCATGTTCACATGCTTGCAATTGTATTTTATGATCCCTTTTGGCTCAAGGACACTAAGGGACTTTTGTTAAGTGCTTTGAGTAGCTTCATGCTGTGCCTTGCTTTGCCATGTTAAGTTTCTGTAGCATGTAGTTTTCATGCTCTAAAGTGTGCTTCCTGATGATAAATTCTAGACTTGTGTTAATTTCACTAAGTTTGAAACCTGTTATCATTTGAAAATAACATCATATGATGTAACTCCACCATGGGGCTTTGAACCCACATCCACATGGTTAAGAGCTTTGTGCTTTACCAACTGAGTAGTGGATCTTTCAATATAATGGTTTTAAAACTTGTGTACCTTGAATTGTTGACAGGAGCAATTGGTAGCCCCCAAGGGCCGGCTCATTACAATGTGATGAGTCGGGTCTTCAATAAGGTGAGCAAAAAATGACTTTGCATTAGCCCCCAAGTATCATGATGCATGCTTGCAGCAACATGAGACTTGCATACTTGATGTAATCTCAACTTGAATAATGTAGCCGCCAAGTGCCGGGTCGTAAGCCTGCAGCGACTCGGGACTATTCCTTCAATTGTAGAATAAATCTTATCCATTGATAATAGATAGCCATTGCACTAAAGCGACTTTGAAAACCTCAATCATAATATTGGTTATTGATAACCATAATAAAAATCCAGCCATGTTGGCTATTTGAAGATTTGAATAATATAATCCGGTCTAAAAAACCTCAATCATTCAATATCATTATGAAAATCCAGCCAATTTTGGCTATGAAAGATATGAATACCTTACCAGTTGATAAGTAAATCCGGAGTTTAAATACTCGGCGGCTCTTGGCCGATGGCGACTTAATGCGCATTCATTGTAAGCCGGAATTTTTATAATCCGGTGGCTAATAGCCTTTGAAATAGTCCAAAACGGATAACCCTTTTGAAGCATCAATTTCGATGATGAGCTTGAATTTATATGTCATAATTCTGCAAATCCTGCACAAAGTGCAAATAACATATGCCCTGGCGACTTAATGTCAAAAGCCATGGTGGGTAGCCACCCAAATGCATTCTTATCCTGCACACAAGTAGATCACAAGAACCCTTGGCGATTTACCGTAGGGCGGGTCATAATGCCCAAACACATAGCCAGGGTTTATAACCAAGGCTATAATTGAAGATAATCAAATATGACATAGATGATACCTGTGACATAGAATCACCTCGTTGGTTTAACCAACTTTGGTAGTAAGGGTGGTAACCCCAATCTTGACTATTGAGAACTCCTTCCTTAATTTGCCGGATTATGATAATAAACCGTACCGGGGTATAATAAACACCGGATTTTCCTTATAATACTGGCAACTTGTTAGTCAAAACCAGACCGGGTTAAAGAACGCCGGATTAGAACTGATCATGCACTGACAACTTGTTAGTTGAAAGCAAAGCCGGGTCAAGGATGCTGGTTTATCAGAAGATGTTATAAATCTCATCAAAGGAGAAAAAACTTGGCAAATGAAAACTTGTAGTCGAGGCTTTTTATGAGCTGCCAGGCTCCAAATCGAGGCTTTTCATGGGCTGCCTGGCCACTGAATTAACCATTTCACAAAGCCTCTTAAGATGGACCTTAATCTTTAACCAATCATGTTTTAACTTTGACAAGTTTAGGGTCTATGAGATTGACTGTCAAACATTCGCGGGTCGTACCAGGTTTACCTGGGCGGAGTGACTTACTTAAAGAAGGCGGGTTAATCTGGGGTTTTAGGTGCGAACACCAGGCTTCCAAGCCGGGCTTGATAGCCTATTACAAGGGTGCAGACTCTTAGTTCGATGCGAAGCAAAGAGCCCCCAAGTAACTTCCCTGGTAGCCTTACGCCGATCAAGAGGTGTAGCTATGGTTCGAATACGACCAAGCCCCCAAGTGATATATTTCTGAGCTGTGCTCATCGGGTGCCTATGTTTGAGTTGTGTTGTGCAACAAATTCTCTTTGGCCCCTTATGATAATATTGGCTTGATAGATGGATCAATATGTAATCAGAACTCCGCTTTATAAACAGAAGCCCCCATGTGATCAATAATATGATAAGACAATAAGGCAGGATAACCCATGTTTGAACCGCGCATCATGGCAACAGGCCCTCTTCGGCAACCTTTAACTTTTTGCAAGAGATAAATTCTTCTTGAACCAGGATTTTGAACCGGAGATTGAGCGCTTCAAAGCTTTGTGGGAGACATCTTTCCCTTGAACCGGATTTTAAACCGGAATCTTCATTTTCAGCCAGAAATTTTTGACGGCCTTTAAACTCGAACTTGCGAGAAGTTAATTCCTTTTTGAACCGGACATTTTTAAACTGGATTTGAGAGCTTCAAAGCTTTGTGGGAGAACATATTTCCCTTGAACCGGATTGTAAACCGGAATCCTTTCTGATGAACCAGAACTTCTTCATTGAGCCGGGATTTTGTAACTGTTATATACTTTCTAAGCCGGAAATTTTCTGACGGCCTTTCAATTTTCATCAATATAACAGTAGCCTCCGGGACCGGGTTATCTTTCCCTCCATCGTCCTGGGGTTCTTAAATTTGCTGAAACTGGCAAGATTTGCTAAGTCATGTCATCGTAGCCCCCGAGTCTCAAGGTGACTCGAGGAGTTGGCTTGAGATGCTCCATATTTGACCGTGATATAAATCGGCATAAGGTGTATATCATTGGTGTTGATAGCACGATGTGAATCCACAGAAGGTTGAGGTGACTGTGGCGGGTTATAAATGTTCCGTATGAGCCGTGTCAGCAACTCGGCCAATGGTTCCTTCCAACTGACTATTTGAAGTTAACCAAACTGCAATGGCGGCGACTTGTGCGCCTGCTCATTGAGCCATCCAGTGCAAACGGCGGTTAATGATAATTTGCCTCCAATTTGAAAGAAAATTGCGCTACTCGAGCAGTGACTGGCTTTATACTCAATAAACAGCTCATGCAAACAGATGCGGCCCGATGTGTTGATGTAAATCAAGCCTCGGGAGACGGACGACAAAGACGACTGCGGCTTCAGAGGTGGCACAGACACATGAATCGGCCACGGCGTTGTAAACCGGTGTGGACGGGCGAGTTAGCCACATCATATTGATGTAAACCGGTCTTCAAAATGGTGGCTTGCACATATATTCATTGATCTTGATGGCATGGTAAGATACTAGCGCATTATAATGGTGGCGCGAGTTATACATCCATGACACAACCATAGCTTTTGAAGTGAATAATTGTCCTGCATAAACAATATTGCAGACCAAGGCAAAGATAAACTGATCCTTGACAAAAATAATATGTGCTAATAAAATCCCACACGGGTGATGATCCTTGACAAAGAAGTTGATGATCACTAGGTGAAAGTGAAATCCCACACGGGTGAATCGACCGCGAGAGCAGACAGATGAATCGGCCGCGATGTTTATAAGTCGTTGCGGACGAGCAAATTGTCCTCCTCATTGTAAGCCGATGCGGACGCGTGAACCGGTCGCGAGGGCAGGTGGGCGAGTCATCTGTGGCACTATAATGCGGGGCGGACAGGTGAGTCGGCCTGCCCGTTGATGTAAACCGGACCATGACACGCCTGTCCGTGAAGCCGTGTGGCACAGCCGAACATGCATCCTTAGTATACCTCCACCCCCTTTTTTTAATAGTTGCCCTGCATAAAAACATTACAGACCAGAGTAATTGTTGTCGGATGAATTAACATGTACTCATAAAGTACATATAGGAAAAATAACACCTGGTATTTTTTGCCGGATGTTGGCGCTGGATAATGCATAGTGCTGCTTTTGTTTTTGACAGAAGAGTTGACTAGTTCTGTGTCTTCTAGTGCTTGAGGTCTCCACATAACCCGGCCGGAACTTTTTGAGCCAGAATTTCTGGACCAGAACTTCTTGATAATTCGGCCAGAACTTTTGATAATCCAGAACTTTTGAACTGGAACCTCTTGATAATCCGGCCGGAACTTGTGATAGTCCGGAACTTTTGAACAGGAACCTCTTGATAATCCGGCCGGAACTTTTGAACTGGAACCTCTTGATAATCCGGCTGAAACTTTTGAATTGGAACCTCTTGATAATTCGGTTGGAACATTTTTTTCATAATCTAGGTCAGAACTCTTTATCGACTCGGACGGAACCTTTTGGTGATTCGGCTGGAACCCTTTGATGATTCGGACAGAAATTTTCGTCGAAGTGATCGGAACTTTTTTGTGATTCAGACGGAACCTTACATCGAGGCGGTCAGAACTTTCCAATGATCCGGTTGGAACTTTTCAACGAGTCGGCGGAACCTTTCGATGAGCCTGACGGAACTTTTTCGGTGAGCCGGCTGGAACTCTCCGACGAACCGGCCGGAACTTCTTCAATAAGCCGGACGGAGCTTCCGATCCCTGGGATAGCGCCCTCCAAAAACTCAACATCACCGTGCGCAGGCCCCACGATTGGCGCCAACTGTCGTGGAATTGTCACGGCAGATGTCCTAGTGTGAGGACTTAGTCGTGAGGCCAACGCATCTTTGTAGTGGCTTGAGAGGGGTTGAGCAGAATCAAGAGACGCATCACAAGACAAGGATTTAGACAGCTTCGGGCCCCGGGAAACATCATTCGGTAATAGCCCTACATGTTGTTTGTGGCTAGGTCTCATTGAGGGAGTTGCCGGTAAGCCGTCTCTTTGTGTCTAGCCCTAGAGATTGTTTGTTGCTTGTCCCTCTTGGGGTGTCCTGCCCCTCCTTATATAAGTTGAAGGGCGGGTTACATGTGGAGTCCTATTAGGATTAGGACTAACCTATTACAAGTAGAGTCCTAGTCTTGCTTCCTTTGTAGGAGAATATTCCTTATGCCTTTCTTCTTAAACTGGCCCACCTTTATATGAACCGGCATACTAGGCCTTGGGCCTTGTTGTCCGTCTGAAGCACCCACCGGGTCACCAATGAGTCTTCAGGCTCATGAGTCGTCACACCAGTGAGCCGCCAGACACGTGAGTCACCAATCCTTTGGCGGTTACCAATGAAACATCAAGTCTGGCCGGGTCATACCGTTGGGTATATCCCTGACACTCACTGTTCATCTAGAGGCTGCATCGAGCGGCTTCAGTTAGTAGCAGTAGCGAAGGAATTGCTCGATCGGGTTCAGTTAACAGCCATCGGTCGATCGCTCGGGTTCACTAACACGTAGCCTGCAGTGCAATCTCTCGGGTTCAGTAGGCGAATGCCTCTCTCGGAGCCCAACGCCTCGCACCCACGCACGTGCGTGTACGAGAGAAACGCGCAAACCTCCATGCATCGCTCGGCCCCGACCACCCACCGTAACCGGGAACACCCCAATATTTTCCTCGCCCTCGCTTCTACCACAATTTTTTTCGTTATGGACGGCCCAAAGAATGTCATGCAGCTGCGTCTCCGGCCCGCCCAGGACAAAAAGCCCATTTTCTGTCATGATTTTTTGTCATAGAAGTAGGAGCCCACCACATTTATGATGATACCGGGCTTTGTCACAATTATCGTCATAGAAGTGTCACAAGTATGACAGAAAAAAAATTGTTCTGCCCAAAATGTCACGGATGTGTCTTTTTTTGTAGTGAAGGGGACATGATCTCTACTTTGACAAGATGTGACGATGGAAACCGCATCTCGAAACATGGAGCGGCGAACGAAAAAAGGTTCAAAATTATGACTGGGCGGACGTGATGTTATATTGCAAAAAGTTGTCAGCGGATTGGACTCGTGGATTATTATATTCTCTGCGGTTGTGTGTGGTGTGTGTATTACAGGTCCGAACACGACCATTACGTCTGAAGACCATCTTAGAGTTCGGAAGGACGAACCCGCCTTGCAATGCCGAAGACAAATCTACGCGACGGATACCTTATCATTGAAGCCAGGTTCATGGGCTACTGAGGGAGTCCTGGACTAAGGGGTCCTCGGGCGTCCGGCCTGTTAGCCATGGGTCGGACTTATGGGCTGTGAAGATACGAAGACCGAAGACTGCACCCGTGTCCGGACGGGACTCAACTTGGCATGGAAGGCAAGCTTGGCGATCAAATAAGTAGATTCCTTTCTTTGTAACCGACCTTGTGTAACCCTAGATCCTCCCGGTGTCTATATAAACCGGAGGACTTAGTCCGAAGAGAGGACAATCATGACCATAGTCATACAGGCTAGGCTTTTAGGGTTTAGCCATCTCGATCTCGTGGTACTTATTCATCAAGATCAATCAAGCAGGAAGTAGGGTATTACCTCCATAGAGAGGGCCCGAACCTAGGTACACATCGTGTCTCCTGTCTCCTATTACCATCGATCTTAGACGCACAGTTTGGGACCCCCTACCCGAGATCCACCGGTTTTGACACCGACAGCATGCGCTTTGGACCCATCCTCCTGTGGATTTCATCCAGAAAAGATCTACCTTTGTATCCGAAAATTGCACCACATGACCAATTCACCCTATCACACTTTATTGTTGAATGAGAAAAGGTATCTTGGTGTCCTCCTATCTACTAATCTAGGTTACGGGCATATGGCTCTCGTGTGATCTCGTCCCTTCTCTGGGCTTCGTCCGCCCCTTAATTATATAGGTGGACAAAGACATGTAGTTAATTTGGTACTTATATTCGGGGGATATGATATGATCAGGTGATCCAATAGTTGTGGGGATCGTATATCCCATAACCGTCGAATCGCCAAAGTAGCATGCTTGTCCTTATCCCTTAGAGTGCCTACTCGGGGCAACATGGCATAGAAGTCGGGAGACCATATATAATCTAGCCTATGAGTTCATCTGGATATGCCCATAAAGCATCTTCCTTACTCATTGACACCTAATGGGCCACCACAACGCAAGTCCAATGGATCGGCCGATGCACCCAGTACGAGATAAGCATGTTCCTAGATGGCTTGTAGGTGAGGAATGGGCATGGCTAAGCCCTGAAAACCATTGCTATACATACGAGTTCTGTTCCTAGAAATATTTGTTGAAAGCACGCCCACGCAAAACCCATCCTGATCCCAGAAATTTTGGCGGGAGAAGAGTTATGTTCATAATCACCAATGGTCTCCACCCGGTCACACCACCGCCTGCTGCACCCCTTTTCGATCATTCTAAACACGTCGACCCACTCTATAATTTTGTCGGCATCAGAACATCCGCGCTAGTCCACCCTGTTGCCACATCCCTCTCTCACTGTCAAGCCGCCCTACGAACCACCTCCGGGCATGGGCACATCTCCCAGCCTCCCATACAACACCACCCCGCCAACCCAAACTCAACGTACGTGGACAACGAAGCTCAACCAAGAGATCGTCCACAATCGCACCATCATCTATATTGTTGCCTTCCAAGTTGTGCTTCGGCCATGCTAGGGAGACTTAGCAAGGGTGGCGATTCATGCATGAGCCTTCATACATCATCGTTGTCATCTCTCTCTCTCTCTCTCTCTCTCTCTCTCACTCCTAACATCCTTGTACCAGACTACTCTCAAAACTCTCCGTGTAGCGACATCTTGTCCCATGCCCACAACATGTTCAACACAAGGACCAAGGGGTATTTTTTTTCTTTTAATATGTCAATTTGTAAAAAAGTGTAAATTCATAGATGACCATGCTTGTTAAAGAGTTTTTTCATGACACGTTGTTAGAGGAGGAGTAAGATGATGATGGTTTTGACATGCCATGTTGATAGTAATGGAAGAAGAAAAAGGAAGAAGGACCTTACCAGGTTCTCAGCAGGTCATAGGTACATTTGGCCCAGTAGGACAGAATGACATGCCAAGATGATGATGATTATTGCATCGACATTTTAGTGGAACTTGATAATCTAGTCAAGCGATATTTCAAAATGTCGATGGAGCTCTTTCTACGCATTGCAGTTATGGTCAAAGCGCATAGTCCTTGTTTCACTCACAGGAGGGGTCATACTAGACAATACAGTGAAAGTGTTGTTCTGAAATATACTACGACAATGAATGTGCTTGAATATGGAATCCCCGTATGACTTGGTTGATGAACATACCCGCTTGGCCGAGGACCTAGTCATGATTTGTATAAAGAGATTTGTAGAAGCTATTATTGATATCAATGGAGGATATTATCTATGAGCACCTAGTGTACACGACATGGCAAGATTGATGGAGATTAGTGTGGCGAGAGGGTTTTCTAGGATGCTTGCGCGCATCGACTGCATGTATCAGAAACAGAATAATTGCCCCCTTTGAATGGTCTGAGCAGTATGCCGCCATTGCCATCATCGAATCCTCTATGAGAATTGGCATTGTTACTTTGGGATGCATGGATCTTACAATGATCTCAATATCCTATGAAGATTTCATCTTTTTGCAAGGCTTTCTATCGCGGAAACTCCAACTTGCAATTTTGAAGTCAGTGGTCATCAGCATGATAATGGCTACTACCTTGAAGATGTCATGTACCCCTCATGCTCCATATTTGCGAAGACAATTCCAAGCCCTAAAGGCAACAAGAGACCTCATTTCATCATAGCTCGAGAAACATTGAAAACAAATATTGAGAGACCTCTTGGTATGTCGCAAGCCCGCTCTAGCTTGTACGTGGGCCTACTACATGTTGGGACATGAAAATATTATGGAGGAGCATGACATGCTGTGTTATCTTCCACAAGATAAGAGACTGGATTTTTTGCTGCTAGGGAGCTTGTTAGTCCTCAACACCATGGCAATACAATCCAAATGCTTCTTGAAGTGCATCGGCAGCTCCAAGATCAGCAAGCTCATGTGCAACTACAAGAAGATCTTGATGGGAAAAAACAAACTACGGGAAGATCTCATCGAGGTCCAATGGCACCTTAGATTAGTCTTTGTAAATTATCATACGAACCATTATCAATGAAAAGATATGCACCCGCTGCGTATTCGCGAAAAAAATATCATTCGAACCATTTGTTTACACTATTTGATTCATTCCGACCATTGGTCGTGTTTGAGCTCGTATTTCAAAATTTTGAAACAAAAACTTTGAAATATCGTTAAAAATTGTATGTATCAACGACGTCAGGATTTGAAGTAAAATGATGTCGAAAACTAGGCAAAATGAGGTTTAAATTTGTAATAGGAAGTAGCAGGAGAAAAGTTACAAAGATTAAAGTTTCGGGGATTGGTAGGTTAGTAGAATGCAAACCAAAATACGGATGCCGCGACTCTGTATACCGTGAGTATACCGGGCCGGGCTAGCCAAGCCCGAGCCAAAAAACCTGGGCCCGAGCCCTGCCCGGCCATCGGGCCTAGTTTTTGGGCCCAAGCCCGGCCCGAACATGCAAAAGCCCGCCGGGCCTTGGGCCGGGCCCCTTCAGAAAACTGCAAAAATGACGGGCCCGAGCCTGGCCAGGCCACCGGGCTCAAAATCTAGGCCCGAGCCTGGCCCGGGAGCAGCGTCTGGCCGGGCCGGGCCGGGCTGCCCATGGCCAGGTCTAGCCGTGAGGGGGGATGAGTGGAACATCACACTGCTTTATATGAACGATCTTGCCTAGTTATGATTCCGATCCCTGTTGTGAGTTCGTACTAAGAATTCAAATCCGTACCCAATATGGATTGGAGTGAGGACACCCACGGCGTGGAACGGACGCGTCGCGATCATCTCAGCAGGACAGTCGGACTCGATCAGACAACATCGAGCCTCCGATTACTTCCGGAATTTGAATGATTAATGGATTTGCAAACCGTGGCGCCCAAGTGTTTCTTCTCTTCTCGCCACGCACGCGGTTCCGACTCCTTCCCGGGTCGTGGCCTGAACATGAAACGGAGCCAACCATGCAGCGGTGCCCAGCTATAAGTCAATTCACGGCGATCGATTCTGCAGCCTTCTCTTCTCAAACCTGACCTCCTTCCCCCTCAATCCCTCCAGCCCCCTCGGATCGCGTCCGCTTCGACTCTTGACGACGATGGAGGCAGCCATGGAAGGCAAGCGGCGACGCCTCCCTGATGCGGGGGTGGGGCATGCCGTGTCGCCGCCCAGCAAGCGCCGCTGCGACGGTGGTGACCAGGACTCCCGCGCAAGCAAGAAGCGGGCGGACGGGCGTGCCTCTTCCGCCGCTTCTGCCGTCGCGCAACTTTCTTGCGCCAGGATCAGGCAGTATGTGCGTGAGTCGCGCCCCAAGGAGGAGAAGACCGAAGTCAGCGCCGGCGACAAGTTCCAGGTCGTGATTAAGAAGCAGAACGCCGACAAGCGAATCTCTTGCATCGGACGGAACGGGGCGTCGAGCCAGGTCAGAGCCCGCGCTGTCGCAGACAACGTGACGCAGAAGGCCGGCCAGGGAGCTTCATGCACCAGGAGCAGACCGGCGGTGCAGGCGTCGCGCCTAAACGGAGAGATCGAGTTCATCAGCAGCGGCGTCAGTGTTCTCTGCAACGGCGCGCACGGCGTCGCCAAGAACGAGAAGCAGCAGGAGTCCGGCGAGCGGGTCCAAGCGATCGCAACGGCCAGCATCCCGCAGCTAGCTCGCCAGGCGCCGCCGTCGTCGATACCAAAGGATCCCATTGACCCGGACAATGAGTTCCGCGCGGCCCTTGCGGCTGCTCGCCGAGCCATAGTCAGACGGCGGCGGGAGGAGGCTCGCCGAGAGAGGGACAAGGTGGTGCAGACCGTCTACTTCAACGACCCTAACATGACTCTCGAGAACCTGCTGAAGGCCCAAGCCCTGATCGGTTCATGCTGAGATTTTTGTACTTCTTGCTAGAGCTTTAGATGCTCAGACCCACGATCATCATCGCTCCCTGATCATGGATGTCAAGGTCGGGAATTTTGTAATAGGATCTTCAATTAGTGGCATTTTTGTTGGGAGGCAACGGATCCATTAAGAATTCCTGGCTTATGGCCAACCTCGATGTGAGTTGTAAGAACAACTCCAAGATAGGGACCTAAACGGATACGGATTTTGTTCATTTAGGTCGCGCGTCCATCTAGCGAACATGCGGCGGACACGCGAGGACGATGTATACACCCAATGCAAAGACATGCAGCGGACCCATTTGTTGTCTCTGTGGCTGGTCCCTGCGGCCAAAACACAAAAAAAAATCCCCAAATCAGCGCCAAACAAACCGGCTGGGAAATCCTCAAGAACAGCAGGGGAAGGGGCCGGCGATGTGCTTCCGACAGCATGCTATTACGGAGCTGCCGCCAGCGAAGCAAGCGCCCGTGCAGGTTGAGCAGAAAGCACCGGGCTAGAGCTCTCCGCTAAAACGGCGCTCTTTAGGAGCCACCGGCGGCATGGTGCGGCAATGAGTTTGTTCAGCGCTGAGTTGAGAAAAAAAATTGTGGCCAACGGCACGGAGACGAGCGCAGCCGCCGATGGGAGCTTGCCTGCAGTTCCCCGTCGAGCGGGCCCGCGGTGCGTGTGGGCTGCAGCGTGCGGCGGCGCTTGGAGGAGGCCTCGCCGGCGAGGACGGTGGAGGAGGCGTAGGCGGAGGCCTCGCCGTCAAGGACGGCAACTTGCCGCGAGGAAGACAACTTGTGGCGGCGCTGGAATGGGTGGGGATCTCGCCTGCATTTCCCGTCGAGCGGCCCATGTGGTGACGCTGACTAGTGGGAACAGGGCGGACACGAGAGGGCAGCAATAGATGAGAGCGGACGACGGGAGCGTCCGTCTTTGTCTGTCACAGACCCATTTATGGCCCATATTTGCGCTCGATTTAGGTTAGATGGATAACAAACAGACAACAGGCAGGCACGCGCGTCCGTTTGGGTCGTCCCGTTGGATTAAGTTTCTGTCCGGATAGTCCAAACGGAGAAAATGAGTCGCTGGGTGGAGTTGCTCTAACCATCATATACTATACAAATCAATAAATTTGTAAATTCCACCTTTATCTTAAGAAAAACAGAGACATTGTGTCTTTCTTGTGCCGAATGGAAATCAGAGACATTATCGTCTTTGTTTTTTTTGAGCATCAGTACAAACACAAGCGCTCATATACACGCTCATACACTCACCCCTATGAACGCACACACGCACACCCTATCACTATGAGCACCTCCGAGAGACTGAGCCGGCATATCATCTTGAGATTTACGAAGTCACCGTAGGCGCCTCGTCGTCGACGGGAACGTCTCCTCCCACTGAAAGCGCATCGCCGGAAAATCCTGAAATAAATCCAGAAATAATGCGAGCACCAAGATTTGAACCCTGGTGGGTTGGGGATACCACTGTCCACCTAACCAACTCAACCACAGGTTGATTCGCATCGTCTTTGTTAATCTGTGTTGTTGATGTTGCTACAGAAAATGAGACTAATTAATTACCATTCGAACTATTTGTTTAGACTATTCGATTCATTCGGACCATCTGTTGTGTTTGAGCTCGGATTCTACGATCAATTTTGCTAGATGAGTCCTGTCGTAGCCATACTGGGTGTGGGGGTTGCTCGCTAGTCCAGTCGTCGCCACAAAGACGACCATCGGGGTGCACTTGCGTGCCCTTGTGGCGCTCATGCCCCTGTATCAAGCGATCTCCTCTGTGCACCTCAACGATGTGAAGTAGATGGTCTTCTTGCATGATCACTGTGTCGGTGTAGGTCCCCTTTCCCCATTCATGCCAGCCCTCTTGCATACTAACATGTCGGAGGCATCTGTGAGCATTGTCCTCGCATCTTGCTGTAGTGTGTACTCGTCCTGCGCCTCACCCATGTGGCCAAGGGGGGACTAGGGTGTGTTTGGTTGCCATAGTGATTAGTAGTTGCGTAGCATACACATCTTAACCCAGCCTAACTCTAAAAAAACAGCCTCATATGCGACATGTGCGAGTTGTTTGGTTGCCTGCATCTAGGGTCCTTACATTAGGTAATACGTAAGTGCACTTTGTTTGGTTGCCTACATTGGCCCAATCGCCACATGAACTCGGAGTTTGGTTGCACGCATGAGGTATGATTAGGAGTTAGCACTTCACTTAGCAAACATGGTTAAGAGCTAGCAGAGGGAAGGGGAGAAGAAGTGCAATGTGCGCCGGACAATGGCGACTACGATGGATAGTGGTCGTGGCACCGTGTCCGACATGACAAGCATGGAGTCGTGGGCGAGCGACCTCGTCGGCGGCACGGGGAGCGACACCATCGGCGAACTAGTTGCAGTGCCCGCTCAAAGACAGTGGACAGAGGAGGAGAATGCAGTGCCCGCGCCATGGTATCGTCAATGCAGTGGACGAGAGAGGAGGCCGAGATGATCGACGTCGGAAACGACTCCAGTGTAGTAGGGCGAGAGAGAGGTGTTGGAAATATGCCCTAGAGGCAATAATAAAATGGTTATTGTTATATTTCCTTGTTCATGATAATTGTCTGTTGTTCATGCTATAATTGTGTTATCCGGAAATCGTAATACATGTGTGAATACATAGACCACAACATGTCCCTAGTGAGCCTCTAGTTGACTAGCTCGTTGATCAACAGATAGTCATGGTTTCCTGACTATGGACATTAGATGTCATTGATAACGGGATCACATCATTAGGAGAATGATGTGATGGACAAGACCCAATCTTAAGCATAGCACAAGATAGTGTAGCTCGTTTGCTAGAGCTTTTCTAATGTCAAGTATCCTTTCCTTAGACCATGAGATTGTGCAACTCCCGAATACTGTAGGAATACTTTGGGTGTGCCAAACGTCACAACGTAACTGGGTGACTATAAAGGTGCACTACGGGTATCTCCGAAAGTGTCTGTTGGGTTGGCACGAATCGAGACTGGGATTTGTCACTCCGCATGACGGAGAGGTATCTCTGGGCCCACTCGGTAAGACATCATCGTAATGAGCTCAATGTGACTAAGAGTTGGTAACGGGATGATGTGTTGCAGAACGAGTAAAGTGACTTGCCGGTAACGAAATTGAACGAGGTATTGGGATACCGATGATCGAATCGCGGGCAAGTAACGTACCGATTGACAAAGGGAATTGAATACGGGATTGATTGAATCCTTGACATCATGATTCATCCGATAAGATCATCGTGGAACATGTGGGAGCCAACATGGGTATCCAGATCCCGTTGTTGGTTATTGGCCGTAGAGTTGTCTCGGTCATGTCTGCATGGTTCCCGAACCCGTAGGGTCTACACACTTAAGGTTCGGTGATGCTAGGGTTGTAGAGATATTAGTATGCGGTAACCCGAAAGTTATTCGGAGTCTCGGATGAGATCCCGGACGTCACCAGGAGTTCCGGAATGGTCCAGAGGTAAAGATTTGTATATAGGAAGTCCAGTTTCGGCCACCGAGAAAGTTTCGAGGGTCACCGGTATTGTACCGGGACCACCAGAAGGGTCCCAGGGGTCCACTGGGTGGGGCCACCTATCCCGGGGGGGCCCATTGGCTGAAGTGGAAAGGGAACCAGCCCCTGGTGGGCTGGTGCGCCCCCCTTGGGCCTCCCTTGCGCCTAGTGTTGGAAACCCTAAGGGGGTGGGGGCGCCTCCACCTGGCTTGGGGGCCAAGCCACCCCCTAGCCCCCCCATTAGATGGGATCTCTAGGGGCCGCGCCCCCAGGCCCCCTATATATAGTGGAGGGGAGGGAGGGCAGCCGCACCCAAGTCCCTGGCGCCTCCCTCCCTCCCGTGACCTCTTCCTCCCCGCTTGCGCTTGGCGAAGCCCTGCCGGGATCCCGCTACTCCACCACCACGTCGTCGTGCTGCTGGATCTCCATCAACCTCTCCTTCCCTTGCTAGATCAAGAAGGAGGAGACGTCTCTCCCAACCGTACGTGTGTTGAACGCGGAGGTGCCGTCCGTTCGGCGCTCGGTCATCGATGATTTGGATCATGATGAGTACGACTCCATCAACCCCGTTCTCTTGAACGCTTCCGCTTGCGATCTACAAGGGTATGTAGATGCACTCCTCTCCCTCTCATTGCTAGATGACTCCATAGATTGATCTTGGTGATGCGTACAAAATTTTAAATTTCTGCTACGATCCCCAACAGTGGCATCATGAGCTAGGTCTATGCGTAGTTTCTATGCACGAGTAGAACACAAGTTGTTGTGGGCGTTGATTTTGTCAATTTACTTGCCGTTACTAGTCTTATCTTGATTCGGCGGCATCGTGGGATGAAGCAGCCCGGACCAACCTTACACATACGCTTACATGAGACTGGTTCTACCGACTGACATGCACTAGTTGCATAAGGTGGCTAGCGGGTGTCTATCTCTCCCACTTTAGTCGGATCGGATTCGATGAAAAGGGTCCTTATGAAGGGTAAATAGAAATTGGCATATCACGTTGTGGTTTTTGGCGTA
Organism: Triticum aestivum; assembly: GCF_018294505.1. Lineage (NCBI taxonomy): Eukaryota > Viridiplantae > Streptophyta > Magnoliopsida > Poales > Poaceae > Triticum > Triticum aestivum. The sequence goes on along the minus strand of NC_057797.1, from coordinate 154,080,947 downwards.
GGTAAGAAACGTTCTTGCTAGAAACCTATAACAGCCACATAAAATTTGCAACAACAATTAGAGGACGTCTAACTTCTTTTTGCAGCATGTGCCGTGTGATGTGATATGGCCAAAAGGATGTGATGAATGATATATGTGATGTATGAGATTGATCATGTTCTTGTAATAGGAATCATGACTTGCATGTCGATGAGTATGACAACCAGCAAGAGCCATAGGAGTTGTCTTAATTTATTTATGACCTGCGTGTCAACATAAATGTCATGTAATTACTTTACTTTATTGCTAACCGTTAGCCATAGTAGTAGAAGTAATAGTTGGCGAGACAACTTCATGAAGACACGATGATGGAGATCATGATGATGGAGGTCATGGTGTCATGCCGGTGACGATGATGATCATGGTGCCCCGAAGATGGAGATCAAAAGGAGCAAAATGATATTGGCCATATCATGTCACTATTTGATTGCATGTGATGTTTATCATGTTTTACATCTTATTTGCTTAGAACGACGGTAGCATAAATAAGATGATCCCTCGCAATAATTTCAAGAAAGTGTTCCCCCTAACTGTGCACCGTTGCTAAGGTTCGTTGTTCCAAAGCACCACGTGATGATCGGGTGTGATAGGTTCTAACGTTCGCATACAACGGGTGTAAGCCAGATTTACACACGCCATACACTTAGGTTGACTTGACGAGCCTAGCATGTACAAACATGGCCTCGGAACACGGAAGACCGAAAGGTCAAACATGAGTCGTATAGAAGATACGAACAACATGAAAATATTCACCGATGATGACTAGTCCGTCTCACGTGATGATCGGACACGGCCTAGTTGACTCGGATCATGTATCACTTAGATGACTAGAGGGATGTCTATCTGAGTGGGAGTTCATTTAATAATTTGATTAGATGAACTTAATTATCATGAACATAGTCTAAAAATCTTTGCAATATGTCTTGTAGATCAAATGGCCCACGCTAATGTTTCCCTCAAATTCAACGCGTTCATAGAGAAAACCAAGCTGAAAGAGGATGGCAGCAACTACACGGACTGGGTCCGTAACCTGAGGATTATCCTCATAGCTGCCAGGAAAGCATATGTCCTTGGTGCACCGCTAGGTGAAGCACTTGTTTTCCTGTAGAACAAGACATTATGAACGCTTGGCAGACGCGTAGTGATGATTACTCCCTGGTTCAGTGCGGCATACTTTACAGCTTAGAACCGGGGCTCCAAAAGCGTTTTGAGCAACACGGAGCATATGAGATGTTCCAAGAGCTGAAAATGGTTTTCCAAGCTCATGCCCGGGTCTAGAGGTATGAAGTCTCCGCCAAGTTCTACAGTTGTAAGATGGAGGAGAACAGTTCTGTCAGCGAGCACATACTCAAAATGTCTGGGTTGCACAACCGCTTGTCTCAGCTGGGAGTTAATCTCCCGGATGATGCGGTCGTTGACAGAATCCTTCAGTCGCTCCCACCTAGCTACAAGAGCTTTGTGATGAACTTCAATATGCAGGGGATGGAAAAGACCATTCCCGAGGTATATTCAATGCTGAAATCAGCGGAGGTGGAAATCAAAAAGGAACATCAAGTGTTGATGGTGAATAAAACCACTAAGTTCAAGAAAGGCAAGGGTAAAAAGAACTTCAAGAAGGACAAGGGAGTTGCCGCGCCCGGTAAGCAAGCTGCCGGGAAGAAGCCAAAGAATGGACCCCAAGCCTGAGACCGGGTACTTTTATTGCAAGGGAAACGGTCACTGGAAGCGGAACTGCCCCAAGTACTTAGCGGATAAGAAGGCCGACAATACCAAAGGTATATGTGATATACATGTTATTGATGTGTACCTAACCAGCGCTCGTAGTAGCTCCTGGGTATTTGATACCGGTGCAGTTGATCATATTTGTAACTCAAAACAGGAACTGCAGAACAAACGGAGACTGGCGAAGGACGAGGTGACGATGCGCGTCGGGAATGGTTCCAAGGTCGATGTGATCGCCGTCGGCACGCTACCTCTACATTTACCTACGGGGTTAGTTTTAAACCTCAATAATTGTTATTTAGTGTCACACCCTAGTTAGTTCAAGCATTAGAGTGTGCATCATGTTTAAATTCCTCTTAAATTTGAAATGGGGAAGACAGAACCCCCAGCCCCCCTGGAAACAACTAGGGTTTACTAAAATTATTTTCAATGAACCCAAAATGCCCTTCACAAAAAATTCATCATTTCTGGATTGGGCTAAAACCCCTGGAAAAATTGGTGCACTCTTTTCTAGGACATTCTGGATTTTCTGAATTAAATCATAAGTATTTGAATTTGGGCATTTAAATGCTATAAAATAATTTAAATGCTCAAATAATTCTGGAAATAAGTGTGGGCTGTTGGAAATAATCTAAACAGAGCACCTGATTATTTTCAGGATTTTTAAAGATGTCTAGATATTTTTAATAAAGCCCAACAGTTGCAGATAAATAGAAAAAGAAAACAAATAAAGAGAGAGAGAGAGAGAGAGAGAGAGAAACCCACCTGGGCCTCCCCTGTGCTGGCCCAGCCCACCTGGCCTGTGCCAGTCGTCACCCACCTCTACCAGTAGGCAGAGGCGTGTCGCCGGCGCGTGCACCCGCGGCCACCTCCTGCTTCCACCTCCTGCTGCCTCCTCGTCCCCATCCGAGCGCCACGGAGACGCCCAGCACCTCCCTGCACTCCTCCCCTCTCTCCCCCTCATCTCCCTCACCCTCCCCCGCGATGGCCGAGCACGATCCTCGCCGCCGTTCGCCGTAGTTGTCACCAGAGCCACCCCTCACCTCTCCGAAAAGCCCATTAGCTCCGCGCTGCCGTCCTCGCCCTCCTCGTCGACTCACGCGACGACGGACGCCTCCAAGCACCTCCCCGACGCCTTCTTCTTCCTCGGTCCGCCGAGATCGCCGGCAACGCCCCGACAACGTCCGACCTCCCCCGAGCCCGCTGAGACGCGTTCTGCAACCGCCGTGAGCTCCTCCACCGAACCCCCCTCTTCTTTGCTTCGTTTGCTCGCCGTAGATGCCGCCCCCTTGCTCACCGAAGCCCGCCGCCACCTCCACGAAGCTCGCCGTCGCTAGCAGCCCCGCCTGGCCAAACCAATCACGTAGGCGTGCTCTGGGCATCCCCAGGAAGCCGTAGCACGCCTCAGGCCGCTTGCTAGTGCACCGCAACCCTCGCGCCTGAGCTCGCCGAGCTCCGGCCGCTGCACTTGCCCTCGCCGTCGTCGCTGTAGGGCACCCCAGCTGCTACTGCTGGCCGCAATGGATGCGCGCGAGCCTGGGCGTCTCGTAGAGCCCTTCCGCTGCTCTTCCGGTCGCCGGAGGGCGAGTTCCGATGCCCCCCACCCTCCCTAGCATCGTCGACGACGAGCCGCGGGTCAACTCCGGCGAGTTGACCTGGGGGATTAACCCCGCTGACCAGGGGTTTGACCCCAGTTTGACCCCGCCCGAGTCACTGATAGGTGGGGCTGGCTCCTAACTAAATTAGATTAGTTTTAATTAGAGCTAATCACTCTGTTAGAGGTTAACTACCTCGTTAACTAACTCTCTCTCATTGACATGTGGGCCCACGGCCTAACTAACCTAGTTTAGTGCTAACTAAACACTAACTAACTCTGTTAGTTAGCTGAGACACTGACTGATGGGGCCCACCAGTCAGGTTTGACCTGGGCTGGCGCCTTTGACCCGCTGACGTCACAGTGACGCAGTCCTGACGCATTAATTCAATTACTGGATTTATTCTTTAATAGGATATTCCAGAAAATAGTCAAAACTTCTAAAAATCATAGAAAATCAACGATAGCTCCAAATGCAAAGATTTATATATGAAAAATGATCAGAAAAATTCAATCTATCCATCTGTAATGGTTTCATGCATGACAAAACAAGTTAACCTTTCTGTTTAAGCAGAATAAGGTAATGCACTAATAAGGCCATGTTTAATGAGCTAATATTTGAATCTTTGATTCAAATGAGTTCATCCCCTGCTGTTTTAGCTTGCATTAGGCCAAGACACTTTCATCTTGCCATGTCATAGCATGCATCATATTGTTGCATATTGCCATGTGTTGATTATGTTCGGTGTGACTTTCGTGGTAGGTTCTGCCTCCGAGGATAACCCCGAGTATCCGTCTGAAGGGCATTACCCTACTACCTCTACAATAGGCAAGCAACCATTGATCATTCCGATACAAACCCATGTTCTCGCTTCTGCTCTCGTTTACTGCATTAAGACAACGCGATTCAAACTGCTGAGTGCTACGGTAGTTGAACCCTTATCCTCTGCATGACCTGTCATTGCCACAGTAACTAGATGAAACCCACTGGCATGTGTAGGAGTTGATTGAGCCATGTATGTGATTCCTACCTTGCTATGCCTGCTATGCTTAGAGTTGCGTCAGGTCTGGTTCATCTGGGAGATGGGCTAGAGTGAAATGTTTATGTCGGTAATGTGAGGGGTGTGTTGAACATGTTTTGGTAAAGGTATCGATGAGAGGCCATGTAGGAGTACATGGTGGGTTGTTTCATTGAGACCGTCCATAAGAACTGAGATCTGTATGTGTGATTTATGATGCAGTTACTACCGTACATTGGGCCCGAAACCAATGGACCCTCTCGGCTTTTAAATACCCTAGTACTCTGTCCAGGAGTTGCAAATAGTTTCTGGTGTTTGTAGGTTATGTGTTGGTGGCCGTGCGTAGCGCTGACCCTAGGGGTGGGCTATGTTGCGGTAGATACACCGTGGCACGGTGTACCGAGTCACCCGTTTGGTGTCTCGGGAACCCTGTTCACATCGTTCAGGGCCGTATGTGGAAACCTCGGCCGGACTCCCTACGGATGGAACTTGGATAGGAGATAAACCTAGACTAGAGACTTAAGTGTTTAGGTAGGCCGTGGCCGACACCTTCGCTGGGTTTCCGCTTGAAGGTTGCCGAGTACATGTCGTGTAAACGGCGGTAAGTGGTGAAAGCGTGTGTGAAGAAGTATATCCCTGCAGGGTTAACATCATCTATTCGAATAGCCGCGTCCGCGGTAAAGGACTACTTGGTTGCCTATACAGTTCATAGACAAGTTAATGGATACTACTAAAAGACTCAAGATAAGTGTGAGTACCGACGATGGCCCTCTCGTAGGATGACGAGGGACGATCCCTGGTGGAGTATTGTGTTGGTGAGTAGTGGACTCGTGTGCGAAAACTATTTTACTAGTGAAGTTCCGTAGGATAGCTTAGCCAAGAGTTAAAGCTGGCTTGCTGCAAAAACCCCACCACCTTCTTGAGAATGAGCATGTATATTAGGTTCTGATGTAAGACTTGCTGAGTACCTTTGTACTCATGTTTGCTTAATTACTGTTTTCAGACGACAACACCGCCCCCTCTGATGAACTCATTTGAATCAAATACCAACACTGTCGGGACCCCGATCCTAAGTCACACAGATCTAGCATGTAACACTTCATATCACTTTGCGGCCTCACGCACGGTATTCCCACGGGTGCCACCTTACCTGGCCCGGGACCGTTTGCGTCTTTTGGCTCACGTATATGATAGTGTCGCTAGCATCCATATGACAGAGAACCCGGTTCGACATGACTAGTCGTGAACCCAAAGTAGCACTAACTTACGGGAACAGGCATACATGAATCAACCTCGAGCATGTCGGTCAACAGCGTATGAACCCGGGCTGTAGCACTGGGCTAACAAGACTCCGGATGTCAACGCGTGACATTTCCCCGAAGGGACAGACACAAGAACGAAGTGAATCACATGCCGGCCAGTCAAGTGTTCCGGAGCAGTAGTGCTGGGCTAGCAGGACTCCGGTGAACCGGGCTGTAGCGGACTACTATGGCTCATGGAAGCACAAGACTACATTTCCCCATAAGAGAGGCCATCAGAGGTAAACAACTAGGTTGTCAGATCCCACACATAGCAATACACGTTACACATATGCATAACATGCAAGTATGTGTTGTACAACATGGCATCACAACATAACTCAAACTCATATAGATAAAGGCCCAGAAGAGCCACATAGTATTCAATACAAACAGGGGTCTCATGACCCATCATTCAGAGCATACAAGCAACGGAAGCATTACATGTCTGAGTACAGACAACTACAAAGGAAAAGACTAAGAAGCCTGACTAAACACGACCCTCCCAAGGGTACAAGATCGCAGCTGGGATACAAGCTACTCGTCGAAGTCACTAGTGTAACCAACTGCAAAACATAAATAAGCAAACGTGAGTACAAAGGTACTCAGCAAGTCTTACATCAGAACTATCTACATATGCAACATTATCAACAAAGGGGGCGGTGGAGTTTTAACAGCAGCAAGCCAGCTTTGACTCAGTGGCTAACCTATACTACGAGTATCAGAAACTTCATGGAGGTGAGAAGACGCACACGAGTCCACATATTCACCATAACAATACTCCACTATGGATCCGTTCTAGTCTCCCTACGAGTCCACATATTCACCATAACAATGTCATGGCAATATGCTGTTGATTGAGCTAATGCAACTAGCAACCATATTAAATGAAGTTGGTTTGAACCAAGGGTTCAAATTCAAACTCCATATGTGCTTATTTAAATGTCATTTATGCAAATTTCCCTGTACAGCAACCCTAGGTTTTTCAAACATACATGCAAATGCCATAAACAGATTCCTTGAATTTTTCTGATAATTTTTCATATATAATTTATCTTATTTGGAGTTACGGTTGAATTTCTATGATTTTTAGAAGTTTAAATTGTTTTCTAGAATTTCCTGTATTATTTTAAATCCAGAAATTCCTTTTCTGTTGACCTGCTGACGTCATAATGACGTAATGCTGACGCAGTAAAAGAATTTCTAGATTTAAAATAATACAGGAAATTCCAGAAAACAATTTAAACTTCTAAAAATCATAGAAATTCAACCGTAACTCCAAATAAGATAAATTATATATGAAAATTATCAGAAAAATTCAAGGAATCTGTTTATGGCATTTGCATGCATGTTTGAAAAACCTAGGGTTGCTGTACAGGGCAATTTGCATAAATGACATTTAAATAAGCAAATATGGAGTTTGAATTTGAACCCTTGGTTCAAACCAACTTCATTTAATATGGTTGCTAGTTGCATTAGCTCAATCAACAACATATTGCCATGACATTATCATGCATCATAATTGTTGCATTGCATTGATTGTGTTCCTCTTTGTTTGCCGGTATTTGTCCCCTCTCGATAGACGTGGTTCCGACGACGAGTTCGATGACACCGATGAAGAACTATACTATATTCAGAAGTGCCAGGCAAGCAAAAACCCCTTGTTCATTCCGATACAATCCCACCCTCTTGCTCCTGCTCTCTTCTACTGCATTAGGACAACAACGATTCATTTGTTACTTGTTGCGGTAGTTGAACCCCTTATCCTCTGCATGACCTGTCATTGCCACAATAAATAGATGAAACCCACTAGCATGAGTAGGAGTTGTTTGAGCCCTGATGTGCCTACTCATTCATGCTTGTTTGTCATGCCTGCTATTGCATAGAGTTGCGTCAGGTCTGATTCATCGGGAATGAATCGGAGGTGTGTGAACATGTCTTACCGTGTGTGAGCTAAGTGTGTGAATACGTTTTTGGTAAAGGTAGCGGTGAGAGGCCATGTAGGAGTACATGGTGGGTTGTCTCATTGCAGCCATCCTCAGGAACTGAGTTCTGTGTCTGTGATCCATGAATAGCTACTATCACTCATTGGGATCCTTAATTGACCCTCTCGGCTTCTTAATCACCCTAGTACTCTGTCCAGGAGTTGCAACTAGTTTCTGGTGTTTGTAGGTTATGTGTTGGCGGCCGTGCATAGCGCTGACCCTAGGGGTGGGCTATGTTGCGGTAGATACACCGTGGCACGGTGTAACGGGCGCCCGTTTGGTGTCTCGAGAACCCTGTTCACATCGTTCGGGGCCGTATGTGGAAACCTCGGCCGGACTCCCTGCGGATGGAACCTGGATAGGCGATAAACCAGGACTAGAGACTTAAGTGTTTAGGTAGGTCATGGCCGACACCCTCGCCAGGCTTCCGCTTGAAGGTTGCCGAGATACATGACGTGTATATGGTGGTAAGTGGTGGGAGCGTGTGTGAAGAAGTACACCCCTGCAGGGTTATCATTATCTATTCGAATAGCCGGATTCCTTAGATATGGAAACTTGGACCCCTTGCATAGTTCATAGACAAGTGAAAGTGGATACCCTAAAACTGGCAAGATAAGTGTGAGTGCTATGGATGGCCTTCCCGTAGGGAGACGGGAGCGGATCCATAGTGGTGTATTGAATGGTGAATATGTGGACTCGTGCGCGCCACCTCAAAAGAGTTGCTTGTAGTCATAGTTCAGGTTGGCCACTGAGTCAAAGCTGGCTTGCTCCAGTTAAACTCCACCACCCCCTTTATTGATACTGATGCATATGTAGATAGTTCTGATGTAAGTCTTGCTGGGTACATTTGTACTCACGTTTGCTTAATTTATGTTTTGCAGAGAGACTTCCGTCTCGCTAGTAGTTATGCGTGGACTTCGACGTTTAGCTTGATACCTCAGCTACGATCTTGTGCCCTCGGCAGGATCTGGTAGATAGTCAGGCTTCTCAGCCTTTTCATTTGTAGATGTCTGTACTCAGACATGTTAAGCTTCCGGATGTGCTTTGATTTGTATGCTATGATTGTTGGGTCATGAGACCCATGTTTGTAATATCTCGCTCCTTAGAGCCGAATGAATAAATACTTGAGTTGTAGAGTTATGTTGTGATGCCATGTTGTATTTACACATATCGAGCATATTGTGTGTATGATTGAAATGCTTGGTATGTGTGGGATCCGACAATCTAGTTGTTTATCCTTGGCAGCCTCTCTTATGGGGAAATGTAGTCTAGTGCTTCCATGAGCCATAGTAGTCTGCTACATCCCGGTTCACCGGAGTCCTGCTAGCCCAGCACTACTGCTCAGGACACTTGACTGGCCGGCATGTGTTTCACTTCGTTCCTTTGTCTGTCCCTTCGGGGAAATGTCACGCGGTGACATCCAGAGTCATGCCTAGCCTGCTACAGCCCGGGTTCCCGGTGTCCTGTTAGCCCAGTGCTACAGCCCAGATTCACACGCTGCTGACCGACATGCTCGATGTGATTCATGTATGCCTGTCCCCATAGGTTAGTGCCGCTTTGGGTTCATGACTAGCCATGTCGGCCCGGGTTCTCTGTCATATGGATGCTAGCGACACTATCATATACGTGAGCCAAAAGGCGCAAACGGTCCCGGGCCATGGTAAGGCGACACCCGTGGGAATACCATGCGTGAGGCCGCAAAGTGATATGAGGTGTTACCGGCTAGATCGATGTGACTTGGAATCGGGGTCCTGACAGCTTTGGTATACCAGCTTTGAGAATGAACATTGTATCTGGATCTCGTTTAATGCGAGATGGCTACTCATTTAAATCTGAGAATAATGGTTGTTCTATTTATATGAGAGACATGTTTTATGGTCATGCCCCGCTGGTCAATGATTTATTCTTATTTAATCTCGAACGTGATGTTACACATATTCACAGTGTGAATGCCAAAAGATGTAAGGTTGATAATGATAGTCCCACATACTTGTGGCACTGTCGCCTTGGTCACATTGGTGTCAAACGCATGAAGAAACTCCATGCAGATGGACTTTTGGAGTCTCTTGATTATGAATCATTTGACACGTGCGAACCATTCCTCATGGGCAAAATGACCAAGACTCCGTTCTCCGAAACAATGGAGCGAGCAACCAACTTATTGGAAATCATACATACTGATGTGTGCGGTCCAATGAGCGTTGAGGCTCGCGGTGGCTATCTGAAAGTGCTAGTGATCAACTAGAGGGGGTGAATAGGCGATTTTTATGAAAGTCTTCAAAACATGGATGTTTCGAAGACAAACGATAGAAATAAACCTATTACCATGCAGCGGAAGGTAGACTACACTAAGCAAGCCATAGTCAAGTATTCAATGAAGTGAAAGCACAATGACTAATAGCAGCTAGGCAGTATAGATCAGGTAGGAAGATAGTGTGAAGCCAATCAGAACAAGCAGTCACTCAATGAAGACAAAAGATAATGCAATCATACAATGACTTCACCAGGGCCAACAGTAAGTAAAGGAAAGGGAAGGATGAAACCAGTGACTCGTTGAAGACAAGATTTGTTGGACCAGTTCCAGTTGATGAGACAACTGTACATCTGGTTAGGGAGGCTGAGATTCAACTCAGAAGACCGTGTCTTCACCTTATTCCCCTTGAGCTAAGGACACTCAGTCCTCGCCCAATCACTCTGGTAAGTCTTCAAGGTAGACTTCCAAACCTTCACAGACTTCGTTCACCGGCAATCCACAATGACTCTTGGATGCTCAGAACGCGACGCCTAACCGGCTGGAGGATTCACAGTCCTCAAGTGTAATAAGTCTTCAGATCACACAGACAAGAAGACCTAAGTGATGCCTAACACTCTTTGGCTCTGGGTGTTTAGGGCTTTATCCTCGCAAGGAATTCTCTCTCAAGGGATTCGAGGTGGGTTGCTCTCAAACGACAAAAGCCGTGCACTAACTCTGAGCAGCCAACCATTTATGGTTGTAGGGGGTGCGCTATTTATAGCCACTAGGCAACCCGACCTGATTTGTCCGAAATGACCCTGGGTCACTAAGGAACTGACACGTGTTCCAACGGTCAGATTTCAAACACACATGGCAACTTTACTTGGGCTACAAGCAAAGCTGACTTATCCAACTCTGAATAAGATTTCCTCTCATAGTCTTCACTCGAAGACATAGGATTTTGCTTAAGCATCACTTCAGTCATTCTGACTAGTTCTCTTGGACCCCACTTAACAGTACGGTGGTTCCTATGACTCGACGAAGAAAAAACATAGAACGACGAAACTGCTAAGTCTTCGCGCTCCATGGTCTTCACGCGATGTCTTCTCTTGTCATAGTCTTCAATGTGAATGTCTTCACATACCACCTTTGACTTCAATGTCTTCATACATTTTTAGGGGTCATCTCTGGTAGGAAAACCGAATCAATGAGGGACTTCTACCTGTGTTATCCTGCAATTCTCACAAACACATTAGTCCCTCAACCAGGTTTGTCGTCAATACTCCAAAACCAACTAGGGGTGGCACTAGATGCACTTACAATATCCCCCTTTTTGGTGATTGATGACAAACTGGTTGAAGTTTTCAACGGGGAATAAAATATGTGAAATTGTAAAGGATAGGGTATTGTCTTCATAAGTTACAAGGGCTCCCCCTGAAGATGTGCATATAAGTAATTTGCTTTTGGAATGTAAATGCACATGGCAGGTTGTACTTGTGGAGATCCTCTTCAACCTATGATGACAATTCATTATGCAAGATATGATGTAATGAAGATAATGACATGCATAATGAAAAATGGACGTCTGCAAAATGATCTAAGTGCGGAATTTATCGTCGCACATGCGGAATTTATCATCGCATCACAGAATAGCAAATAAGTAGCAGGCGACCATCGAGTTTAAGTGTTGCAACTCAAAGAACCAAATGTACCGAAAACGAGAGTTGTAAGCACTTGGCAAAAGTAGCAAAAAGTAACGCAACCACCCATATGGACCCGCTTGAAGACTATCAACTCATATGCTTCTCCCCCTTTTGTCAGCGAGGACCAAAAAGGTTTGAATACATAGAGCGCCTACTCGTTCCCATGAGGTGCAGGCGAGGCAGCAGTGTTGTCATTGAGATCCTGTGGTGCAGAGGAACTTGGTGCAGTGTCGACACGCGCTGAATTTAGAGGAGGTGAAGTTGCATCATCTTGGTCATCGATGACTCTGGCATTTATGGTCACAGCTGAGGACAAGTATTCAGAGTCTTCAAGTGAGGGAGTCCGACGCAAGTGAGCATTTCTGGGAGGAGTTGAGTCAAACTTGAAGCGTTCGGTGAAGCCATCGTCGTGCAGATCAGCTTCAGCACTAAGTAGGGTCAAACTCTTCCATGACCTCCGACATGTTTCATGAGTGACAAAGGCATTCTTGGTGGCAAGATTGCAAATGCGGTTGACATCCACCAAGAGGCTTTGCATCTGACGCTTAAGCCAGTCGTGATGTTTGTCCTGTTTCTGATGCAGCGCGATGAGAAGCTGTCGGTCATTTAGGACACGAGATCATCGTCGAGGCCTTTGCGCAATGGTGCTACCAATGGCATCAGTTTGAGCATGAGGGGCACGTGTGTTTCCAGCAAGGGGATAAACACGAGAGACTGCTAGAACTCCTTCAATGGGCTGGGTGAAGCTTTGGTGATCAACATTGTGAAGATAAATGGGATCCTTAGCAGGCTCTGGGTAAATGGCTTCAATTGACAGATCAACCTCGGGCAAGAATATAAGATGATTGCGCGCAGACGGCTGATGGTTGAAGGCTGAGTGACGCTTGATCAGATGCATGACCCATGGAGCATAGAATTTCAACCCAAAGATGTCGGAGCCAGATGCAGCCAACTGCCTGATGAAGAAGTCTTGAGCATTGAAGCTGATGCCATTGAAAATATAGAAGTCCAAAGTCTTCATTGCTCCTTCAAGCTTCGCTGCAGATGAGTGTCCTTTGACAGGCCATAGAGTCTTCCTGATGATGTGGTAAATGGTGCGAGGCAGGTACTCTAGGTCTTCGACAAAGAACTCAGATGGGTATTCAGCATCATGAGGCAAAGGCTTCATCATGCTCAGCATTTAACTCATGTTGGGTTCTGGCTTCTGAAAGATGCTTTCCAGGGCATTTTGGTGTTGTTGACAACCTGGTTCATAGTGTTCACCAGGAGTGGGCAGGCCTGTGAGCTCAATGATATCAAGAGCTTTAGCTTCATGATGGACATTGCATGTCATCCACTCAAGGACCTGAGTCTTTGGATCCCTGTTGTAGCCTCGAATGTGGAGAGTTGCATAGAACTGTAGCAGAAGCTCTTCATTCCAGTGCTCCTTATCTGTGACAAATTGCAACAGACCAGCATCTCTGAAACAATCCAATGCTTCTTCAAGGAAGGGCAGTCCAGCTATAGCTTCAGAGTCGAGGCGCATATGTGGAAATATGCGCCCTTGATTGTATAGGAGACAGGAATAGTAGCTGTGCTGCTGATAGCTCCAGAACCGATCTGAGGAAATGCGCGGTCTTGTATAGGGTTCTTGGAGCTGTTGAAAAAGGTATTATCTGCCACGAAGCCATTCACATTGAAGACCCCAGGTGAAGTGGCAGTGCTTGGGAATCATGGAAGTCTTGGCTTGGGCTTTTGGACTTGAGGTCTGTGCTCGACGTGATACTCAAATTATGGACCCGCAGCAGGCGGAGTCGTCAGAATGGGCCATCGGACCATAACAGACTGACCATGATTAAATGCAAGCTCAATTGTATGAGGTCTTGGAGGGGGAACAGGAGCATTGGCATTGTCTTCATGGACTTCAGGGGCCACAGTTGCTTCAGGTGCTTGGACCTCAGGTGCTTCAGCATTGACTTCTGGTGCTGCATTGACTTCTGGCACCGCAGTAGCTGCAGGCGCCTCATTGGCTTCAGGCGCCGCATTGGCTTCAGCCATGACGACGTCATTGGCGTCAGCGGTGTTGTTGGTGGCCGCCTCAGGGTTGTTAACCTCCACTTCAGAAGCTGGAGGGTCGGACATGTTCTCCTCGAGAACAATATCTTGGTGGGACAGGGGTGTAGCAACTCTTTCAACTCTTGGGGCTTCTTCTTCATCGGCTGATGCAGTCGGAATTTCTTTAGCCATTTTGGCTTCGGACTTAGACACGTGCATTGTGGGAGTGACTTGGGGCCTTGGTCCTTTGCGAAGCCTGCATAATGCGGGCGATGCTTGTGGAGATGGAGTGTGCTAGGCCTCGAAGTCATCGTCATCTTGCACTGGTGGGGTAGCTTGCGGTTGTGAGAGCTTGGAGTGTCTTGTCTCTGTGGGTGATCAGCCCATGATGCATCATGAGCAGTTGGCGTCAGCGGACGACCAATGCTGATGAGTTCGTTGTGCATGAGCACAGGCGATGATACCAATTGGTGCTCGATCTGAGGAAGGACTTCATCATCTTCAACATTGTCGTGAGGACCAATGTCTTCAGCTGCGGTGGGGTCAACAGCTGGATTAACTTCAGGATTTTCTTCAGCTTCAGGAGCCTCTGTGGAAGCAGGCTCATGAACTATCAACTGGCGCTCACGATGTTCAGATGCAGGAAGAGCCACTGAGATTGCCTCGACATTAAGGGGCTCTGTGGGAGCAGCCCGATCTCTCTTCTTGGTTTTGCGTTTCTTGGTTGGAGGAGCATCATCAGTAGTGCCCTTGGTTTTGCGCTTTCTGGCTGCTTGGAGATGCGTGACAAGTCTTCAGACTGCACACTGTGTTCAGGAGGTGCAGTGGCCAGAGGCTTCGCCCGTGAGACCTTTGGTGCTGGGGCAGGCTTTGAAGCTTTAGGCTTCTTCAACTTCTTTGGCTTCGGTGGTGCAGGTGCTTCGTCGAATTCAGCATCGTCTGCAGGTTGATCCACAACTGCCCCTTAAACCATAATATGAGTGATGAGACCTTCTAGGTTGTAGAAGGGCCCAACCAGATTGGGTTCAGCTTCTCGTCTGCCATCGGCACGTGGCGCATAGGGGCCTGGGTTGAAGTCTAATCCCAATGACTTCTTGTTTTCCTTGGCAGAGTTCTGTGCAAACTGATAGTTGCGCTTGAAGAGATTGTCTTCGCGACACCATAACAGAGAGGATGGGTCGGCATTAGCAGGTTGAGGTCCATGAAGCATGCAGGGGGTAAAAGCCTTGAGCAATAGATTCGGACTGTGATTTGGGCTGAATACCTTTGTACATGATATCTCCCCAGGGGCCCTTGATGGCACTCTTCTCAGCATATTCGTCGGTGACGAATCTGTACTTGAACCATTCCTCTGCCCAATGTCTTCGAATCCATTGTATTCGATTCTTGTGTTCTCCATAGGTCTCTTCTGGATCTGACTTGTATAGCTCATAGAGATCTGGTGGCAGGTCCTTAGCAGTGTTTCCACGGCGTTGTCTGCCTCCCTTCCTAGTAGATTTTTCTGATGCCATGAAGTTTAAACTGAAAGGCTTCAAAACTGTCAAAGTCTTCTGTCTACTGGTCAGACAAGAATTGGCTTTAGGAGAATTTATATGATGCTGTAAAAATTCTGCAAATGACTGCAGACTATGAGAACCAAGGGATTCTCCCACGGACATGTACCTATGACAGCATTAAGGTGCGAGGGAAGGAGAAGAGGTCATATGCATTCTCAGAAGATTTTGAAGATAAATCAGTTTAGAAGACATTGACCTCATAGTGCGAAGACATTCACTCATAGATAGAGAGTTGGTTCCAGATTTGTACGAATCCACGAATAAGTACAAGTGAGGAATCTAACTACTTTGTGAAGCATAAGTGAACATACTAGGCATATTATGAGATGCAGTATGAAATAGATCCAACTTGTGTGAACAGAAACTGCTTGTGGTAGAAAGTGATGAATCTATAGGATCAAAGGGGCCGTAAAAAGGAGGTTTTATTTACCACACGAAGAACTTCTAGACGGAGTGGGCGAGGAGGCCGAGAAGTTCGATCGTCCGTGCCCTAACTTGGCGACGGAGGACACCTACGGCGACGGCGGAGAAGACGATGTCCGCGGCCGGCGTGAAGACGGCGTCGGTGAGGTTGCGGCAGCTAAGCGCTTCATCACCGGCGTCGTCAAGGGCTAGCGGTGGTGCTAGGGTTTGTGCGAGAGTGGAAGAAGGGATAATGACTGTGGTGAGGCGTGTATTTATAGGGATAGGGACGGCACAGTGTTATTACACAGGTGCCCCTGGTGACACGTGGCTATCATGCAACACATCGGAGGTTGTTCCATGTTCCCACGCACGCTTGGATTGTCGGGTGGTCGTTCCCACTTCTCCGGGTTTTAGGTGAAAAGGATTTGGCATTGAAAACTGATTAATGTTTGTCTCTGTGTCTTCCGCTGACAAGGATGCAGAGAAGACATTTTGACAGTGTCAATAGAATGCATATGATTTGGATAGATAGACTTAGGAAAGAAGCATAGAGGGGTTAGGGTCCGATCACATTCACTTAGTTCAAAAGATTCAGCAAGAAGCCATAGCTATAAGTGAATGTTGTAGAGGACAGAAACCAAATCAGTACGTTGAAGATAAACAGGAGAACTTTTTAATCATTGAAGACAAACAAAATGCGAAGACTTTGCAAATGTAACGCCATGAGATAGACGCTTTAAGGGAAGAATTTTGGTGGTGGCGTTACCCACCGTATAGGAAGTATTAGACCCACACACGGCGCACAATTATCGTGGCGCTCCGAAGTCAAATCCACATTAATATATTCACACTCAGAATGTAAGTCTTCATTGATTGAAGATATACTTTACTTCATGTGTTGCACATCTATGTCATCAACATTCTTAAGTGTTAGGATGTGTGCCTGATCATAGGACATTTGAGGATTCCAAGATATTCAGATCACACCGTAACTTGCAGAACCTCTTCTCATCCAAGGGCTTGGTGAAGATATCTGCCAATTGCTCTTCAGTGTTGACATGTATGATATCAATATCTTCCTTCATAACATGATCTCTGAGAAAGTGATGACGAATTTCAATGTGCTTTGTCTTCGAATGCTGAATTGGGTTGTTGGCAATCTTGATGGCGCTTTCGTTGTTGCAGTAGAGTGGCTGTAACGCCCCAAGACCGGAGATTCAGATGCCATCCATGGATTCTGGGTTTCGTCATGTGTTTTGTTATATGCCATGCCATCTTTACAAAGGTGCTTGCCATGTATTTTTGTGATATTCGTGGTGACTAGCACAAGCTTGCAAAGTAGCGTAATCGGTAATGCTGATTTCAGGGACTTAGATTTTCTCTAAGTCCTTGTCCTGATTTTGTTGTTATGCCATATGTTCATGTTGTTTCCTAGTGATCTGTGCCTCTTTTGAGGATGATCATTAAGTATGTTTTGTTAACATTGTGGTGCTCTATCCATCCATGTCTTTGTTTGCATTTATGGAGCACCCTAGCTTGAGTCAATCGATCTCTACTTTTGCTATAAAATGTTCCTGGCAGATCGTTGACATGATTAGCGATTTTGCCGAGGTTGTTGCTATTGATCTGTGCATGCTATGTTGTTGTTCTTGCCATGTCTAGCTTCTATGCCATGTATTCTTGATGGTTGTATGCTTAGTTTGTCATGCAATGATCTGTGGTGAGTGCATCAAGCTCGTGAACATGCCTATTCGTTAACTGATTTGCATGCTCCAGTTTTTCACTAAGTCTGGGATCTGTTTATGTTTTTGCCATGTTCACATGCTTGCAATTGTATTTTATGATCCCTTTTGGCTCAAGGACACTAAGGGACTTTTGTTAAGTGCTTTGAGTAGCTTCATGCCATGCCTTGCTTTGCCATGTTAAGTTTCTGTAGCATGTAGTTTTCATGCTCTAAAGTGTGCTTCCTGATGATAAATTCTAGACTTGTGTTAATTTCACTAAGTCTGAAACCTGTTATCATTTGCACTTTTGCCATGCTTGTTTGGACCTGTTAATGAGTGAATTAGCCGTAGCTCAGTGTTCATCTTTTGTCAAGCATCATGAGTGGATCCCTGCCATGTATTTTGTTGTCATATTTGAGTGTTGTAGCATATTTAACTTTGTGCATTTATTTGGTCACTTGCTGATTATCGCAGACCGGTGCCATATTTGTTTTGCTTGCCATTTCCAAACCGTGTATCCGATTCCGGTGATCTTTATATCGATTTCAACCTAAATCACCTCACCTTTCCAGTGGCACTCTTTCATTTCCAAGTTGAGGCCAGGTTCAGTCATTCCTTTGCAAATCATGCATATGCATCGCATACCGCATCCCGCATATCATACCTTGTTCAGGTGTTGGTTGTTTACTATGTTGTGTGCTTCTTTCGGTGTTGCTTCCTCGGGTTGGTTCCGATAATATCGTGTTGGGAGGATTCGTTCGACTACATCCGTTTATCTTCTTCATGGACTCGTTCTTCTTCCTTGCGGGATTTCAGGCAAGATGATCATACACTCGAAATCACTTCTATCTTTGCTTGCTAGTTGCTCGCTCCTTTGCTATGCTTTTGTTGCGATACCTACCACTTGTTGCCTTTGTTGCGATACCTACCACTTGCTTATCATGCCTCCCTTATTGTTAAACCAAGACACTAATCCACCTTGTCCTAGCAAACCGTTGTTTGGCTATGTTACCGCTTTGCTCAGCCCCTCTTATAGCGTTGTTAGTTGCAGGTGAAGATTGAAGTTTGTTCCTTGTTGGAACATGGATATGTGGGGATATCACAATATCTCTTATTTAATTAATGCATCTATATACTTGGTAAAG
Organism: Triticum aestivum; assembly: GCF_018294505.1. Taxonomy (NCBI): domain Eukaryota; kingdom Viridiplantae; phylum Streptophyta; class Magnoliopsida; order Poales; family Poaceae; genus Triticum; species Triticum aestivum. The sequence continues at coordinate 154,062,490 of NC_057797.1, read as the reverse complement.
GGTGGAAGTCTCGGCCTTATGCCTGGTGTTTTGTTCCACTCTTGCCGCCCTAGTTTCCGTCATATCGGTGTTATGTTCCCGGATTTTGCGTTCCTTACGCGGTTGGGTTATAATGGGAACCGCTTGACAGTTTGCCTTGAATAAAACTCCTCCAGCAAGGCCCAACCTTGGTTTTACCATTTCCCACCTAGCCTTTTTCTTTCCCTTGGGTCGGCCAGCCCAAGGGTCATCTTATTTTAACCCCCCCCCCCCGGGCCAGTGCTTCTCTAAGTGTTGGTCCAACCCAGAGCACCGTGCGGGGCCGTCCCTTGGCAACTTGGGTTATGTTGGCTCCCGTACGCTTAGCTTATCCGGTGTGCCCTGAGAACGAGATATGTGCAGCTCCTATCGGGATTTGTCGACACAGCGGGTGGTCTTGCTGGACTTGTTTTACCATTGTCGAGGATGTCTTGTAACCGGGATTCCGAGTCTGATCGTGTCTTCCCGCTAGAAGGAATATCCTTCGTTGACCGTGGGAGATTGTGATGGGCTAAGTTGGGACACCCCTACAGGGTTTTGAACTTTCGAAAGTCGTGCCCGCGGTTATGGGCAGATGGGAATTTGTTAATGTCTGGTTGTAGAAAACCTGAAGTTGACCTTAATTAAAATACATCAACCGCGTGTGTAACCGTGATGGTCTCTTCTCGGTGGAGTCCGGGAAGTGAACACAGTGTTGGAGTTATGTTTGACGTAGGTTGTCCTAGGATCACTTCTTGATCATAGTTGTTCGACCGTGCTTTTGCCTTCTCTTCTCGCTCTCTTTTGTGAATAGGCTAGCCACCATATATGCTAGTCGCTTGCTGCAGCTCCACCTCATACCTTTAACTTACCCATAAGCTTAAATAGTCTTGATCGCGAGGGTGTGAGATTGCTGAGTCCCCGTGACTCACAGATACTTCCAAAGCCAGTTTGCAGGTGCCGATGATACCGTACAGGTGACGCAACCAAGCTCACGGAGGAGCTCGATGAAGATCGTGTTCTTTATGTTGCTCTATCTCCAGTTGATCAGTAGTGGAGCCCAGTTGGGACGATCGGGGATCTGTGTAGCATTTGGGGTAGTCTTCTTTTATTTTGGGTTCCGTAGTCGGACCTTGATTGTATCTGGATGATGTAATGCTTAATTCATGTATTGTGTGAAGTGGCGATTGTAAGCCAACTATGTATCTCTGTCCCTTATCTATTACATGGATTGTGTGAAGATTACCTCACTTGCCACATTTCTTTCAATGCGGTTATGCCTCTAAGTCGTGCTTCGACACGTGGGAGATATAGCCGCATCGAGGGCGTGACAGTGGCACTTGCTTCAGATGGATGCCATAGTCTTTTGAGTGTTTGCTTCATCCATAGAAGCTGAGCGCAGCAAGATCCAACAGCAATGTATTCAGATTCAGCAATGGAGAGAGATACACAGTTCTGCTTCTTTGAAGACCAACATACAAGTGATCGTCCCAGAAAATGACATGTGCCTGATGTAGACTTGCGATCCACCTTGTCACCAGCATAATCAGCATCTGAGAATCCAACTAGATCAAACTCTGAGCCCTTTGGATACCATAATCCTAGTGTTGGGGTGTGAGCCAAATATCTGAGAATTCACTTCACAGCTAAGTGATGCGATTCCTTTGGTGCCGCTTGGAACCGGGCACACATGCAAACACTAAACATGATATCTGGCCTAGATGCACATAAATAAAGCAAGGAACCAATCATGGAGCGGTATACCTTTTGATCGAACTCTTTACCATTGTCGCCGGGACCCAGATGATGTTTGGCTGGCATTGGCGTCATGTAGCCTTTGCAGTCTTGCATTCCAAATTTCTTCAGGCAATCTTTGAGGTATTTCTCTTGAGATATAAAGATGTCGTTGCGTTGCTGACGTATTTGAAGACCAAGGAAGAACTTCAGCTCACCCATCATGGACATCTGATACTGCTCTTGCATCATATATCCAAACTCTTCACTGTATTTCTGATTGGTGCAGCCGAAGATAATGTCATCCACATATATTTGGCACACAAACAGTTCACCATCATATGTCTTCGTGAAGAGAGTGGGATCGAGGGAACCAGGTTTGAAACCTTTGCTCTTCAGGAAGTCTTTGAGTGTGTCATACCAAGCCCGAGGGTCTTGTTTGAGGCCATACAGTGCCTTGTTGAGCTTGTACACCATGTCAGGATGTTTTGGATCTTCAAAGCCAGGCGATTGTGCAACATACACTTCTTCTTCAATCTTGCCATTGAGAAAAGCGCTCTTCACATCCATTTGATATAGAAGAATGTTATGATGATTTGCATAGGCCAGCAGTATGTGTATGGCTTCAAGCCTAGCCACAGGAGCAAATGTTTCATCGAAGTTAATCCCTTCAACTTGAGTGTATCCTTGAGCAACGAGACGAGCTTTGTTTCTGACAACTTGACCATACTCATCTTGCTTGTTGCGATATATCCATTTAGTGCCTATTATATTGTGCTTACGAGGATCAGGACGCTTAACCAGTTCCCATACATTATTCAGCTCAAACTGCTGGAGCTCTTCTTGCATAGCTTGAATCTATTCAGGTTCCATGAAGGCTTCATCAACTTTCTTGGGTTCAGATATTGAGACGAATGCGAAGTGCCCACAGAAATTTGCTAGCTGTGTTGCCCTTGAACGAGTGAGTGGACCTGGTGCATTGATGCTATCAATTATTCTCTCAATCTGTACTTCATTTGCAACACGAGGATGAACAGGACAAAGATTTTGCTCTTGCTGATCATTGTCATCGTTAGAAGGATTGTCTTCAGGCTGAGCATTGTCTTCAGGTTGATCAGGTGCGGAGATGATAAGTTCCTCTTCAGGCTGAGCTTCAGATGGTATGATTTCTCCAGTTCCCATAAGTTTGATTGATTCACTGGATGGAACTTCATCTAGCACATTTGGCAGGTGCTCTCTTTGCGAGCCGTTAGTCTCATCGAACCACACATCCACAGTTTCAACCACTTTATAGTGAAAGAGGTTGAAGACTCTGTAGGAGTGCGAATCCTTTCCATATCCAAGCATAAAACCTTTATGTGCTTTCGGTGCAAATTTTGAAGTGTGATGTGGATCCTTGATCCAGCACCTGGCACCAAATACTCTGAAGTAACTGACATTTGGCTTCTTTCCAGTAAGGAGCTCATAGGATGTCTTGTTCAGAAGCTTGTGAAGATAAACACGGTTGGTGATATGGCATGCAGTATCAATGGCTTCAGGCCAGAACTTTCTTGGAGTCTTGTATTCATCAAGGATCGTCCGGGCCATCTCAATAAGTGTTCTGTTCTTGCGTTCCATGATGCCATTTTGCTGCGGCGTGTACGGAGCTGAGAATTCATGTGTGATGCCCAAAGTATCAAGATAAGTATCTAGTCCAGTGTTCTTGAATTCAGTGCCATTGTCACTTCTGATGTGCTTGATCTTGATGCCATAGTTGTTCATGGCTTGATTGGCGAAGTGTCTGAAGACATCCTGCATTTTAGTCTTGTAGAGGATTATATGCACCCACGTATATCTTGAATAATCATCAACAATGAAAAGCCATAGAGATAATCAGTAGTAGTAAGAGTTGAGTAATGAGTGGGACCAAAGAGGTCCATGAGGAGCAGTTCGAAGGGTTGAGTCGTTGTCATGATTGTCTTCGAGGGATGCGTGACCCTCGTCATCTTTCCTACTTCACATGCACTGCATAAGTGATCCTTCTTGAACTTGACGCCCTTGATGCCTATGACATGCTTCTTCTTTGCAAGCGTGTGCAGGTTCCTCATGCCAGCATGCCCTAGCCTCCGATGCCAGAGCCAGCATTCAGAAGCTTTTGCTAGAAGACATACGGCAAGTTGTGGTCCTGCTGAGAAATCTACCACGTACAAATCATCTTTCCGATACCCTTCAAAGACTAGAGACTTGTCAGATTCCATTAGAACAAGGCAATGATATTTTCCAAACATCACAATCATGTTCAAATCGCAAAGCATTGAGACAGACATTAAGTTGAAACCAAGGGATTCAACAAGCATGACTTTATCCATGTGTTGATCCCTTGAGATTGCAACTCTACCTAGACCCAATACCTGGCTTTTACCAGTGTCAGCAAATGTGATGTGACTTTTTCAGATGGGCGTAAGGTCGAGTCCATGAGAAGACTTCTCTTGCCAGTCATGTGATTAGTACACCCACTGTCAATAATCCATTCTGAAGCAGCTGGTGTCGTACCCTACAGTGCAGTTAGGGGGATAGGCTTCATGAAGAGAATTGTGAAGCATAAACATTTGACGAGCAAGTGGATTATGAAAGCTTAGATCGAGGTTAGGACTAATAGGGCAAGTAGCAAGCGACTTGGGAACAAAATGCATAATAAGACCATTTGGGCATTTGATCTTGCGCCCTACAAGATGTTTAAGGTCCCCAGCAATAGCTTCAGACGATTTTGGTTTTCGGCTGGAGACCTTTCCCTGCAAAAGAGAGTTAAGCTTTCTTAGCCACCCACATCTTCAAGGGTGGCTTTGAAGCAATGAGTCTAAGTGCATCATCTGAGAACTTTGGCTTTGGAGCCCTAGCAAAAAGTCTTGCAGGTGGACAATAGTACTCATAAGAATAAGCAGAATAGTTCTTGGTCTTATGAACATGGCGGTTTGATGAAACGTGCTCATATTCATAGGCCTGAGTATGGCTTCCCTGCAAAACATTTGCATTAGTGCGACTCAGGTGAGTCCTTTGTCTGTATGAAGCCTTTGGACCATATGAAGCCTGTGGTATGGGGTTTGTCTTCTTCACTTGTGGTGTCATGACAACATTCACAGGAAGATTCTTCAACAACCTTTTCGGCACGCAGACTTTCTTCATAGGTGGCCTGTTCCTGCAGTTAGTACCAATATACCTGGCAAACACTTCACCATTCTGATTCTTAAATAGTTTATAGTTTGCATCAAAGGATTCATCAACAACAATGGGATTAGCACAATTGAAGCCTGACAGTGTGGATGGATCCACTGAGGGTTCTTTTGCAGCAACCCATGTGGTTTTGGGGTACTGTTCAGGTTTCCAGTAAGAACCATCAGCATTCATTTTCCTTTCGAACCCAAGACCCTATTTCCTAGGGTTTCGGTTCAGGATCTGCCTTTTAAGAACATCGCATAGTGTCTGATGTCCTTTGAGACTTTTGTACATCCATGTTTCAAGCAATGTCTTCAACCTAGCATTCTCATCAGCAATAGCAGTGGTATCCTCAGCAGAGGGGTTAGTTACCACATCAATAGTTGAAGATATTGCAATAGTAACAGCAGTAGAACACCCAGCAATCGAAGTAGCGTTGTCACACTCAATGCATTTAAGACATGGTGGTTCAAATCCTTCCTGAGTGGAACTGATCTGTTCGGCGTGAAGTGACTCGTTTTCCTTTTGAAGATCTTCATGAGCCGCTCTCAATTTCTCAAGATCTTGCTTCCTTTGAAGATAATCATAGGAAAGATTTTCATGAGTTGTTGAGAGCGTTTCATGACGATTTCAAGTTCCTCATACTTAACGTGAAGATTTTTATGTCTTCAATTAAGGACTGAGATCGAGTCATTTCAGTGTCTAACAGGCCATCTCTTTTGTCTAACAGTTTTTGAATATGTTCCATAGCTTTCTGTTGTTCAGTTGCAATCTTAGCAAGTGTTTTGTAGCTGGGTTTGGAACAAAATCAGAGTCATCTTCACTGGATGTTTGATAGTGAGTAGTGCGTGTGTTTACCTTGGCACCGCGTGCCATGAAGCAGTAGGTAGGAGCGGAGTAGTCCTTGTCATTTGCATCGGTGTCGGTGATGAAGTCATTGTCTTCAGTGTTGAAGATGGACTTGGCAACGTATGCTGTAGCCAGACTCGCAACGCCAGAATCGGACTCCTCCTCAGACTCCACCTCCGCCTCCTCAGAAGCGGACTCCTCCTCTGAATCCATTTCCTTGCCAACAAATGCACGAGCCTTGCCAGATGAGCTCTTCTTGTGTGATGAAGACTTTGAGGAAGACTTGGAAGAAGACTTTGAGTATTTCTTCTTCTTCTTGTCGTCAGAGTCATACTCCTTGCTCTTCTTCTTCTTGTTCTAATTATCCCACTACGGACACTCAGAGATGTAGTGGCCAGGTTTCTTGCACTTGTGGCATGCTCTCTTCCTGTAGTCATGAGCAGAAGCTTCATCATTCCTTGAGCTTGATCGTGAAGACTTTCTGAAGCCTTTCTTCTTGGTGAATTTTTGGAACTTCTTCACAAGCATAGCAAGCTCCTTTCCAATGTCTTCAGGATCATCAGAACTGCTGTCAGATTCTTCTTCAGATGAGGAGACAGCTTTTGCCTTCAAGGCACGAGTTCGCCCATAGTTGGGACCGTAGATGTCTCTTTTCTCAGAAAGCTGAAACTCGTGTGTGTTGAGCCTATCAAGTATGTCAGACGGATCGAGTGTCTTGAAGTCAGGACGTTCTTGAATCATCAGGGCTAGGGTGTCAAATGAGCTATCAAGTGATCTCAGGAGTGTCTTGACGACTTCATGCTTGGTGATCTCAGTAGCACCGAGGGCTTGAAGCTCATTTGTGATGTCAGTGAGTCGATCAAACGTGAGCTGGACATTCTCATTGTCATTTCTCTTGAAGCGGTTGAAGAGGTTGCGAAGGACACTGATTCTCTAATCTCTCTGGGTTGAGATGCCTTCGTTGACCTTGGAGAGCCAGTCCCAGACTAGCTTAGATGTTTCCAAAGCACTCACACGGCCATATTGTCCTTTGGTCAGATGACCACATATGATGTTCTTGGCAGTGGAGTCCAGTTGAATGAACTTCTTGACATCAGTAGAGGTGACACCTTCACCAGCCTTGGGAATGCCATTGTTGACGACATACCATAGGTCGACATCAATGGCTTCAAGATGCATGCGCATCTTATTCTTCCAGTAGGGATATCCAGTTCCATCGAAGACTGGGCACGCAGTGGAGACTTTCATTATCCCTGCAGTCGACATAGCTAAAACTTCAGGTGGTTAAACCAAATCACACAGAACAAGGGAGTACCTTGCTCTGATACCAATTGAAAGTGCTAGTGATCGACTAGAGGGGGGGTGAATAGGCGATTTTTATGAAAGTCTTCAAAACATGGAAGTTTCGAAGACAAACGATAGAAATAAACCTATTACCATGTAGCGGAAGGTAGACTACACTAAGCAAGCCATAGTCAAGTATTAAATGAAGTGAAAGCACAATGACTAATAGCAGCTAGGCAGTATAGATCACGTAGGAAGATAGTGTGAAGCCAATCAGAACAAGCAGTCACTCAGTGAAGACAAAAGATAATGCAATCATACAATGACTTCACCAGGGCCAACAGTAAGTAAAGGAAAGGGAAGGATGAAACCAGTGACTCGTTGAAGACAATGATTTGTTGGACCAGTTCAAGTTGTTGTGACAACTGTACGTCTGGTTAGGGAGGCTGAGATTCAACTCAGAAGACCGCATCTTCACCTTATTCCCCTTGAGATAAGGACACCCAGTCCTCGCCCAATCAATCTGGTAAGTCTTCAAGGTAGACTTCCAAACCTTCACAGACTTCGTTCACCGGCAATCCACAATGACTCTTGGATGCTCAGAACGCGACGCCTAACCGACTGGAGGATTCACAGTCCTCAAGTGTAATAAGTCTTCAGATCACACAGACAGGAAGACTTAAGTGATGCCTAACACTCTTTGGCTCTGGGTGTTTAGGGCTTTATCCTCGCAAGGAATTCTCTCCCAAGGGCTTCGAGGTGGGTTGCTCTCAAACGACAAAAGTCGTGCACTAACTCTGAGCAGCCAACCGTTTATGGTTGTAGGGGGTGGGCTATTTATAGCCACTAGGCAACCCGACCTGATTTGTCTGAAATGACCCTGGGTCACTAAGGAACTGACACGTGTTCCAACGGTCAGATTTCAAACACACACGGCAACTTTACTTGGGCTACAAGCAAAGCTGACTTATCCAACTCTGAATAAGATTTCCTCTCATAGTCTTCACTCGAAGACATAGGATTTTGGTTAAGCATCACTTCAGTCATTCTGACTGGTTCTCTTGGACCCCACTTAATAGTACGGTGGTTCCTATGACTCAATGAAGAAAAAACAAAGAACGACGAAACTGCTAAGTCTTCGCGCTCCATGGTCTTCACGCGATGTCTTCTCTTGTCATAGTCTTCAATGTGAATGTCTTCACATACCACCTTTGACTTCAATGTCTTCATACATTTTTAGGGGTCATCTCTGGTAGGAAAACCGAATCAATGAGGGACTTCTACCTGTGTTATCCTGCAATTCTCACAAACACATTAGTCCCTCAACCAGGTTTGTCGTCAATACTCCAAAACCAACTAGGGGTGGCACTGGATGCACTTACACTATCGTTATGTCCTCACCCTCACTGATGACTTGACTAGATATGGGTATGTCTACTTAATGAAACACAAGTCTGAGACCTTTGAAAAGTTCAAGGAATTTCAGAGTGAGGTTGAGAATCAACGTGACAGGAAAATCAAGTTCTTATGATCAGATCTTGGGGGAGAATATTTGAGTCACGAATTTGGCACGCACTTAAGGAAATGTGGAATAGTTTCACAACTCACGCCGCCTAGAACACCACAGCATAATGGTGTGTCGGAACATCGTAATCGCACCCTATTGGATATGGTATGCTCTATGACCTCTCTTACCGATCTACCGCTATCATTTTGGGGTTATGCTATAGAGACTACCGCATTCACTTCAAATAGGGCTCCGTTGAAATCCGTTGAGACGACACCGTATGAATTGTGGTTTGGCAAGAAACCTAAGCTGTCGTTTCTGAAAGTTTGGGGATGCGATGCTTATGTCAAGAAACTTCAACCTGAAAAGCTCGAACCCAAATCGGAAAAATGCGTATTCATAGGATACCCTAAAGAAACTATTGGGTATACCTTCTACCTCAGATCCGAAGGCAAGACCTTTGTTGCCAAGAATGGACCCTTTCTAGAGAAAGAGTTTCTCTCGAAAGAAGTAAGTGGGAGGAAATTAGAACTTGATGAAGTATTGCCTCTTGAACCGGAGAGTGGCGTAGCTCAAGAAAAAGTTCCTGAGGTGCCTGCACCGACTAGGGAGGAAGTTAATGATGATGATCATGAAACTTCAGATCAAGTTGCTACTGAACTTCAAAGGTCCACAAGGACGCGTTCCACACCAGAGTGGTACGGCAACCCTGTCCTGGAAATCATGTTGTTAGACAATGGTGAACCTTCGAACTATGAAGAAGCGATGGCGGGCCCAGATTCTGACAAATGGCTGGAAGCCATGAAATCCGAGATAGGATCCATGTATGAAAACGAAGTATGGACTTTGACTGACTTGCCCGATGATCGGCGAGCCATAGAAAATAAATGGATCTTTAAGAAGAAGACATACGCAGATGGTAATGTGACCATCTATAAGGCTCGGCTTGTCGCTAAGGGTTATCGACAAGTTCAAGGGGTTGACTACGATGAGACTTTCTCACCCGTAGCGAAGCTGAAGTCTGTCCAATCATGTTAGCAATTTCCGCATTCTATGATTATGAGATATGGAAAATGGACGTCAAAACGGCATTCCTTAATGGTTTCCTTAAGGAAGAATTGTATATGATGCAGCCGGAAGGTTTTGTCGATCCTAAGAATGCTGACAAGGTGTGAAAGCTCCAATGCTCAATCTATGGGCTGGTGCAAGCATCTTGGAGTTGGAAAATTCGATTTGATGAGATGATCAAAGCGTTTGGGTTTACGCAGACTTATGGAGAAGCCTCTTTTTACAAGAAAGTGAGTGGGAGCTCTGTAGCATTTCTCATATTATATGTGGATGACATACTATTGATGGGAAATGATATAGAATTCTTGGAAAGCATAAAGGCCTACTTGAACAAGTGTTTTTCAATTAAGGACCTTGGAGAAGCTGCTTATATATTAGGCATCAAGATCTATAGAGATAGATTGAGACGCCTCATTGGTCTTTCACAAAGTACGTACCTTGACAAGATATTGAAGAAGTTCAATATGGATCAGTCCAAGAAGGGGTTCTTGCCTGTATTGCAAGGTATGAGATTGAGCACGACCCAATTCCCGACCACGGCAGAAGATAGAGAAAATATGAGTGTCGTCCCCTATGCCTCGGCCATAGGGTCTATCATGTATGCCATGCTGTGTACCAGACCTGATGTGAACCTTGCCGTAAGTTTGGTAGGAAGGTACCAAAGTAATCCCGGCATGGAACACTGGACAGTGGTCAAGAATATCCTGAAGTACCTGAAAAGGACTAAGGATGTGTTTCTCATCTATGGAGGTGACGAAGAGCTCGTCGTAAAGGGTTACGTCGATGCTAGCTTCGACACAGATCTGGATGACTCTAAGTCACAAACCGGATACGTGTATATTTTGAATGGTGGGGCAGTCGGCTGGTGCAGTTGCAAGAAAAGCGTCGTGGCGGGATCTACATGTGAAGCGGAGTACATGGCAGCCCCGGAGGCAGCACAAGAAGCAATCTGGGTGAAGGAGTTCATTACCGACCTAGGAGTTATTCCCAATGCATCGGTCCCGATGACTCTCTTATGTGACAACACTGGAGCTATTGCCCTTGCCAAGGAGCCCAGGTTTCACAGGAAGACCAGGCATATCAAGCGTCGCTTCAACTCCATTCGTGAAAATGTTCAAAATGGAGACATAGATATTTGTAAAGTGCATACGGACCTCAATGTCGCAGATCCATAGACTAAACCTCTTCCTCGAGCAAAACATGATCAACACCAGAACTCTATGGGTGTTCGATTTATCACAATGTAACTAGATTATTGACTATAGTGCAAGTGGGAGACTGTTGGAAATATGCCCTAGAGGCCATAATAAAATGGTTATTATTATATTTCCTTGTTCATGATAATTGTCTATTGTTCATGCTATAATTGTGTTATCCGGAAATCGTAATACATGTGTGAATACATAGACCACAACATGTCCCTAGTGAGCCTCTAGTTGACTAGCTCGTTGATCAACAGATAGTCATGCTTTCCTGACTATGGACATTAGATGCCATTGATAACGGGATCACATCATTAGGAGAATGATGTGATGGACAAGACCCAATCTTAAGCATAGCACAAGATCATGCAGTTCGTCTGCTAGAGCTTTTCTAATGTCAAGTATCCTTTCCTTAGACCATGAGATTGTGCAACTCCCGGATACTGTAGGAATACTTTGGGTGTGCCAAACGTCACAACGTAACTGGGTGACTATAAAGGTGCACTACGGGTATCTCCGAAAGTGTCTGTTGGGTTGGCAGGAATCAAGACTGGGATTTGTCAGTCCGCATGACTGAGAGGTATCTCTGGGCCCGCTCGATGAGACATCATCGTAATGAGCTCAATGTGACTAAGGGTTGGTCATGGGATGATGTGTTGCGGAACGAGTAAAGTGACTTGCCGGTAACGAGATTGAACGAGGTATTGGGATACTGACGATCAAATCTCAGGCAATTAACATACCGATTGACAAAGGGAATTGAATACAGGATTGATTGAATCCTGGACATCGTGGATCATCCGATGAGATCATCATGGAACATGTGGGAGCCAACATGGGTATGCAGATCCCGCTGTTGGTTATTGGCCGTAGAGTTGTCTCGGTCATGTCTGCATGGTTCCCGAACCCGTAGGGTCTACACACTTAAGGTTCGGTGACACTAGGGTTGTAGAGATATTAGTATGCGGTAACCCAAAAGTTGTTCGGAGTCCCGGATGAGCTCCCGGACGTCACGAGGAGTTCCGGAATGGTCCGAAGGTAAAGATTTGTATATAGGAAGTCCAGTTTCGGTCACTGAGAAAGTTTCGGGGGTCACCGGTATTGTACCGGGACCACCGGAAGGGTCCCGGGGGTCCACCGGGTGGGGCCACCTATCCCGGAGGGCCCCATGGGCTGAAGTGGGAAGGGAACCAGCCCCTGGTGGGCTGGTGCGCCCCCCTTGGGCCTCCCTTGCACCTAGGGTTGGAAACCCTAAGGGGGTGGGGGTGCCTCCACCTGGCTTGGGGGCCAAGCCACCCCCTAGCCCCCCCCCATTAGATGGGATCTCTTGGGGCCGCCCCCCCCCCCCCCCCAGGCCCCCTATATATACTGGAGGGGAGGGAGGGCAGCCGCACCCAAGTCCCTAGCGCCTTCCTCCCTCCCGTGACACCTCTTCATCCCCGCTTGCGCTTGGCGAAGCCCTGTCGGGATCCCGCTACTTCCACCACCACGTTGTCATGCTGCTGGATCTCCATCAACCTCTCCTTCCCTTGATGGATCAAGAAGGAGGAGCCGTCTCTCCCAACCGTACATGTGTTGAACGCGGAGGTGTCGTCGTTCGGTGCTCGGTCATCGGTGATTTGGATCACGATGAGTATGACTCCATCAACCCCGTTCTCTTGAATGCTTCCGCTTGCGATCTACAAGGGTATGTAAATGCACTCCTCTCCCTCTTGTTGCTAGATGACTCCATAGATTGATCTTGGTGATGCGTGGAAAAATTTAAATTTCTGCTATGATCCCCAACAAGAGGAGGTGAAGATAATCGATCCCGTCAGCGGCGTGGCAAACTGCAGTGTGCGCGGAGGTAGAGGACACAAGAAAGCAGTGTGCGCGCCATTGCAGCGTCAGTGTAGTAGGAGGTCGACAGAGAGTAGGCCGACATGAGTGACGCCGGAAACGACTCTAGTGTAGTAGCACGTGGGCAAGGAGATTAAGGGGAAGGTCTTCGGTGTCGAGAGGGACTAATTGGAGGGCTCTGAGCAGAGGACAGAGGAGCTCGACATGGCGGCGTCAGTGCAGTATACTGCTGTTCAAAGAGAGATGGAGCTACGATCGTCGAAACCAAAAACTTACAACACGAATGTTGTGAGGAACTGCGAAATTAGGCTTCTAGTCAAAGGAAATTTCAAATGATCGATCGTGCGCGATGAATCTGACAAAATTCATCCAGAATAGCTTCGAACGGGAACACGAGATTAATAACTTACGGCCGACGAAACTACAAGCCGATCGCCTGAATGAAACCGTAGCATCGAGGTGCATCTTTTTCGTGTAGAGCTTATCTCGAACCGAAGCACCGTTGTGTAGATCAGAGGGAGGAGATTAGATAGGAGCTTATTGAAGGTTGAAGAAGACCTCCCGTAATCACCTCGCATCCCTCCTGTCTCCCCTTGTGAAAGGGCCCACTCGCTTGTGCTCGCCTCGGCCTGGCTCGTGAGAAACTGCCGATCTGAGTGTTTCCAGTGAGCCAGGCCCAGAGGTGCTTTAAGTTTCGTGCTATGCAGGCCCAACGGGAAAACTAGGCAACCAAACAGCTTGTTCCCTTCCTGCGCGGGCCTGGTTAGGCCTTATGCGAGCAACCAAACACACCCCTAGTGTCTTCAAGACATGATCTCTGGGGTCGTCCTTTCTGCGGGGAACTGCGTAGGGTTTGACATGGTGCGCCGGGGAGGGGGCTGATCCTTATGTTGATTACTTTGTCAAATAAGGTCATGTCAGTACTCTACTGGACCATCTTTACCTTCTAGTCAGAATCGGTCATGCAGCTGACTGGACTGTTCGTGACTTATGGTGGCTTTGTAGGTCGCATACTATCTCAGATGATGATGACCCCAAAAGCAAAGTTGACCGTTTTAACATTATGAACAACTTCCAAGTTGAACACTTTTTCATATGAGGCCACTCCTTACTCATGGTCGGTCCATGGTGCATTGGCTTTAACTTTTTTATATGAGCTTGGATTGAGATGATTTCTATATCAGAATCGATCGCCTCGACGAGACAAAGATAATCATGTAGAGCACACCTTCCTCTGATCATCTTTTGAGATGTAATTAGCCGAACAATACTTTGAATGCCAAATATTATTACTTCGAGAATAGCTTTGGCCCTCGAGATGAGATCGGATGACGATGACCCAAACATCCAAGTTGTTTATGTTGACAATATGAAACTTTTTTATGTAAAGCACTTCTTCAATTGAGGTCATCTTAATAATGTTTTCTTCCGTGCCAAAAACTGGCATCAACGGTATGTAGCCACCTCACTTTGCCATTGTCTATAGGCCTGCACATATTGTGGAGGATCATGACATATTGTGTTATATTGAACAAGGTGATTATAGAGAATGAGAGAGACCAACAACTCAACATGGATTTTGAGGTCTTTGGAAACCTTGTCACTCAACACAATGACAATACAATACATATGTTTCTTAAAATGCATCGGCACGTCCAAGATCGGTAAGCTCATGTGCATTCAGGAATTGTTTGTGTTGGCGGGCGACTCCTACCCTTGACCCTGCGTAGCCCAGGCCAGGCGACTGGGGGAAACCCTAGCCACCGTCGGCCCGGCCCCAACCTCCCGCCCTTCCCCGCATTGCCTCGCCGGAGAGATGGCTGCTGAAGCCGCGCCAGGCCCTGGGATGGTAGCGGCGGGGCCGTTTTTCTCCATGTTCACCCTCACCCTTCTCCCTCCATCCTTCCTCCCCCCTAGATCTGGCGCTTGGCGGTGCCGGCGGCCTCCATCGCCGGTGGGATCGGCCATCACCGATGTTGGGGAACATAGTAATTTCAAAAAAAATCCTACGCACACGCAAGATCTTGGTGATGCATAGCAACGAGAGGGGAGAGTGTTGTCCATGTACCCTCATAGACCAAAAGTGGAAGCGTTAGCACAATGCGGTTGATGTAGTCGTACGTCTTCACGATCCGACTGATCAAGTACCGAACGCACGGCATATCCGTGTTCAGCACACGTTCAGCCCGATGACGCCCCCCGAACTCTGATCCAGCCGAGTGTTGAGGGAGAGTTTCATCAGCACGACGGCGTGGTGACGCAGGGCTTCACCTAAGCTCCGCTACAGTATTATCGAGGTGGACTATGGTGGAGGGGGGCACCGCACACAGCTAAAAGATCAAATCAATTGTTGTGTCTATGGGGTGCCCCCTGCCCCCGTATATAAAGGAGAAAGGGGGGAGGTGCGGCCGGCCAGGAGGAGGCGCGAGAGGAGGAGTCCTAATCCCACCGGGAGTAGGACTCCCTCCCTTCCTTGTTGGATTAGGAGAAGGGGGGAAGAGGAGGGAGAGAGGAACGAAAGGGGGGTGCCGCCCCCCTCTCCTTGTCCTATTTGGACTAGAGGGGGAGGGGCACGCGGCCCTGCCCTAGCCACCTCTCCTCTTCTCCACTAAGGCCCACTATGGCCCATTAAGCCCCCGGGGGGTTCCGGTAACCCCTCGGTACTCCGGTAATGTGACGCCCGGGTAATTAAGCTACAGTGAACCTCTGCTAATGATGCCATGTCACCTCGGTTACTGTCGATAAACTCGCGTTAGTTTAAAACCGATTCATATTCAAATTCAAAATCAAGCAAACAATAAAAGTTTTCAAATATTGAAACTAAAATGTTTGTCATGTGGCAAATAATCCCTAACTAGTTTTGGTGGCGGAACCAACCTTTTTCAAAGTGTTTAAATGCCCTAAAACTAATTAAAACCAGTGGCTAAAAGAATAATTTATTTGCTTTTGAAAAGATAGAAATATTAAACTAATTTATTTTGGGTCCAAACTAGGTTTGGCAGTGGCCTATTTTGATGATACTAATTTAGGTGCTAACTTAGTACTTTAAAGAAACTAAAAATATCAGAAACTAAAATGAACAGAAAAGGAAACTAAAAGAAAACAAAATCAGAAAAATAAATAAAAAGTAAAAGAAACCGAAGAGAGGAGAAAGAACCCCCCCCCCCTCTGGGCCACAGCCCAGCTGGCCTCTGGGCCAACCAGGCCGGCCCAGGTCGGCCCCCACTCCCTCTCCTTATCCCCACACCCCGCAAACCCTAGCCCACTCCCCACCCCCACGATCCCACTCCCCCTCTGCTTCCCCCGAATCTGGATCGGGAACGGGGCACCCGACGCCGATGCCCCGGCTCGTCCCCGCCGTCTCGCCGTTCACCGGCGCCACCCACCGAACCACCCCGACCCCCTTGCCATCGCCGCCACACGCCTCGCCGGCGTCGCCTACCAGACGCCACCGCGTCCCCCCCCCCCCTGCGCCCCTCGCCGCCGCCCGGATCGAACCCCATCGTCGCCCCGAGCACCGTCGTCGGCCGGCTCCCCGACACCGTCGCCCTGGACCCCGCCGTTCCTCGGAATCCCTCGCCGGATCTCGACTTCGCTGCCACCCGAAGGCCTCGCCGGACTGCTTCCTCGCCGGATCCCCTCCCCCGCATCGTTCGTCTCCGCCTCCTCCTCGACCCCCGTTGCCCGTGCCCTACAGACCCGCGGTGAGGCACCGACCTCCCCTCTCCCTCGTCCTGCGTACTCTCCGTGCGCTGTCCGCCCCGTCTCGGCTCCTGCGCCCCGCGGTGGCCATCTCCCACGCGCGCCCTGGCCGCACACCCGCGTCGACCAAGCCCGGCCTTGACCTCCACCGCACGCGCCGGTCGCGTCCCGCGCCATCGTGCGCGCGCTCGCACTGGCCGCGCCCCGCGCTCCCCACTCCTGCTCGCCGTGGTGCCTCGCACCGGGCCGCACCGCACCGGCCTCTACTGCCGCGCGCCGGTGCCCCGCGAGGCCACGACGTCGCCTAGTGGCCCTCCCGGCTCCGCCTCCTGACGCCGCCACCGGCCGTCGCCCACGGCGGCCGCCCGCACATCGGCCCCTGCATTCGGGCGGCGCCCAGTGCCCACGCCCGCCCGTTAGCGCCCGAACCCGCTAGGCCCCCTGGGGCCAATGACATGGGGGTCCCACCCCAGAACGTTAAAAAAAGTATATAAAAATAAATAAAACAATAATTAAAATAAAAATAAATTTAATTAATTAATTAATTAACTAAATTAATTAAGTTAATTAACCTTAATTAATTAATCTAATTAACCTGTTAGCTTAATTAAACAGTAATTAGTTTAACTAAATCCTAATTAACCTAACAGAGTATGACATGTGGGTCCCATTGGACCCACGCGTCAGTTTGACCCAGTCAACCCCTGTTGACTGCTGATGTCAGCATGACATCATGCTGACGTCATAAATCCATTTTCCGAATTAATTAAATAATTAAATAAATTCCAGAAATTAATAAAATCTTTAGAAAATCATATCTTTTAATCCGTAACTCGGATTAAAATATTTTCAACATGAAAGTTGCTCAGAACAACGAGACGATTCCGGATACGCAACCCGTTCGTCCGCCACACCCCCCTAACCTATCGAACTCGCAACTTCCCCCCCTCCAGCTCCTCTGCCCGAAAACACGGAACCCCGGGAATACTTCCCGGATGCTTCCCCCTTCACCGGTATCACCTCCTACCACGTAGAACACGTCTAGCTCTGCCTGTTATCCTGTTATGCACTTGCTTGCTATGTATTTACTGTTTCTCCCCCCTCTTCTCTCCGGTAGACTACGAGACCGACGCTGCTGTTGACCAGTTCGACTACGGAGTTGACGACTCCTCTCTCTTGCCAGAGCAACCAGGCAAGCCCCCCCTTTGATCACCAGATATCGCCTACTCTTCTCTATACTGCCTGCATTAGAGTAGTGTAGCATGTTACTGCTTTCCGTTAATCCTATTCTGATGCATAGCCTGTCATTGCTGCTACAGTCATTGATACCTTACCCGCAATCCTAAATGCTTAGTATAGGATGCTAGTGTTCCATCAGTGGCCCTACACTCTTGTCCGTCTGCCATGTTATACTACTGGGCTGTGATCACTTTGGGAGGTGATCACGGGCATATACTATATACTTTACACTGTTACATTACCTGTGATACTGTTCGGAGTTGGGGGCTGAAGGGACAGGTGGCTCCATCCCGGTAGAGGTGGGCCTGGGTTCCCGACGGCCCTCGACTGTTACTTTGTGGTGGAGCGACAGGGCACGTTGAGACCACCTAGGAGACAGGTGGGCCTGGCCTTGTTCGGCATTCGCGGATACTTAACACGCTTAACGAGATCTTGGTATTTGATCTGAGTCTGGCTACTGGCCTATACGCACTAACCATCTACGTGGGAGTAGTTATGGGTATCCCGGCGTCGTGGTATCAGCCGAAGCACTTCAGACGTCAGCGACGGAGCGGCGCGCGCCGGATTGGAACGTAAGCCTACTCTTGTATTAAGGGGGCTAGTTCTGCTTCCGGCCGCCCATGCAACGTGCAGGTGTGCTATGGGCGATGGGCCCAGACCCCTGTGCGCTTAGGTTTAGACCGGCGTGCTGGCCTCTCTGTTTTGCCTAGGTGGGGCTGCGACGTGTTGATCTTCCGAGGCCGGGCATGACCCAGGAAAGTGTGTCCGGCCAAATGGGATCGAGCGTGTTGGGTTATGTGGTGCACCCCTGCAGGGAAGTTAATCTATTCGAATAGCCGTGATCTTCGGTAACAGGACGACTTGGAGTTGTACCTTGACCTTATGACAACTAGAACCGGATACTTAATAAAACACACCCTTCCAAGTTCCACAGACAACCCGGTGATCGCTTTTCCACAGGGCGACGAGGGGAGGATCGCCGGGTAGGATTATGCTACTGCGATGCTACTGGAGATGCTACTTGGAGATGCTACTTGGGGGACTTCAACCTACTCTCTTCTACATGTTGCAAGACGGAGGCTGCCAGAAGCGTAGTCTTCGACAGGATTAGCTATCCCCCTCTTATTCTGGCATTCTGCAGTTCAGTCCACCGATATGGCCCTTTACACATATACCCATGCATATGTAGTGTAGCTCCTTGCTTGCGAGTACTTTGGATGAGTACTCACGGTTGCTTTTCTCCCTCTTTTCCCCTTTCCCTTCTACCTGGTTGTCGCAACCAGATGCTGGAGCCCTGGAGCCAGACGCCACCGTCGACGATGATTCCTACTACACTGGAGGTGCCTACTACTACGTGCAGGCCGCTGACGACGACCTGGAGTAGTTTAGGAGGATCCCAGGCAGGAGGCCTGCGCCTCTTTCGATCTGTATCCCAGTTTGTGCTAGCCTTCTTAAGGCAAACTTGTTTAACTTATGTCTGTACTCAGATATTGTTGCTTCCGCTGACTCGTCTATGATCGAGCACTTGTATTCGAGCCCTCGAGGCCCCTGGCTTGTATTATGATGCTTGTATGACTTATTTATGTTTTAGAGTTGTGTTGTGATATCTTCCCGTGAGTCCCTGATCTTGATCGTACACGTTTGCGTGCATGATTAGTGTACGATTGAATCGGGGGCGTCACAAGTTGGTATCAGAGCCGACTGCCTGTAGGAATCCCCCTTCCACACTCCTTGGCCGAAGTCGAGTCTAGACGTTGCAAAAACTTTTACTAACATGGCTGTGTGGCCCATGGGCCCACGTCGCCATCGGGAGGTATTAGGATCTTTTATTCCTCGACCTTTACTCTGGTATTCTGAACCCTCTTCTATTCGGGTTAAACGATTTTTACTAAAAACTAACTTTAGGTTCTCGAAAATACTTTCTCCCGGAGAGCCCCTTCAGTCCAGATGGTCACCGGCTGCACCAGAAGATTTCGGAGATACTCTTTGATATTCTCTCGAGACTTTGTGCCCATCACTTTTGCTATTCCCGACCACCGATAAATCCTTATGGATAACTACTTACACTTGCCATTCTTACGATCATTCCCCATTGTTCTTGTTATTACAAGATACCCGAAGTTTTCTCTATTGTTCCGAGAATACTTCGTGCCTACTGCCTAGCAGTTCTTTGCCACATGAATACCCCTTCAAATAAATCCCCGCACTTGTCAAGTATCCGCTCATCCCCAGTTGTTCATGAGTTTCACAAAAGTCTTTAAAATACTATTCGATCTTCCGAAAATCCTCTGGAGCCTTTGGCTCTTGAAATTCTTGCTTGCTCGCATTATGGTTAATCCCATAAGTCTCGTAGTCTTAATGACATTCCTTGTCATTATCATTTTGAGTCTGTTGACTCAATATGTTTGCGAATGCACGCAATCATCATTGATCCTTATAAATTACTTCTCCGGCTAAGCTGCCATTCTTTTAACTGGAAATTGGTTCTCGACCAATCCAATTGTCATTGATTGTACCCTAAGGCTATTCAACTTATCCATCCCTACTCAGAGCATTGGTTCTGATCCCTTGATTTGGAACTCATAATTCCTTTGCATTTGACAATTGAGTTAGTCAGTTGTTTCTATAATCTGATCTCCTTGCAATCTTCTTCCTCTAGTTGAGTACCGATGCTCACGTCAGATCCCTTGTGGACCACCAGATCCTTTGTTGGATTTTATCTGACAACGCCCTTCATATTCAATAATCTTGTGAGCCTTTCCTCTAATACATAATGCCTTTGGTAAATTGTATCCTCTGCTTTCTTAACCATGCTCTGTCTTCGAGCTTGAGTTAATTACTTCTAAAGATTCTGGTATATGATTCTAAGATGCCCCGATGGGTTGAACCTATGCCTTCCTTAATAGGTGTGAACTCGAAAGTTTTCACGAGTCGTACTCTTCTGGTATTTTGCCAGATAAAATTTCGAAACTGCAACTTCATTGAGCGCGAGAAGTGAATGAAAGGTTATGCATTGGAGAAGTGGGAGTCGACCTTGAACTTTGCGTTCATGCCCATGGACACGATGTACATCTTCTCATCGAAGCTTCTTTTAAAATCAATTATTCCCTTGGTATAAGTTCATCTTATATATGAGATCTGGCCTTTTTGCAATCGTGGTTCTGACCATGTTCCCCTTTAAATATCATGTCCTGTGCAAGTTTAAGCACTTGTCTTCTATAGAGCAATACCCCAGTTCAACTTCCAGTTTGATCTGTCGTCGAGTATTACCACCTGGTATCTCGAGATTATCTTGGAACTGCATAATTTCTTATGAGTTCTTCATCAAGTACTACATACTCACCGATTACAATTTTTCATGGGCTCGGAGTTATTGAACACTCAAAGACACCGATAACTGAACCGAGTCCGCTCTACGGTTCAACAACTCTTCAGTAAGCTTCTATAAGTACGAGTTTGTACCCGATCACACCATTCCTAGCCTGTTTGGCTATATCATTGTCGTGACGATTCTAACGGTGCTACCTGGTCGTTATTCTCGGAGCACCAATTTTCGACGATGAACTAACCTTACGTCGATTTTCCTCGTCATACCCCTTCACCTTAAACAACAAGCTTGAGTTCGAGTTTGTGTCGTAGCCATGGTTCCAATGACTTTTGGCTTCATCATTCCTTTGACTTGATGTCGTCGCTGATTGATTACTTCTTCATGAAATCTGTCGACAAATGTGTCGTGATCCTCATCAACCTTATGAGTTCTTCCAGGATATCAATTGAATTCATGATGAGAAATACCATCCTTGTCCCTCGATGATTTGAGTTATCATCGGCAACATTCTTGCCTCCCCCCCCCCAACACAAACTTGTTCACAATTTGTGTTGTACCTTGGTTTCCTTGCTATCCAGCAAATTGTTCTTCTTTACCTTAGAGTATTACCGTCCTTTATGTCAAGAATGTTCTGAGATTTGTTCCCCCTCTTGAGAATTCTTGACATAGAAATACTTCTCACCATCACCATTCTTTCTTGGTCCCCGTGTTAATTCCAACAAGTGAACGGTGTTGTTTGTATTCTTTCCTTCTAGCAGCCCTATTGCTTTGAAGTTAATGGTCGGTCGTTCATTCTTAGACTATTGATTATTGAATCATCATTCCGGCATTGGTCATGCAACTCAGCCCATATTCCCGGTGCACCTCTCATCCAATGTTTAACTGTATATGTTCTCCTCGAGCATGCACCATTTTCTCATTTGATCCGACAAATGTTATCTCCTTGTTCACATAATTGTGGAAATCCATCTTTTGGAAATCTCGATGAATTGCCGTTGAGTTCACCAGACACCTCCTTGTCCTCTCCTTGGGTTAATGATGAACTCTTGTTAACGGAAATCCCTTCATAGTTCATTTCCCCGAGAATCTTACAATGTCGTCTCGTCAATTTGCGTTGCACCTTTTCTTCTCAGGAATCCTAAGTCTGAGGTATCCTGACACCAATCGGATCTGAATCTCGGTCGGATATGATGGTTGGGACAACTTTCCAAGAGTTATGATGATGATCCTTTGATGACCCGGTAACATGATGTCATGCCTAGCACCCCCCCCCCTCGGCTGGAGGACCTATCATTATAGATTCCTTTTCAGCAAGGTTATCCGTTCATCCATGAGGAAATTGTAAGACTTATTCTACTAGTTATTCCTGATGGATCCTTCGTGTTTCCAAAGTCTGATCTTCACCTGAAGACCATGTCAATGCTATCTCGAAGCATGTCAATGGTACTCCGATTTTCAACAGGAACATTTGAAGCACGATGCTAAATTTTATTATCAATTATCCAAACACCGCTGTATGGGTATTGTCATCAAATTCCTCTCCCCTTACCTAAACGGTTTCTACTTTCTATCCTGTCATGGATATCATGCTCCGCTTGTCCTTGGAAGGGATATACCCTTGAAATATGTGTTTAAACACATTTTCATTTCCATTGTTATGTTTAACCTTCTTGAGGTTTATATGATCTAAGAAGTAATAAGTCACTGCTTTAGTAAGCACCTCGGTGTACAATTCTGTCAGCAAGACCCTGTTAGTATTATTGATGACATTCCGGTATCCACCGATGGACGAGAACCTTGCCTAATGGTCCGCCTCGTTCAACGAGCAGGAAAATGGTTCTCTTCGTCCCTCGCCCTTGGTACCGATGTTGTTGCCGACATAACTGACATGGTACCCTCTGTCATGCCTTGCTTTCCTGACCATGCAAGATGGCAGCCCCCTTTCTACTTTAAACCACATGGTGGGCCCATAACCCACAATTCCGCAGGATCGAAACCTGACTCTCCTATACACCCTGTTGCCAAAGTTATTCCTATAGCTTGACTTCATATGTAATTTGCGAGCCACCTTCCTAGTGATCAATTCTGGTATCGGACACAATACTTATTCCCGTTGCTCTGAACCCCATTCACACTCTGTTTCAGGCAATGAACGATTGCCTATCCGCTTGAAACTTCTTATTGCACCGTCTTACTTTGCTCTCGATGTGTTTCATTTGTTCAACTCGAGAGATACTCATATGTTCATACTTGGGAAACCCCCAGAAGATTTTCCCTTGTAACATCCTATCGTTGTAGAGCTGCCCCTTACCTATTCGTAAGTACGATGGAGATCCCGAAGAAAGGATGACAAATTGATCATAGTGACTTGAAGCAGTGAAATGAAGACATCAATGAAAGGGATCAACCTCTTCGAAAGGGAAGCCAAGACCGAGAAGACTCGTTAGGTGTTTCGCTACCAACACCTTCGCCCCTTACTCCATCTCTTAAATCTCGGGACGAGATTTCTTGTAGTGGAGGAGAATTGTGACGCCCGGGTAATTAAGCTACAGTGAACCTCTGCTAATGATGCCATGTCACCTCGGTTACTGTCGATAAACTCGCGTTAGTTTAAAACCGATTCATATTCAAATTCAAAATCAAGCAAACAATAAAAGTTTTCAAATATTGAAACTAAAATGTTTGTCATGTGGCAAATAATCCCTAACTAGTTTTGGTGGTGGAACCAACCTTTTTCAAAGTGTTTAAATGCCCTAAAACTAATTAAAACCAATGGCTAAAAGAATAATTTATTTGCTTTTGAAAATATAGAAATATTAAACTAATTTATTTTGGGTCCAAACTAGGTTTGGCAGTGGCCTATTTTGATGATACTAATTTAGGTGCTAACTTAGTACTTTAAAGAAACTAAAAATATCAGAAACTAAAATGAACAGAAAAGGAAACTAAAAGAAAACAAAATCAGAAAAATAAATAAAAAGTAAAAGAAACTGAAGAGAGGAGAAAGAACCCCCCCCTCTGGGCCACAGCCCAGCTGGCCTCTGGGCCAACCAGGCCGGCCCAGGTCGGCCCCCACTCCCTCTCCTTATCCCCACACCCCGCAAACCCTAGCCCACTCCCCACCCCCACGATCCCACTCCCCCTCTGCTTCCCCCGAATCTGGATCGGGAACGGGGCACCCGACGCCGATGCCCCGGCTCGTCCCCGCCGTCTCGCCGTTCACCGGCGCCACCCACCGAACCACCCCGACCCCCTGCCATCGCCGCCACACGCCTCGCCGGCGTCGCCTACCAGACGCCACCGCGTCGCCCCCCCCCCCCTGCGCCCCTCGCCGCCGCCCGGATCGAACCCCATCGTCGCCCCGAGCACCGTCGTCGGCCGGCTCCCCGACACCGTCGCGCTGGACCCCGCCGTTCCTCGGAATCCCTCGCCGGATCTCGACTTCGCCGCCACCCGAAGGCCTCGCCGGACTGCTTCCTCGCCGGATCCCCTCCCCCGCATCGTTCGTCTCCGCCTCTCCTCGACCCCCGCTGCCCGTGCCCTACAGACCCGCGGTGAGGCACCGACCTCCCCTCTCCCTCGTCCTGCGTACTCTCCGTGCGCCGTCCGCCCCGTCTCGGCTCCTACGCCCCGCGGTGGCCATCTCCCACGCGCGCCCTGGCCGCACACCCGCGTCGACCAAGCCCGGCCTTGACCTCCACCGCACGCGCCGGTCGCGTCCCGCGCCATCGTGCGCGCGCTCGCACTGGCCGCGCCCTGCGCTCCCCACTCCTGCTCGCCGTGGTGCCTCGCACCGGGCCGCACCGCACCGGCCTCTGCTGCCGCGCGCCGGTGCCCCGCGAGGCCACGACGTCGCCTAGTGGCCCTCCCGGCTCCGCCTCCTGACGCCGCCACCGGCCGTCGCCCACGGCGGCCGCCCGCACATCGGCCCCTGCATTCGGGCGGCGCCCAGCGCCCACGCCCGCCCGTTAGCGCCCGAACCCGCTAGGCCCCCTGGGGCCAATGACATGGGGGTCCCACCCCAGAACGTTAAAAAAAAGTATATAAAAATAAATAAAACAATAATTAAAATAAAAATAAATTTAATTAATTAACTAAATTAATTAAGTTAATTAACCTTAATTAATTAATCTAATTAACCTGTTAGCTTAATTAAACAGTAATTAGTTTAACTAAATCCTAATTAACCTAACAGAGTATGACAGGTGGGTCCCATTGGACCCACGCGTCAGTTTGACCCAGTCAACCCCTGTTGACTGCTGATGTCAGCATGACGTCATGCTAACGTCATAAATCCATTTTCCGAATTAATTAAATAATTAAATAAATTCCAGAAATTAATAAAATCTTTAGAAAATCATATCTTTTAATCCGTAACTCGGATTAAAATATTTTCAACATGAAAGTTGCTCA
This sequence comes from Triticum aestivum, assembly GCF_018294505.1. Lineage (NCBI taxonomy): Eukaryota > Viridiplantae > Streptophyta > Magnoliopsida > Poales > Poaceae > Triticum > Triticum aestivum. The sequence continues at coordinate 154,037,136 of NC_057797.1, read as the reverse complement.
GAACAACGAGACGATTCTGGATACGCAACCCGTCCGTCCGCCACACCCCCCTAACCTATCGAACTTGCAACTTCCCCCCCCCCTCCAACTCCTCTGCCCGAAAACACGGAACCCCGGGAATACTTCCCGGATGCTTCCCCCTTCACCGGTATCACCTCCTACCGCGTAGAACACGTCTAGCTCTGCCTGTTATCCTGTTATGCACTTGCTTCCTATGTATTTACTGTTTCTCCCCCCTCTTCTCTCCGGTAGACTACGAGACCGACGCTGCTGTTGACCAGTTCGACTACGGAGTTGACGACTCCTCTCTCTTGCCAGAGCAACCAGGCAAGCCCCCCCTTTGATCACCAGATATCGCCTACTCTTCTCTATACTGCCTGCATTAGAGTAGTGTAGCATGTTACTGCTTTCCGTTAATCCTATTCTGATGCATAGCCTGTCATTGCTGCTACAGTCATTGATACCTTACCCGCAATCCTAAATGCTTAGTATAGGATGCTAGTGTTCCATCAGTGGCCCTACACTCTTGTCCGTCTGCCATGCTATACTACTGGGCTGTGATCACTTCGGGAGGTGATCACGGGCATATACTATATACTTTACACTGTTACATTACCTGTGATACTGTTCGGAGTTGGGGGCTGAAGGGACAGGTGGCTCCATCCCGGTAGAGGTGGGCCTGGGTTCCCGACGGCCCTCGACTGTTACTTTGTGGCGGAGCGACAGGGCAGGTTGAGACCACCTAGGAGACAGGTGGGCCTGGCCTTGTTCGGCATTCGCGGATACTTAACACGCTTAACGAGATCTTGGTATTTGATCTGAGTCTGGCTACTGGCCTATACGCACTAACCATCTACGCGGGAGTAGTTATGGGTATCCCGACGTCGTGGTATCAGCCGAAGCACTTCAGACGTCAGCGACGGAGCGGCGCGCGCCGGATTGGAACGTAAGCCTGCTCTTGTATTAAGGGGGCTAGTTCTGCTTCCGGCCGCCCACGCAACGTGCAGGTGTGCTATGGGCGATGGGCCCATACCCCTGTGCGCTTAGGTTTAGACCAGCGTGCTGGCCTCTCTGTTTTGCCTAGGTGGGGCTGCGACGTGTTGATCTTCCGCGGCCGGGCATGACCCAGGAAAGTGTGTCCGGCCAAATGGGATCGAGCGTGTTGGGTTATGTGGTGCACCCCTGCAGGGAAGTTAATCTATTCGAATAGCCGTGATCTTCGGTAACAGGACGACTTGGAGTTGTACCTTGACCTTATGACAACTAGAACCGGATACTTAATAAAACACACCCTTCCAAGTTCCACAGACAACCCGGTGATCGCTTTTCCACAGGGCGACGAGGAGAGGATCGCCGGGTAGGATTATGCTATGCGATGCTACTGGAGATGCTACTTGGAGATGCTACTTGGGATGGGGACTTCAATCTACTCTCTTCTACATGCTGCAAGACGGAGGCTGCCAGAAGCGTAGTCTTCGACAGGATTAGCTATCCCCCTCTTATTCTGGCATTCTGCAGTTCAGTCCACCGATATGGCCCTTTACACATATACCCATGCATATGTAGTGTAGCTCCTTGCTTGCGAGTACTTTGGATGAGTACTCACGGTTGCTTTTCTCCCTATTTTCCCCTTTTCCTTCTACCTGGTTGTCGCAACCAGATGCTGGAGCCCTGGAGCCAGACGCCACCGTCGACGATGATTCCTACTACACTGGAGGTGCCTACTACTACGTGCAGGCCGCTGACGATGACCTGGAGTAGTTTAGGAGGATCCCAGGCAGGAGGCCTGCGCCTCTTTCGATCTGTATCCCAGTTTGTGCTAGCCTTCTTAAGGCAAACTTGTTTAACTTATGTCTGTACTCAGATATTGTTGCTTCCGCTGACTCGTCTATGATCGAGCACTTGTATTCGAGCCCTCGAGGCCCCTGGCTTGTATTATGATGCTTGTATGACTTATTTATGTTTTAGAGTTGTGTTGTGATATCTTCCCGTGAGTCCCTGATCTTGATCGTACACGTTTGCGTGCATGATTAGTGTACGATTGAATCGGGGGCGTCACAGGTAAAATCCCGATTTCACCCTGAACATTTCCGATATCCAAATATAGGCTTCCAGTATATCAATCTTCATGTCTCAACCATTTCGAGACTCCACGTCGTGTCCGTGATCACATCCGGGCTCCGAACAACCTTTGGTACATCAAAACTCATAAACTCATAGTATAACTGTCATCGAAACTTTAAGCGTGCGGACCCTACGGGTTCGAGAACTATGTAGACATGACCGAGACACGTCTCCGGTCAATAACCAATAGCGGAACCTGGATGCTCATATTGGCTCCCACATATTCTACGAAGATCTTTATCGGTCAGATCGCATAACAACATATTGTTCCCTTTGTCATCGGTATGTTACTTGCCCGAGATTCGATCGTCGGTATCTCAATACCTAGTTCAATCTCGTTACCGGCAAGTCTCTTTACTCGTCCGTAATACATCATCCCGCAACTAACTCATTTAGTTGCAATGCTTGCAAGGCTTAAGTGATGTTGTAGGATCGAAAGTATGTCTAGAGGGGGGGTGATTAGACTACTTGACCAAATAAAAACTTAACCTTTTCCCAATTTTAGTTCTTGGCAGATTTTAGCTAATTTAGGACAAGTCAAGCAATCATCACATAATTCAAGCAAGCATGCAAAGAGTATATAGGCAGCGGAAAGTAAAACATGCAACTTGCAAGAATGTAAAGGGAAGGGTTTGGAGAATTCAAATGCAATTGGAGACACGGATGTTTTTCCCCTGGTTCGGATAGGTGGTGCTATCCTACATCCACGTTGATGGAGACTTCAACCCACGAAGGGTAACGGTTGCGCGAGTCCACACAGGGCTCCACCCAAGGGTAATGGTTGCGCGAGTCCACACAGGGCTCCACCCACGAAGGGTCCATGAAGAAGCAACCACCCACAAAGGGTCCACGAAGAAGCAACCACACACAAAGGGTCCACGAAGAAGCAACCTTGTCTATCCCACCATGGCCATCGCCCACACAGGACTTGCCTCACTAGCGGTAGATCTTCACGAAGTAGGCGATCTCCTTGCCCTTAGAAACTTCTTGGTTCAACTCCACAATCTTGTCGGAGGCTCCCAAGTGACACCTAGCCAATCTAGGAGACACCACTCTCCAAGAAGTAACAAATGGTGTGTAGGTAATGAACTCCTTGCTCTTGTGCTTCAAATGATAGTCTCCCCAACACTCAACTCTCTCTCATAGGATTGGATTTGGTAGAAAGAGGATTTGAGTGGAAAGCAACTTGGAGAGGCTAGAGATCAAGATTCATGGTAGGAATGGAATGTCTTGGTCTCAACACATGAGTAGGTGGTTCTCTCTCAGAACATATGAGTTGGAATGGTGTGTGTGTTCTGATGGCTCTCTCCACTGGCTCTCACTTGAATGAAGAGGAGGTGGAGGGGTATATATAGCCTCCACACAAAATCCAACCGTTACACACAGTTTTCCAATCTCGGTGGGACCGAATCAACAAACTCGGTCGGACCGAAAATGTAAACCTAGTGACCGTTAGAGATTTTCGGTGGGACTGACATGCAATTCGGTGGAACCGATATGGTTAGGGTTTGGGCATAACGTAATCTCGGTGAGACCGATTACACAAACTCGGTGAGACCGAATTTGGTAATTAGCTAACCAGAGAGTTGGTCAGGCAAACTCGGTGGGACCGATTTGCTCTTTCACTGAGACCGAAAGTTACAAAGGGGAAACACTGAATTTACATTGCAATCTCGGTGGGACCGATTCGCTCTTTCGGTGAGACCGAAAAGTTACGAAAGGGAAATAGAGAGTTTGCAACCCCATCTCGGTGAGACCGAGATTCCTATCGGTAGGACCGAATTGCTAGGGTTTGGCAGTGGCTAATGACAAGTGAAACTCGGTGGCGCCGGATAGGAAGAATCGGTAGGACCGAGTTTAGCTTAGGGTTTAGGTCATATGTGGATATGGGAAAGTAGTTGAGGGTTTTGGAGCATATCACTAAGCACATGAAGCAAGAGGCTCATTAAGAAACACCTCATCCCTCCTTGATAGTATTGGCTTTTCCTAAGGACTCAATGTGATCTTGGATCACTAAAATATAAAATGAAGAGTCTTGAGCTTTTGAGCTTGAGCCAATCCTTTGTCCTTAGCATTTTGAGGGTTCCACTTTCACATCCATGCCATGCCAATCATTGAGCTTTCCTGAAATAATTATCTTGGAATAGCATTAGCTCAATGAGCTATATGTTGTTATGAATTACCAAAACCACCTAGGGATAGTTGCACTTTCAATCTCCCCCTTTTTGGTAATTGATGACAACATATAGATCAAAGCTTCGACAAATGATAATAAGCATGAAATATATCATCGCTTTGAGAAGTATGTGATAAGTAAGAGCTCCCCCTAAATTTGTGCATATTTAAAATTTGCTTTGGACTGCAAATGCACAAGGAGTTAGAGTCATGGGTTACTCTTCCATGTCACATACATCTTGGTGGAGCGCTTAAAATGATAAGAATGAAATACATGCACTCATCACCAAGAATAGTGAATGATCACATAAGATAGATAAGATAATAGCATTAAGCAAGCATTAAGTGTAGCTTATGATCAAACACATGATCATCAATGTCTCACAAGCATAGTATCTCAAGCACTCAAAAGCAAACAAGTTCGAAAAACCACCAAATAAAGCAAGAGAGAAAAAAGCAACACTCTCTCTCTCGAAGCCTATGATCTATACATCTTCTCCCCCTTTGGCAACAAGTTACCAAAAAGTTCCTAGAAAATGCATAGCACTAGATCGACGCTCAGGCTTGATCTTCTGGTGGTGGTGGAGTCCGGATTACTCCAAGGACGAAGGCTTCGGTAGATGCTGAAGTAGACGCTGGAGTTGGAGCTGAGGTAGATGCTGGAGCTGGTGGAACTGAGGCTGTGGCTGGTGCTAAGATGGTGGCTCTTGTGTCAGCAACTGGCACGGCAGACGACCTTGGACCTCTGGGCACTCTCACAAAGGCATGAGTGGTAGTCCTGCCTCTCCTCTCCTGCATATCATCTTGGAGCTGCTCCACTGCAGACTGAACTTCCGTTACTTTGACATCCAAGTCATAAAACTTCTGTTCCATGATTCTCTCTAGGCTCTGCTGATTCTGAGTGAGGGTGGCCAGACTTTGCTCAATCCTCAGGCTGGATGCAATCAAGTAACCAAGCTGCTCTTGTTTAGTCTTCAAGAAATACTCAGATGCCTCCTCTTGAGTAGGCATCTTGGCAGCTTTCTCCTTCCTCACCTTCTCCTTCTTTGCGTATGCTTGGGCAGATGATGGCTCGTTCTCAGTCATGACAACTTGATTATCCTCAAAATCTGGACGGATGGGCAAATGTTCCTTGTCCAATAAATATATGCTCGTGCCCATCTTGGAGTTGATGAGCTCCTGAATTTGAGGGGCATATCCGCAACTCCTCTTCTGATCTGCTGCAGTCCTCTTGATTGTTTCCACTATGAGGCTCATCACCTTGAACTTCTGAGGCACATCAAACACATGTAGCAAGTTGATAGCATGGCCTCTGATCATCTTGTGATCTCCAGACTTGGGCAGTAAGGTGTGCCTTAGTATCCAATTGATCGTTGGCAGTCCTGACAGAAGGTAGTGCACTGAGCCAAATTTGAACGTGTCAAGTGCCTCATTGGGAATTTCCTTATACATATTGGACATGGAGTTATGGTCCATCTTCTTCTTGGAATATATATCCAAGTCATCATCATGCTCCTCTGGGGCATTAATCAACTTTGCCCATTCCTCAACAGTGGATTGGTACCTCGTACCCTCAGACATCCATGTGATCCTCCCATCTGGATAAAAGTGTGCCGTGGAGTAGAATTGCATGATCAGTTCCTCGTTCCACTTTGTGAGCTTCTGCCCAACAAAGTCAGCAACTCCACAAGCATTAAAGCTATCATATACTCCTGGGTAGTGTTCCTCCTTCTCCCTCATGTAGGTCCAGTCGACCCATCTCATGTCACAGACAATTGGCTTCTTATCTAGCAAAACAGTCTCATAGAAATCCTGCTGCTCCTTGGTGTGAAACCTGTAGTCAACTGCTGTCCTTCTCCTTGAAGCATATGGGTCTGCTTCTCTCCACTTCCTCAGCCCTGAATCTCTCCTGAGCTTCATGTCCACAGCCACAGGATGAGCATCGTTGTGGTTTGGGATCTTGGGCTTTAGCTTTCTCAGAATTTGCTCTTCATCCTCTTCTTCAGCAACAGTCTCAGGCACTGGGGCCTTGTTCTTAGGAATGCTTCTTGTGTTCCTCTTGGGTTTTGGCTTGGAGGCAGCTTTGGGCTTAGATGCAGTAGCCCCTGACCTTATGGCATCACCCATCAGCTTGGGTGCCTTGGGTGCTGGTGCAGCTACCTCTTCTTCTTCCTCCTCTTCCATGATGGAAGCTTTGCCAAGCACTCTAGCCACAGTCTTCTTCACCCTTTCCTTTCTTTTCTTGCCCTCAGCTGCAACTGGCTCTATGGGCTTCTCAGTTGACATTCTGGCCTTTGACATTAGCTGCCTGCCTGCTGGCCTTTTGATTTTCAGCCCTGGCTTTGTGCCTTGAGCTGGCTCAACTCTCTTGGAAGTGGCCTCTTCCTCTGCCACATAGTCCTCATCTTCGGAATCTGAAGTCCTCTTCTTCCTCTGTCTCGTGGCAGCCTTTGGCAAATTGCTAGGAGTGCTCCTGCTGCCTTCATCAGAAGAGCTGGAGGGACTAGTGCCCTCACTCATGTGCACCTGCTGCTCTGACATGTTTTGGCTATCACTTTGATCAGACATGTTGCAAACTAACTGCTGACCCTGTGAACAGATTATAGATGAGATAGAGTGGATGAGCATCACAAAATCCAGAGATTTTTGCAAAAGAATGATCCAAAAACTTAGTTTTAGTTTCCCACTGAAATCATCTCGGATCTACTGATTTTTAAACTCGGTGATACCGAAGTAGTTTTGGAACCTAAACTAGTGAACTCGGTTGGACCGAGTCACAGTTCGGTGGCACCGAGACTGCTAGGGTTTCACTGAGTTCCAAAATCGGTCACACCGATAAGTAATTCTCGGTCAGACCGAGTCTCACTTGTGCAATGGCATAAGCCAAATCGGTGGGACCGAGTTTTTCAACTCGGTGGGTCCGAGATGGTTTCGGCGGAAACCTAACCCTAAATTTTTTGAATCAAACCTAATCTATAAGCATTTTGACTGGATAGAAGTATTTCAATCGTGGCAAGAAACATGAAGAACACAATGTGCTAGGAATTGGACGGGGAATAGCAATGTGATCGATTCCATACCCTAGTTCGGCGGAGACTCGCTACGACGGCAACGGCGGGGGTAGAATTCCCGTTGACAGCGACGAAGACCAGCTACTGGAGGCGGCTGGCGGCGAGAAGACGATCCAGAGACCACGAGGGCAGAGCAGGCTATCGCACGGGCGAAGGGGTTCGGAGAAATTTCCAAATTTTGCCCGTGACTATATATAGCCCGACCCTGTCGGTGTGACCGAGTGGAACAACTCGGTGGCACCGAGATTCATCACTGCGTGCAGTTACTGAAACTCGGTGTGACCGAAATGTTCAAATCGGTTGCACCGAGATCGAAAACCTAGATCAACTTAATGATCTCGGTAGGACCGAAAGTAGAGTATCGGTCAGACCGAGAATCATAAAGAGGTTTTGGAAGTTTAAGTCTATGACGAATCGGGGACTCCGAGCGCTCCTCACACAGAGTGGTTCGAATCTGACTTGATCAAATTTTGTGATGCAGCATGAATAGAATTTGAGACGAGAAAAGCATAGATAGCTAGAGGAGGTTCTTAGGCATTCTTGTCCATCCACTTGGCATAAAGAAATAAAACCGAACAATCAAAACAACAAGTGGATGTCCTCGAATGAGTAAAATATGCAACCAGCATGCTCACACAATAAGATGGCAAATGAAATATGTGGCAAGGCATGCACAACCAATTCTAGCATCTATCAAGCAATTTTCGATGACTAGGTCATCTATATATGAGTATATTGACTTAGGAGTCAAGTGAGAACACTTGATCATAGGTCATACTCATCGTTTAAGCTCAAGTGGGGTTACCACTTTTACATAAAGCATTGTTGTGTTCACATCTTTAGAGTTGCTTTAGCTCAAGTCTTAGAGTAAAGCTCCCCCTAGATGTGATATCCTCCCTAAGAGGGATGAACTAACCTTGGGTTTTGTCGATGATGACTTCATGTAGATGTCGAAGATGTGGATGCTCAATGTTGATGTTGATCACTTGGAGCTATCCATTTGAGTGAATTGCACTTTCAATACCTACATGGGTTAGTCCCACAAGGAACAAACAAGGATATCCATAGACATAGAGTGATGCACACAAAAGATGATGTCCATGAAAACTTTTAGGTTACCTTGTCCCTTGTCTTACCAACAAGAGGGTTTGTGACTCCTTGAACTAGTGCAAGATGTGGAAATTGATTGCACTTGTTCTTGCCAAAATGATAAGAGTGAAGTATGTTGGCGGAGTCACCCTCAAGAACTCTCTAGTTCTTCTTCTTTTGGATCCACATCATCTTGATGGGAATCCTTGGAGTTGTAGTCGTACTTGATGAAGTGGAACTTGAAGTAGTCTTGGGAATCCACTTGAATAAGGTCTTTGGAGCTTCTTCAAATGCATCAATTTCCTCTTGAAGCTTGTCCTTGCCTTTTTGCTTATAGTCTTGTGGTGGAAGATCATCTTGAGCTTGTGTCCCCTTGAAAGAAGCATCATACTTCTCTTGTTGAGGAATAAACTTTGTCTTGGGGTATTGATCTTCTTCCCACTCAACTCCATTGGCATTGAACTTTCGTTCAAAACCAACACCTTGATTCTTCCGGTGCATTCCTTGCTTGCGCACAATTTCCTCGAATTGCTTACTCCCGGCAAGGCTTTTGTACACTCCTTTCTCTATAATTCCCTTCAATAAACTATTTTCTTGCTCAAGTGTAACTTGGCTAAGAGAATCATTAGTGAAATCAAGAGAACTACTAGAAGCAACAATATTGGATTTAGCATGATCATTGTTACTACTAGAGGAAGAATCTTTCTTGTTCTTGTTACTAGACTTGACTTGAGGCATGTAAGTAGATAAGAGTAAACGCTTGGCAATGTAAGAAGAACTTTTCTTATGGAGATCATCATTTATTGCTTTTAAGAACTCATGCTCTTGCTCAAGATTGAGCTTTTCAAAGCGTAATTTTTCATGAGCTCTTAAAAGTTCTCGATGATCTTCGAAGATGGTTTCATGAGCTAACTTAAGAGTGTTTAGTTCTTTAGTTAGAGCCTCAATCTTCTCCTTATCATTGTCATTTGTTTTATCTTGATTAGCATGTTTAATTGACGTTTCATCATAGTATTCATCACTAGAGTTGTCAACAAGCAAATCATCTCCTAACAAGTCATCTTAATCACTATTGAAATCAACATACTCGGGGTGTGTTACCTTAGGACCTTTGGCCATGAAGCATCTTCCAATTCCTTCATTTGGTGAGTCAAATATGTCGTAGGAGTTGGTTGACACAAGTGCTAGACCGGCAACACCTTCATCTTGAGTATCTTCGGAGTCGGAGTGATAACTTCTCTCGGAGTGGCTGTCGGAGTCGGAGCCGAATACCCATTCACCAACATGATCTTGATGTCTTCGTCTTGTGTAGCTTCTTGATGATTTTTCCTTCCTTTCCGAATCCTTGCTTCTCCGTGAGTATCTTCGTTCATAACGATCATCTCTACTCCTTCTCTCTCTTGGTGATGATTCTTTGCTTCTTCTTTTTGGAGAATCTTCTCTTCTCTTGTAGGGAGCCGTACACTCATTGGAGAAGTGTCCGGGTCTTCCACAGTTGTAGCAGTTTCGCTCTCGACTAGAAGACCTTTTGTCATTGTAGGACCTTGACTTGAAGCTTCTATCTTTGCTTCTACTCTTGTAGAACTTGTTGAAGTTCTTCACCGTTAAGCTCAATTCTTCATTGAAGTCTAGTTTCTCACTCGACGATGTAGGGGCTTCACATGAGGCTTTATAGGCACCACTTGATTTGTTGTGAAGTTCCTCTTTATCCTTAAGTGACATCTCATGAGCAACAATTCTTCCAATCACCTCCGTTGGCTTGAGATCTTTGTAATTGGGCATCATTTGGATCAATGTGCACATGGTATCATATTTGCCATCCAAGGCTCTTAGAATCTTCTTGATGATGAATCTATCGGTCATCTCTTCACTTCCTAAGCCGGCAATCTCATTTGTGATGAGAGCAAGCCTAGAGTACATTTCAGCGACACCTTCACCATCCTTCATCTTGAATTTGTCAAGTTGGCTTTGGAGCACATCCAACTTGGGTTCCTTGACGGAGTCGGTACCTTCGTGCATATCAATCAAAGTGTCCCAAATTTCCTTTGCATTCTCAAGACGGCTGATTTTGTTGAATTCTTCGGGGCACAATCCGTTGAAGAGAATATCACAAGCTTGAGCATTGTATTGCAATATCTTTAACTCATCTGCGGTAGCTTCACGGTTTGGTTCTCTCCCATCAAAGAAGTCACCTTGCAAACCAACACACACAATAGCCCAAACGGCGGGGTTATGTCCAAGAATATGCATTTTCATTTTATGCTTCCAACTAGCAAAATTAGTACCATCAAAGTAAGGACATCTACAGTGATAATTTCCCTCGCTAGACGCCATACTCTCCTAGGTTATGAAACCAAGGCTATGACCACCAAAAGCTATGGAGATCAAAGCAAATGGAGACCAAAGCTCTGATACCACTTGTAGGATCGAAAGTATGTCTAGAGGGGGGTGATTAGACTACTTGACCAAATAAAAACTTAACCTTTTCCCAATTTTAGTTCTTGGCAGATTTTAGCTAATTTAGGACAAGTCAAGCAATCATCACATAATTCAAGCAAGCATGCAAAGAGTATATAGGCAGCGGAAAGTAAAACATGCAACTTGCAAGAATGTAAAGGGAAGGGTTTGGAGAATTCAAACGCAATTGGAGACACGGATGTTTTTCCCGTGGTTCGGATAGGTGGTGCTATCCTACATCCACTTTCATGGAGACTTCAACCCACGAAGGGTAACGGTTGCGCGAGTCCACACAGGGCTCCACCCAAGGGTAATGGTTGCGCGAGTCCACACAGGGCTCCACCCACGAAGGGTCCACGAAGAAGCAACCACCCACAAAGGGTCCATGAAGAAGCAACCACCCACAAAGGGTCCACGAAGAAGCAACCTTGTCTATCCCACCATGGCCATCGCCCACACAAGACTTGCCTCACTAGCGGTAGATCTTCACGAAGTAGGCGATCTCCTTGCCCTTACAAACTTCTTGGTTCAACTCCACAATCTTGTCGGAGGCTCCCAAGTGACACCTAGCCAATCTAGGAGACACCACTCTCCAAGAAATAACAAATGGTGTGTAGGTAATGAACTCCTTGCTCTTGTGCTTCAAATGATAGTCTCCCCAACACTCAACTCTCTCTCATAGGATTGGATTTGGTAGGAAGAGGATTTGAGTGGAAAGCAACTTGGAGAGGCTAGAGATCAAGATTCATGGTAGGAATGGAATGTCTTGGTCTCAACACATGAGTAGGTGGTTCTCTCTCAGAACATATGAGTTGGAATGGTGTGTGTGTTCGGATGGCTCTCTCCACTGGCTCTCACTCGAATAAAGAGGAGGTGGAGGGGTATATATAGCCTCCACACAAAATCCAACCGTTACACACAGTTTTCCAATCTCGGTGGGACCGAATCAACAAACTCGGTCGGACCGAAAATGTAAACCTAGTGACTGTTAGAGATTTTCGGTGGGACTGACATGCAATTCGGTGGAACCGATATGGTTAGGGTTTGGGCATAACGTAATCTCGGTGAGACCGATTACACAAACTCGGTGAGACCGAATTTGGTAATTAGCTAACCAGAGAGTTGGTCAGGCAAACTCGATGGGACCGATTTGCTCTTTCGGTGAGACCGAAAGTTACAAAGGGGAAACACTGAATTTACATTGCAATCTCGGTGGGACCGATTCGCTCTTTCGGTGAGACCGAAAAGTTACGAAAGGGAAACAGAGAGTTTGTAACCCCATCTCGGTGAGACCGAGATCCCTATCGGTAGGACCGAATTGCTAGGGTTTGGCAGTGGCTAATGACAAGTGAAACTCGGTGGCGCCGGATAGGAAGAATCGGTAGGACCGAGTTTAGCTTAGGGTTTAGGTCATATGTGGATATGGGAAAGTAGTTGAGGGTTTTGGAGCATATCACTAAGCACATGAAGCAAGAGGCTCATTAAGCAACACCTCATCCCTCCTTGATAGTATTGGCTTTTCCTAAGGACTCAATGTGATCTTGGATCACTAAAATATAAAATGAAGAGTCTTGAGCTTTTGAGCTTGAGCCAATCCTTTGTCCTTAGCATTTTGAGGGTTCCACTTTCACATCCATGCCATGCCAATCATTGAGCTTTCCTGAAATAATTATCTTGGAATCGCATTAGCTCAATGAGCTATATGTTGTTATGAATTACCAAAACCACCTAGGGATAGTTGCACTTTCAGATGTGCATTACCGAGTGGGCCGAGAGATACCTCTCCAACAATTGGAGTGACAAATCCTAATCTAGAAATACGCCAACCCAACAAGTACCTTCGGAGACACCTGTAGAGCACCTTTATAATCACCCAGTTACGTTGTGACGTTTGGTAGCAAACAAAATGTTCCTCCGGTAAACGGGAGTTGCATAATCTCATAGTCATAGGAACATGTATAAGTCATGAAGAAAGCAATAGCTGAAGGAAATATGCCCTAGAGGCAATAATCAAGTTATTATTTATTTCCTTATATCATGATAAATTTTTATTATTCATGCTAGAATTGTATTAACCGGAAACATAACACTTGTGTGAATACATAGACAAACAGAGTGTCACTAGTATGCCTCTACTTGACTAGCTCGTTGATCAAAGATGGTTAAGTTTCCTAACCATAGACATGAGTTGTCATTTGATTAACGGGATCACATCATTAGGAGAATGATGTGATTGACTTGACCCATTCCATTAGCTTAGCACTTGATCATTTAGTTTGCTGCTATTGCTTTCTTCATGACTTATACATGTTCCTATGACTATGAGATTATGCAACTCCCGTTTACCGGAGGAACACTTTGTGTGCCACCAAACGTCACAACGTAACTGGGTGATTATAAAGGTGCTCTACAGGTGTCTCTGAAGGTACTTGTTGGGTTGGCGTGTTTCGAGATTAGGATTTGTCACTCCGATTGTCGGAGAGGTATCTCTGGGCCCACTCGGTAATGCACATCACTATAAGCCTTGCAAGCATTGCAACTAATGAGTTAGTTGTGGGATGATGTATTACAAAACGAGTAAAGAGACTTGCCGGTAATGAGATTGAATTGGTATTGAGATACCGGCGATCGAATCTCGGGCAAGTAACATACCGATGACAAAGGGAACAACGTGTGTTGTTATGCGTTCTGACTGATAAAGATCTTCGTAGAATATGTAGGAGCCAATATGGGCATCCAGGTCCCGCTATTGGTTATTGACCAGAGAGGTGTCTCGGTCATGTCTACATAGTTCTCGAATCCGTAGGGTCCGCGCGCTTAACGTTCGTTGATGATATAATACTATATGAGTTATGTATCTTGGTGACCGAATGTTGTTCGGAGTCCGGGATGAGATCACGGACATGACGAGGAACTCCGGAATGGTCCGGAGATAAAGTTTGATATATGGGATAATAGTGTTTGGTCACCGGAAGGGGTTCCAGATGTTTCCCGAAATGTTTGGGTACGAGAACACTTTATTTGGGCCAAACGGAAAGCCCACAAGGTTTTTGGAAAGCGCAAAAGGAAGTTTTGCGGAGTCCAGGGGCCAGACGCCAGGGTCCCTGGCGTCTGGGGCCAGACGCCGCGAACCCTGGCGTCTGGCCCTGGAGTCCGAGAAGGACTCTTGCCTTTCGGGTGAAACCGACTTTGTGGAGGCTTTTACTCCAAGTTTCGACCCCAAGGCTCAACATATAAATAGAGGGCTAGGGCTAGCACCCAAGACACATCAAGAAACACCAAGCCATGTGCCGGCAACCCCGTCCCCTCTAGTTTATCCTCTGTCATAGTTTTCGTAGTGCTTAGGCGAAGCCCTACGGAGATTGTTCTTCACCAACACCGTCACCACGCCGTCGTGCTGCCGGAACTCATCTACGGAGAAGGCGAGGACGTCACCGAGCCGAACATGTGCAGAACTCGGAGGTGCCGTGCTTTCGGTACTTGGATCGGTCGGATCGTGAAATGATACGACTACATCAACCGCGTTGATATAATGCTTCTGTGAACGGTCTACAAGGGTATGTAGACAACACTCTCCCCTCTCGTTGCTATGCATCACCATGATCCTGCGTGTGCGTAGGAAATTTTTTTAAATTACTACGTTCCCCAACAATAGCAACATACTAAACGATCGAGTGCTAAGATAACGGAATGGGTCAAGTCAATCACATCATTCTCCTAATGATGTGATCATGTTAATCAAATGACAACTCATGTCTATGGCTAGGAAACATAACCATCTTTGATCAACGAGCTAGTCAAGTAGAGGCATACTAGTGACACTCTGTTTGTCTATGTATTCACACAAGTATTATGTTTCCGGTTAATACAATTCTAGCATGAGTAATAAGCATTTATCATGATATAAGGAAATAAATAATAACTTTATTATTCCCTCTAGGGCATATTTCCTTCACCCGACACCCCCGACTGGTTGGCGGTGCAGGTGGCCCCCTCAGCTGCGGCTCCCCTATGGCGGATCCATCCCGCCCCAGACGCGCTCTGGAGGCCTGCTCTGGCTGGACGGGTGCTCTCCTACCGGACTGCTGTGGCAGCCAGGCGCGCCCTTCTAGCTGCGGCACCATCCCACCCCCCTCCCTCCTGACCCTCCCTGCCTTCGAGCTCCAGGCCGACCTCTCCGGGTGTCAGCCTTGGAGGCGGCTGGTTGTGCCCGGCCGGCGGTGGCTATTTCGTGCAGTGCGCCGTTTGTGTGTTTGGCTGATTGTGAGTCCTCCTCAGCTTTCCCCTGCAAGGGCGGCTTCAGCTCGGCGGCCATTGACCTGCGCCCCTTTCCTGCGTTCATGGCCGGCCGGCGCAGCCTTGGACCCGGCGCACCTTAGAAGTTGCGCTGTTTCCGGCTCCTTTCGGCTAGCTTGCTCTTCAGCGTCGCTACACCACCACCCTGCTAGTATCTTGGTTGGCCGTCCATCCCGATGCATCTTTGGCTCCGGCATGCTTCAGGAGCTGTGTCCCCTTCTGGGTCCTCGGGCACACTGGTGCCCCTGCTGCTCCGCTCCCAGTGGCCAGGATCTGCACTCCCTTCCAGATTTTGCTTGTTCGGGACTTCGGCCACCGTTGCATCCCCACCGCCTTCCACTCCGCTCAGCCACGCAACCTCGTCTTCCTTCGAAGCCCGCACGATTGCTCAGAATTTGACGAGGGCGAAATCTCTGCATCTTGTGCTGGTAGCGGCGACACCTGTGTGTGTCGTCCCCTTCTTGGAGGCGCTACCATGGTCATTATATCTGTGCCCCTCTTCGAGCATCAGGGAAGACCCTAGGTCCGGTTTTCTGGAACGGACGACGACGGCATCTTGGTGTCGTTCTCCTTCGTGAAGGTGTTGTCTTGTTTTGCTCGCGACGTCCTAGGTGCTCGATTTGAAGATGGTGGTAGTTTAGTTGATGGTTGGATAGCTTCTCTAGTTGACGAGTTTAGTTGTGTTCTTCTATGTTTTGGGTCGAGCATCTCTTTTCTATTCGCTTCAGGTACTTTCACACCCCTTGCGTTTGTGTCATGTGTTATACCACCTATTGTACTCATTCAAATTTCTTTCTATCAATGAAATGATACGCAAGCTTTGCATATTCGCGAAAAAAAAACAGAAATGCCCCAATGGCACGTTGCTAGGAAATTACTCCTTTTATCTATAATCATTCATACCATTTTTTAGATTGTTTGATTCATTTGGACCGTTTGTTGTGTTTGAGCTCGTATTCTAAAGTTTTAAAGCTAAAATTTTGAAATATCATTAAATTGTTTGTATCATTTTCTTTTTCGAGAATTGTTTGTATCATTGACGTCCGGATTTTTTTAAAAACTAACAAGAGTTCACATCCCAAGCCAATATGGATCGCAGTGAGAGCACGCAGGCTGAACACCCACGGCGTGGAACGGACGCGCCGCGGTGCTCTCGGACACCCCTGCGTGCATCGAGCCTCCGATTACTTCCGGAATTTGAATGATGGATGGATTTGCAAACCGTGGCGCGCAAGTGTTTCTTCTCTTCTCGCCACGCACGCGGTTCCGACTCCTCCCCGGGTCGCAGCCGCAGACAACGTGATCAGCAAGCAGAAGGCCGGCCAGGGAACTTCATGCACCAGGACCAGGCCGGCGGTGCGCCCAATTGAAGCGATCAAGTTCAGCTGCGGCGAAAGTGCCATCCGCCCCGGACCGCACGGCGTCACCAAGAAGCAGCAGGAGTCCGGCGAGCGGGTCCAAGCGATCGCACCGGCAAGCATCGCGCAGCTAGCTCACCCAGTGCCGCCGTCGAAACCAAAGGACCCCTTTGAAGCGGACAATGCGTTTCGCGCGGCCATTGCGGCGGCTCGCCAAGTCTTGGTCCGGCGGCAGCGGGAGGAGGCTCGCCAGGAGAGGGACAAGATGGTGCAGACCGTCTACTTCAACGACCCTTCCATGACTCTAGAGAATGTGCTCAAGGCCCAAGCCCTGATCGGTTCATGCTGACATTTTTCTAGTTCTTGCTAGAGCTTTAGGTGCTCAAACCCATGATCACCATCCCTCCCTGATCATGGATGTCATGGCCGGGAATTCTGTAATAGGATCTTGAGTCAGTGGCATTTTTGTTGCGAGGCAATGGATCCATTAAGCATTCCTCGATGTGAGTTGTAACCATCATATACTATATACAAATCAATGAAGTTGTGGATTCCTCCTCTGTCTTAATAACAGAGACATTCTTGTCTTTGTTAAATTGTGTTGTTGATGTTTCCATAGAAAATCAGACCAATAACGTCAGATGTATACTTGCCTATTTTGAACTCCAATAATGTAGTTCCAGAAGAGTACGTGCTTTGTGCATTGTGGATATTGACATTACTTGGCATAAGTCTCTTGAAAAGTGTACTCAGTTTGACTCAAAAGCTTAAACCCTAGTAAGTGGAACAGTCATTGGAACTTCAGCCAATTTGGTCAGCACCGAATTCAGTACAAAAACCATGAGGAAAACATGGAAACAGCATGTTACAGAAACATGTATACTGCGTGAGAACCCAATCTATTCTCATGTTATCATAATTCGGTTTGCATTTTGTGTTGTCATGGTTTCTGTAACATGTGATGACTTGAACCGGATTAGGTATAGTAGACATGCAAGTATGCAACGTGTACAAAAATATAGTCCCTCCGTTCCTAAATATTTGTCATACGGAGCAAAATGAGTGAATATACACTCTAAAATATGTCTATATACATCCGTATGTGGTTGAAATTTCTAAAAAGACAAATATTTAGGAACGGAGGGAGTAGTTGGCTAGCACGCCATGTTGTATTCAGCTTCTGCTCAGTTGAGTCCAGGTCCGTTTGCTACGTGGTAAGTTCGTGTACAAATATAGTACTACACACGAGGTACTAGTAGTAAATTTACAGGTGAAACCAAACATCTGACATAGCGAATTTTTTTAGAGCAATATAATACCTGAAACTGTAAAACGTAACACGCCCAAGATGCAAAATGTTAGTACATGTATGAAGCAACCACACAATTTCAGAATATTATACGAGTTTGTCAATTGTTTGATCAAACAAAGGCGTCATTACAATGGCAGCTAAACTTTGCTCATGTTTTGAGTACATATGCTACTGTCCAACAAGAATTCACTCGGTCGAAAAAGAAACACAAAACCACGAGCAAAACACACAATTCCCAGCTCTGGTAATCGGAGTTCAGGAAAGAGTGTCCACTGTCAGGAACTCACGGCCATAGCGGAAACCAATCAGCTTCATTTACACCTTCTCCAGTGCTGCAGGACTGATTGGAATGATTCCAGAGGATGTGACCAGAGCATCAATAGGAACATCTGTTGAGTTAACCGGGATGATGCCTTCCTCCAGAATTTGCACCGAGTATGAAAGTGCAACTTCAAAAATAAGCAAACCATTAGCATGAATCGTTAGTAAAGAGAATGACAGATAGACCTCACCATCAAATATAACTATGTAATGCAGAACAACAGATGTGTTCTCATTTTGCTAGACATAGTTCATGGAAATATATAATGAAAAACGTTATATTAAATTAAGGTGAGTATGGAACTTCTAGTTGGCACACATACAAAAAAAACACCACTTGCTACATCAGCTGAATTGTGGCTTAAAACAGGGAGATAGGAGAACTGCCACTCGTTCAAACACGCATCAAATGTGTGTCAGCTGTATTAGTCCGCATCAAAATAGCACAACAGCTACGCAACCACCATATGTGGCTCACAGAGCAAAAGCACTGGACTAAGAAACATATTAAGATAGTCCGTTTCAGTATGGTAATGTATTAAATACAACATACTCCCTCCGTTCGGAAATAAGTGGCATTGTTTGTGAAACATGTTAGCTTTGAGAAACAAACAACGGCCCCAATACCTCTATCTACTCTATGGTCTCATTTTCTAAATTGTCCACTTTGGTCCTACTCCTACCCCCACAGAGTCTACTCAACATTTGATTTGATTTTATTTTCGAGGCAGAGGAACTGAAATGGCCCCAAGGAAAAATCTAGCGCAAACAAAAGTATATTTTACACAAATATAATATAATAAACTAAAATGCCACAACTTCCTGCGAAGTTGTGCCTGAAAAGTAAATAAAGTAAAAGAACTGAACTTCTGAAAATATGCATGCCATACCTAGAAGAGGCTGACTCCACCCTTTCTCTTTAGCAAGTTCTTGGTATCTCATCAAGAAAGTGTCATAGTACCTGTAAAATTGGGCAAACATGCAACATAAATTTAGATGAAGGGAAAAAATTCAATGAAGAAATCAAGTGAAACTCAGCATAAATAATACTCCCTCTATTTTTATATACAAGGCCACTATGAAAAACACATTTTGTATTTATACAAGGCCACCAACAATAATCGAGGCAAATATTAATGATGTTTCCTCGTACTAGTAACCCATGACTTAATTACAAGCATGCATGTAGTGGATGATAATGACACACTCACCTACTTCCTCTCCTATGGCCACTCAGTTTTCTCTAATGTGCATGCACCCTATTAATTAACCCGGTAAACCGGAAAATAAATTGGCTTGTAAAGCACACATTAATTTTTGTCTTGGTACTAGTAATTTGAGTTTGTGGCCTTGTATATAAAAATGGAGGGAGTATATGAAGTACCCAACAAATAAACAGAAGTATGCATGATGGAGTTATACAGAGCTAGAGAATACACAAAGAAAAGATCGATGCTAAATAAGGTTTGCACATAGAGTTTTACTCTTAACTAAAAAAGGAAGTAAGGTCAAATATCCAATCCCATTAAACCCGGATTTTCTACAAGATTCATATTGATGTGCATTAGTTCTAAATCCACACACCACAGCCTGGGTGAAAACCATAAGCTTATAGATTTCAGATGGTCTACTGATTGATAAGCATTGATTTGTTTGCTAGGCCAAGAGCTTTTATGTGTGTTGATCACCCTAGCGAGGAGTTTCTGCATCCAACACATACATATGATTTTCTATGTGGTAACTGTCATTCCAACAAACAGGCTCCTCTGACACCAGAAATCGGAAGGCATTGAAATCTCAGCATTATTGAACTGCATTATGGAAAATATGCCTGTGAAACAAAATATAGAAATGACATCTAGTGCTTCTAAATCATGATATTATTTGTTTCAGAGCAGACTGCATGAATCCGTTTTTAGCTGGCACTGAAAGTTTGAAATGGAACAATTTCATAGTCGGGCGTTGGATAAAGATGTCACTGCACATCGAGAACCTTTTTTTCTTGCGATAGATGTACATTGTCAACTTCAATACAAGGCACTATTGTTAATATCATGATAGGGTAACATGTAGTCCTACCCTCCACCACGTCCTAGTCTTCGGCCAGTTCTGTCAAAAGCTTGTCCTGCATGAATAACAAATATTATCCAATTGAATTTCTAATATCACAGACTGAGCAACCCCAAGAAAGATAAATGACAGAAATGAATGTAGCACAGGATGAAGAGCTTACCAGGCAACACAAAAAGATCGACAGGGGATGAGGCTGACAACACTGTAAGGATTAAAAGTGGCTCAGTTGTAACACATAAATCAACTGTCATTACAGATGAAATAGCTTAAATAAATAAAATAGGGTAAAGTTTCCACATGGAAATGAACTCCATACCATCTTCACAAGCATTCCCACTAGCATCCAATGGTGACGGTTCCAGAATGTTCATTGAATTTTTAACTAAATCATCCATGGTTGTGATTTTGAACATCCGCATATTGCGGTTTTTATCTTCCACTCGAGGAACATAGATATCCTTTGCTTGTCCATCATGTTCTTAAAACCAAAGAAATTGTTAGAGACAGGAAATTACAGAGAGCATATTTCTACATATACATAGGGCCCAGTTGGCTCACCAGGATCTGAGGATAGAACTTCTGCTATTATTTTTGATGTATCCACTTCTCGTAATTGCGCACAGCTTATATAGGCACACAACCGTTTGCTTGCTTTGAACCAAGAAGAGTTCAAAATATTGTTTTGAATAGCCAGATCTGGAAGAACAAGAGTTTTGTACTGTGTTAATAAATAGACCAACAAAATTAACTTAAAGAAAACTAACTATGCTGCAACACAGAAGCATACTACACTAGCCCTCATTTCACTTCAGGTCTCCAAAGATTTAAAAGATAAATCATCACAACATAAATCCCACTAGAACCTTTTACTTGCTGACCCTAACACTTGTCATCAGATCAATATACATCCCTAGGCACACGCTTTGATGCTAAGTACTCGAGAAATTGACCTGCGTTAAAAGTTTCACCACTCTTTTCTATCCCGCACTAACACTCTAGTAGGCAAATCGACGAGCAGCTTGTGGGCAACGCTGTTCCGAGCCAGGCGACAGGGGAGGAGTGACCTTCGCTGGTGCGCTGATCGGGGGAGAGGGCCTTGAGCGCCCTGCGCACGTCGGACCGCACCGCGCGCTTCTGATCCGTGACCGCCTGCTGCGCCGCCGTCGACATGGCGGCGAGGGGTGGCGAGGCCGACGCGGCCACTCGCAGCCGCGGGGGAGAGAGCGGGAGGAGGGGGCGGTAGGTGGGGGTGGGGGCGGCGCGGGGCAGGTGGAGGAGGCGCACCATCAGCGAGGACACTGCATTTTTTATCATCCCCGCCTCCTCGTGCCGTCGTGCCGCCGTGTCCCACGCTCACCTGCGCGGCCATCTCTCTGCCGCTGCCGCTGGATTCCACGGCCACGGGTGCGCGGGCGGAGCGGGCCGCCCACTGCAGGTTTTCTTAGGTGATTTGCTTTGCCGGCCCGGCCCAAGTTGTTTATTCTTCTGCACGGATGATGTTCAGTGGTCAGGAAAATCCTATTCGCGCCGCTCGCTGCGGCGAACTGTCGATCAATCGCACAGAGCAGCGCAGCGAGCGACAGACATGGGCCGGCTCACTCATAGGTAGTGCGTCCAGCCGGTCTTGGGCACCTTCTAGAAGGTTCCCTGAACCGGGTTTTTTCCTGTATCGTTTTTTCTGGTTCTTTTTGGCTTCTATTGTTTTTATTTCTCTTTTTCTCTTTTTCCTTTTTTTATTTCTTTTCCTTTTTTAGTTTCTGTTTCTTTTCTTTATGTTTTTTTCAAAATTTCACAACTTTGCAAAGTTTGTTCGCAAATTTAAGAAAAATGTTTGTATTTTTCAATTTTTTTGTGAGTTTCAATATATGTTTCAATTTAAAATTTTGTTCGCATTTTCCAAAAAATGTTCGTGTTTGAAATTTTTGTTCGTGAGTTTTGTAAAATGTTCCCGTTTCAAAAACTTGTTCACACATTTATGTTCAATGTTCAATATTTCAAAAAATTGTTTGGGATTTCGAATATTTTTTGTTCACATGTTCAAAAAAACTGCCATTCTTTTCAAAAAATGTACAAAATTTGTTCGGAGTTTCAACATTTGTTCGTCATTTTCAAAAAAAGTTCGCGTTTTCAAATTTTCATTTTTTTGGAATTTCACATTTTAATTCCCATTTTTCAAAAATTGTTCGTGTTTTCCAAAATAATGTTTCCGTTTTCAAAAAATGTTCACAGATTCAAAAAAGAATCACGTTTTCAACTTTTTGTTCAGAAATTTTCTAAAATGCAAAAAATGTTCGCATTTCAAAAAGTGTTCAATAATTTCAAGAAATGTTTGCGGTTTAAATTTGTGTTGGATATTTCTTAAAATGTTCTATTTTTTAATTTTTGTTCTGAAATTCAAAAAATGTTCGTGGTTTCAGTTTTTAGCTTGTAATTTCACGAATTTTCCATTTTTTAAACATTTTAATCAAAATTTAAAAAATGTTCGTGCTTCAAAATTTTGTTTGGAATTTCATAATTTGTTCACAACTTACAAAAAAAAATGATTTGCGTTTTTCAAAAACATTTTCTGCGATTTCAAAATTTTTGGGCATATGCAAAAAAATGTCTGGTTGTGCAGTTCCCAAAAAAAGTACATTTTGCTTTTAAGATGTTCGCTACAGTAACTAATTCCTGCTCGTATTAGTAGATTTGTTTGGTTGTACGGGGTCCTAAGTTATTTTAGATATGCAATGTTGTGCCACATGTAAGACGCTTGTCAGCTGGAGTGGCAAGGAGCACGCGGTCGCAATCGTATGGTCGCCTGTTCGATTCCTAGGATCATGCCTGGCTCAGTTTTTGCTTTCCCTTTTTTTCTCACGCGGTACAGATTGATGGGCCGGCCCAGTCAGGCTGCCTTCCTGTGCGTCGCGACACCAATTTGACGCAAAGAGCGTCCAGTAGGAGCTCCTGTCTTCTCAATCTAAAAAAAAAAGGATGATGCACAGTGGAGTCCGCTGTTCAATACCAGGCCCACCCGTTCAAGACACAGTTGTTACTATGAGATTTGGGCCCCAGCTATGTGTCGCCCGTACCAATTTCTAACAGGAATCGCCTACGGGCGATGACTAGTGGGCCAACTCACTTAGCAGGTTCCTCACTGTTGCTCCTGGCGGTCGTTTGTAGTCTGCATTTGTCCCTGACCGGTTGATCACTAACAATATTATTTCTTTTTATGAGTGTCTTCATTTTATGAATATGAAGATAAATAAAGCAAAGAAACATCGATTCTACACTCTAAGCTTGGACATGATGAAAACCTACGATGGTGTTGAGTGGTCGTACCTTCAAACTATCATGGAAAAGTTGGGCTTTACCCCTAGTGGATTTTTGTGGTGATGGGCATGGTCAGCTCGATATCTTTTGCAGTTTTGTTCAATGTCAAAAGAATTTAAGCCTTCGAGAAGGATTCATCAGGGAGATCGTCTTTCACCGTACCTTTTCTTGCTAGCAGCAGAGGGCCTTCCGTGCCTTCTAAAAGTTAGTGATCGGTCATCGCATCTTACAGGTTTAAAAGTAGCTCAATCAGTTTCATCGGTTAACCAACTATTGTTTGCAGATGACAACCTGTTATTTTGTCAAGCAAGCTAGGAAGGGGTGAGAGATGTGTCACACCTTTTGGAAACTTATTGTTGGGCTTTGGGGCGAAGTATTAATAGTGAGGAACGCTCAATTTTTCAGCAAAGGGCGCCCTCATGTCACTAAGGACTTGATTAAACCTGAGCTTAGTGTTTGCAATGAATCTCTTAGTGAAAAATACCTTGATATGCCCTTAGAAGTAGGCAGATAAAAAAAGGCACCTTCAAGTATTTAAAAGATCGCATCTGGAATAAGGTATATGGATGGTTGGAAAAACTTTAGTCATCTTGTGGGAAGAATGTTCTTATCAAATCCGTTTTTCTATTGACTCAATGTCCTACTTTTAGTTGCCTAGAGGACTTTGCGAACACATTAATTCTTTGATTAGAAAATTTTGGTGGGGTGCCAAGGAAGAAAAAAAGGAACAGTTACATTTGTGACCCTAACTCGAACCCACTACTCAAATTGACCCCTAGTTTTGAAGCATGCTCAAATTTGCCCCTCTTCCGTTGGTTGCACTTATATAAATGCCCTTCGATGCCGTTTTCGTCCAGTCAAAGTTGTTTGACCAGTATCTGGCCATTTATTTGACATTTTTGCCCTTACGTCCTTACAGGTGGGTCCAAATCAAATAGGAAATAGAAAAAAAATAGGAAATATTACTGTAGCTTTTTGGGTCATGATGCAGTAGCAAGCAGGCCTAGTCCAGCCCAATGTAACACCCCGGATGTAATATATCTTATCTGTACTGCAACTCTTGCCGTTTTCGGCACTAAGTTATTTCATTTCGTCGTTGTCGGATTTTTGTCTCCGTGTGTTGTTGTCTTTATCATGCATCTCATATCATGTCATCATGTGCATTGCATTCGCATACGTGTTCGTCTCATGCATCCGAGCATTTTCCCCGTTGTTCATTTTGCATTCCGGCGCTCCTATGTCACCCCGGTGCCCCTTTCTACCTATTTTCGTGTGGGGGGGTTAAAAATTTCCGGTTTGGACCGACAATTTCCATGCGGCCTTGGTTTACTACCGGTAGACCGCCTGTCAAGTTCCGTGCCATTTAGACTTCGTTTGATACTCCAACGGTTAACCGAGGGACCGAAAAGGCCTCGTGTGTGTTGCAGCCCAACACCTCTCCAAACTGGCCCAAAACCCACCTAAACCCTCTTCATCATCTAGAGCGTTCGATCACAATCGCGTGGCCGAAAACCGCACCTCATTTGGAGCTTCCTAACTCCTCCTACCTCTATAAATAGGTCCCCTCACAAAAATCCCGGGTCTCCTCTCCCCGTAACCAGAATTCTCCTCGCGCCGCACCGGACATGTCCGCCCGCGTCGGAAGCCTCTCCGCTGCCGCCCGCAGCCACTCGTAGGCTGCAACGTGTCACTCCGCCGGCGCTTCCCACCGCGGCCCGCCGAAGCTGGCGAGGGGCCCTCCCCGGCCCGAGCCGAGCGCCGCTCGCGCCCGCTTCCCCTTTCCCCGAGCCGGCGATGCCCTCGCCGGACTTGCCTCGTGCCACCGCGTCCGCCATCGCCGACCACCGCGGCCTCCATCGCCACCTCGCCGCCCCTGCCTCGCCGACGTCGCCGCGGCGTCGCGACACCCCATAGAGCCGCACCGCCGCTTCCCTCTCGCCGGATCTGCCGCCCCATCGCCGGACGGCTCTGCTCCGGTGACCACCGCACTCGCCGGCGACCTCGCGCGCCGTCAGCTACAGTGCCTCTCGCTGGATCTGAGATCGCCGCTACAGTAAACCCTAGTCGCGGTTGACTTTTTCCCTCTCCTCTCGTTATTTTTTTGCAATCTTCATCATGCCATAACTCTGCATCCGTAACTCCGATTCGTGCGTGTAGCATATCAAAATGTTCGTCTCGATGAGTACCATCATTTCATCTCATTGCATTATTTTCATTTGAGCTCATCTTGATGCCCGAAATGCTGTTGGAAGAGGGCTATGTGAGGAATATGTCAGATCTGTTTCAGCAATTAGCCTTTTGTCATTTTTGCCATAATTAATGTGTGCATGCTATGATCCTGAGCTCTACATGTGTTTTGTTAAATGCCATGCCATCTTTACATGGGTGTATGCCATGTATTTTCGTGATATTTGTGATGACTAGAACAAGCTTGCAAAGTAGCGTAATCGTTGATGCTGATTTCAGGGACTTAGAATTTCACCAAGTCCTTGTCCTGATTTTGTTGTTATGCCATATGTTCATGTTGTTTCCTAGTGATCCGTGCCTCTTTTGAGGATGATCAGTAAGGAGGTTTTGTTAACATTGTGGTGCTTTATCCATCCATGTCTTTGTTTGCATTTATGGAGCACCCTAGCTTAAGTCAATCGAGCTCTACTTTTGCTATAAAATGATCCTGGCAGATTGTTGGCATGTTTAGCGATTTTGCCGAGGATGTCGTTGTTGATCCGTGCGTGCTATGATGTTGTTCTTTCCATGTCTAGCTTCTATGCCATGTCTTCTTCATGGGTGTATGTTAGCTTGTCATGCCATGCTCTGTAGCGAGTGCATCGAGCTCGTAAACATGCCTACTCGTTAACTGTTTTTCACTAAGTCTGAATCTGTTTATGTTTTTTCCATGTTCACATGCTTGCAATTGTATTTTCTGATCCCTTTTGGCTCAAGGTCACTAAGAGACTTTTTGTTAAGTGCTTTGAGTAGCTTCATGCCATGCTTTGCCTTGCCATGTTAAGTTCCTGTAGCTTGTAGTTTTCATGCTCTAAAGTGTGCTTCCTGATGATAAATTCCAGACTTGTGTTAATTTCACCGAGTCTGAAACCTCTTATCGTTTGCTCTTTTGCCATGCTTGTTTGAACCTGTTAATTGATGAATTAGCCCTAGCTCAGTGCTCATCTTTTGTCAAGCCTCATGAGTGGATCCCTGTCATGTATTTTGTTGTCATGTTTGAATGTTGTAGTATATTTATCTTGATGCATTTAGTTGGTCACTTGCTGATTATCGCAGACCGGTGCCATATTTGTTTTGCTTGCCATTTCCAAACCGTGCATCCGATTCTGGTGATCTTTATATCGATTTCAACCGAAATCACCTCACCTTTCCAGTGGCACTCTTGGATTTCCAAGTTGAGGCCAGGTTCAATCATTCCTTTGCAAATCTTGCCTATGCATCGCATACCGCATCCCGCATATCATACCATGTTTGCATCATGTTGTTTGAGCATTGCACGTGGTTGATTGTGTTCCGTTTGCTTGTTGTTCTTGTTTGGGTAGAGCCAGGAGACGAGTTCGTGAAGGAGGAGCCCGTTGAGTTTGCTTACGAGGATCAAGTCAACTCTGACAACTTTGCAGGCAAGATGACCATACCCTCAAAATCACTTCTATCTTTGCTTGCTAGATGCTCGCTCTTTTGCTATGCCTATGCTACAATACCTACCACTTGCTTACCATGCCTCCCATATTGCCAAGTCAAACCTCTAACCCACCATGTCCTAGCAAACAGTTGTTTGGCTATGTTACCGCTTTGCTCAGCTCCTCTTATAGCGCTGCTAGTTGCAGGTGAAGATTGGAGATCGTTCCTTGATGGAACATTGTTTATTGTTGGGATATCACCATATTATCTTGTTTATCTTAATGAATCTATATACTTGGTAAAGGGTGGAAGGCTCGGCCTTTTGCCTAGTGTTTGGTTCTACTCTTCCGCCCTAGTTTCCGTCATATCGGTGTTATGTTCCCGGATTTTGTGTTCCTTACAGGGTTGGGTTATTATGGGAACCCCTTGACAGTTCGCCTTGAATAAAACTCCTCCAGCAATGCCCAACCTTGGTTTTACCATTTTCCACCTAGCCTCTTTTCCCCTTGAGTTTCCGGAGCCCAAGGGTCATCTTTATTTAAACCCCTCCCTGGGCCAGTGCTCCTCTGAGTGTTGGTCCGACTGAGCTGCCTGCGGGGCCACCTCGGGGAAACTTGAGGGTTGGTTTTACTCGTAGCTAGTCTCATCTGAGTGTGCCCTGAGAACGAGATATGTGCAGCTCCTATCGGGATTTGTCGGCACATTCGGGCGGTGTTGCTGGACTTGTTTTACCATTGTTGAGGATGTCTTGTAACCGGGATGCCGAGTCTGATCGGATTGTCTTGGGAGAAGGAATATCCTTCGTTGACCGTGAGAGCTTGTGATGGGCTAAGTTTGGACTCCCCTGCAGGGATTTGAACTTTCGAAAGCCGTGCCCGCGGTTATGGGCAGATGGGAATTTGTTAATGTCCGGTTGTAGATAACATGAAACTTAATTTAAAATGCACCAACCGCGTGTGTAACCGTGATGGTCTCTTCTCGGCGGAGTCTGGGAAGTGGACACGGTGTTGGAGTAATGCTTGACGTAGGTTGTTCTAGGATCACTTCTTGATCATAGTTGTTCGACCGTGCTTTTGCCTTCTCTTCTCGCTCTCATTTGCGTATGTTAGCCACCATATATGCTAGTCGCTTGCTGCAGCTCCACATCATACCTTGTCTTACCTATAAGCTTAAATAGTCTTGATCGCGAGGGTGCGAGATTGCTGAGTCCCCGTGACTCACAGATTACTTCCAAACCAGATGCAGGGACCGATGATACCGCTCCAGACGATGCGCTTGAGCTTAAGTGTGAGTTTGATGAAGACTCTCGTCGTTACTATGTGTCTTTCCCAGATGATCAGTAGTGGTGCCCAGGTTGGGCGATCGGGGACCGTGTCGCATGTGGGCGTTGATCTTTATTTTGGTACCGTAGTCGGACCATGAGTGTATTGGATGAATGTAATGTTATTCATGTATTTGTGTGACATGGCGAGTGTAAGCCAACTATGTATCTTTTCCCCTTTTATTTATTTACATGGGTTGTTGTGAAGATTACCTTACTTGCGACATTGCTTTCAATGCGGTTATGCCTCTAAGTCGTGCTTCGACACGTAGGAGATATAGCCGCATCGAGGGCGTTACAAGTTGGTAATCAGAGCCTTCCCCGACCTTAGGAGCCCCCTGCTTGATCGAATCGCTGGCGTTGTTGAGTCTAGAAAAATATTTTGAGTCATTTAGGATTATATATATCGGAGAGTTAGGAATTCTTTTTACTCCCCAGTCCCTTCGTCGCTCTGGTGAGACATCCTGACGTAGAGTTTGGACTCTTCTCTTCTCAAATTTCACTATTTTTTTAGGATCACGCGGGTACCTTGGAATCGTTCCGATCGATTTGTGACGAGAACATTGTTCTTGGTGCCTCCTGTCATTTAGGGGTTGTGGTAGTGTCCAGGGGAGTTGAGCTCCGAGGTGTTGTCGTCACAATTTTATCATTGAGATTCTGGAACACCTGAGTTTCGCCGACATCGAAAATCTCTTTTATGCAGTTGTTGGTGAGATAACCTCGACGCCACCCAATACTGGGGCGGGAGTTCAGGATTATGGTCATAACTTGTATAACAGATGCTTTTTGAAGGTTGAGGTAGATGATTTCCGAAGTTTTTCTCGGTTATGTGTTGAAGGATGGATACAGCTGGATGTAGGATTTGCTAGATTTGGGTGAGATATTATGCTTCCCCTGTATCCCCAACACCTGATTGCATAACCGGAAAGGTTCGGGAGTTTCATAGGTGGGAATTCTTGTAGCTCTAGTTCTTCTTCCGCGGATATTTGGTTTGGGATTGGGTAATCCTCACCAAGTATTTGTTCTTGTCCGTACCTTGTTGTTTTTCTTCTACCTCAATTCTAAGTGGCTTCTCAATTTATGGAAATGTGACCATTTCAATTGGAATGCATTCATTCTTTTTGTTCGGATGTGAAGACTTTATGTTGCAATTTCAACCCGTTTGATTCAGCTTCAATATTTGTCTGTCAAGATGCTAACGGATGTCAACCTCTTCAGGATGGCTCCTCCAACGCGCACGACTCCGAATCCTGATCCGCCACCACCATCTCCACCTCCGGAGGCATGGCAAGCTGTGATGGCCGCTACCAATGCAAACACACAGCTGATCATGCAACTTCTTCAAGAGCGCAACCAAGGGAACCAGGGCCATGGCAACAATTAGAATCAGTTTGCTACACTCAACAAGTTCCTTGCTAACCAGCCAAAGACCTTCAGCAATTGTGTTGAGGCAACAGACGCTGATGATTGGCTCGTGGACATATGCAAGCATTTCGAGTGCAGTAACGTCAGGCCTGAGGACTTTATCAAGTTCGCCTCCTTCCAACTCAAAGACCAAGCTGCAGAATGGTTTCAGCAGTACAAAGATTCCAGAGGAGGCCGTGTGATTACCTGGGATGAATTCCGTCAAGACTTCAAAGCTCATCATATTCCTCAAAGTGTGGTTGAGAGCAAGCGTGAGGAATTCCGCAACCTGAAGCAAGGCACTATGTCTGTTTACCAGTGCAACATCATATTTGAGAAGATCGCTCATTTTTCTAAGCAAGACGTCCCTGACGAGAAGAGCATGATATACCAGTTCAGGGGTGGTCACAGAGAAGAACTCCAGCTAGCTCTCGTCCTTTTTGAGCCCAAGAAGTACGGTGAGTTCTACAATATGGCAATGAAGCAAGAGACTGCTCAACTGAAGTGCGATGCTTCCAAGAAGCGAGTCAGAGATGCAACTCCTTCTTCCTCAACTCAAGTGGCTAAGCAGCAGAAGTATTGGCCGCCGCCTCCTCCGTTTCGTCAGCCTTATCAGTAGAAGAGCAAAGGTGGCAGTGGATCTTCCCACCCACCCAACCCTGGCTTTCAGAACAAGACATCGTCTCAAGCTCCAAGATCAAGTGCTCCATATCACTGTCCGCTCTCGGAGGTCACGTGCAACAAGTGCCAATAGAAGGGTCACTATGCCAACAAATGCTTCAATTAGAGGCGCCTCCCTCCTCCTCCTCCTGTGAGATCTGCAAGTATAGCTGTGGTCAAGCATAACCCCAAGCACGCCAAGGTTAACTAGATGAATGCAGCTCAGGCAGAGGACTCGTCAGATGTCATCATGGGTAACCTTCCTGTTAACGATATTCCAGCTAAAGTACTATTTGATTCTGGTGCATCGCATTCTTTCATGTCATTCCCATTTGCATCGGAGAACAATTTTGGGACTAAGGCATTACCTCCTCCTCAAGTGAGATATGCAAGTACAGTTGTGGTCAAGCATAACCCCAAGCATGCCAAGGTCAACTTGATGAATGCAACTCAGGCAAAGGACTTGTCAGATGTCATCATGGGTAACCTTCCTGTTAACGATATTCCAACTAAAGTACTTTTTGACTCTGGTGCATCGCATTCTTTCATGTCATTCCCATTTGCATCGGAGAACAATTTTGGGACTAAGGCATTACCTAAAGTATTGCAAGTTGTTTCTCTGGCTAGGCATGTGAGTTCTAGCATGATGGTTCCGGATATTTCTATCATGATGGGTGATTTCAAGTTTCTGGCTTCTCCAATGGTCCTTGGTAACTTGGATATTGATCTTATTCTTGGAATGGACTGGCTTTCTAAGCACAAGGCTTAGCTTGATTGTGCAGCCAGGCAGATTCAATTGACTCATTCGTCTAAGGATGTAATTATCTTTGCTGCTCGGGATAATACAATCCGTCTGTTTTCTCTCAATGAGAAGGGCGAGCTGGATGCCATCTCTCAAATTCCGGTCGTTTGCGAATATCAAGACGTCTTTCCAGAAGAGCTTCCAGGAATGCCTCCGCACCGGCCAGTTGAATTTGTCATCGATCTTGAGCCTGACACGGAACCTGTTTGCAAACGTCCTTACAAGCTTGGACCTGAAGAGTTGAAGGAGCTGAAGAAGCAACTCGATATTCAAGAGCGAATGGGTCGCATCCGACCTAGTTCTTCTCCGTGGGGTTGTGGAGTTCTTTTTGTGAAGAAGAAGTATGGAACGGACCGACATTGTGTCGACTACCGTCCATTGAACAAGAAGACTATAAAGAACAAGTACCCACTTCCCAACATCAACGAGCTGTTTGAACAACTCAAAGGTGCTCAAGTATTCTCCAAGCTTGATCTCCGTATGGGCTATCACCAGATTTGAATTCGTGAGCAAGATATCCCCAAGACGGCATTCAGAACAAGCTATGGTTCATATGAATACACTGCCATGTCTTTTGGCCTCGTCAACTCTCCTCCGACTTTCTCTCGCATGATGAACTTCATCTTCAACCCCTACACAAATGACTTCGTCTTGGTCTACCTCGATGACATTTTGGTCTTTTCCAAGAACAAGGAAGATCATGCGAAGCACTTACGTTTGGTGCTGGATAAGCTCAGAGAACATCAGTTCTACGCCAAGTTTTCAAAGTGCGAGCTTTGGCTCGATGAGGTTCTCTATCTTGGACATATCATCTCTGCCAAGGGCATAGCGGTGAATCCTGAGAAGGTGTCTGCAATTGTGAATTGGGAACCACCTCAGAATGTGAAGCAACTCCGCAGCTTCCTTGGTCTCGCAAGCTACTGTCAAAGGTTCGTTGAGAACTTCTCAAAGATCACAAAGCCTCTTTCAAACCTTCTCCAGAAGCACGTCAAGTACGTTTGGTCTCCTGAATGTGACATCGCTTTCAACACCTTTGAAAGAGAAATTAGTCACTGCTCCAGTTCTGAGTCCTCCTGATGAATCCAAACCGTTCGAGGTCTTCTATGATGCCTCTCTTCAAGGTCTTGGTGCAGTGTTGATGCAAGAGAAGAACGTTGTGTCTTATACTTCTCGCCAGTTGAAGCCCAACGAGAAGAACTACCCCACTCATGACCTCGAGTTGGCGGCAGTTGTTCACGCTCTTTTGACTTGGAGACATCTCTTATTGGGAAGAAAAGTGGACATCTTCACTGACCACAAGAGTCTCAAGTACATCTTCACTCAGCCAAATCTCAACCTCAGGCAGACTCGTTGGGTCGAAATGATTCAAGAGTATAATCCAAGCATCGAATATACTCCGGGCAAGGCCAATGTAATTGCTGACGCATTGAGCAGGAAGGCTTACTGCAACAGTCTGATTCTCAAGCCTTACCAACCCGAGCTTTGTGAAGCTTTCGGCAAACTCAATCTGCAAGTTGTTCCTCAAGGTGTCCTCGCCAACCTTCAAGTCTCTCCTACTTTGGAAGATCAGATTCGCGAGGCTCAACTTCTTGATGCTATGGTGAAGAAGGTGAAGATTGGGATTGCCAAGAGTCAACCCAAGTACAAGTGCTATCGCCTTGATGACAAGGATACTCTATTCTTCGAGGATCGCATTGTTGTGCCTAAAGGTGACCTTCATAAAGTCATTATGAACGAGGCTCACAATTCACTCCTCTCTATCCACCCTGGAAGTACAAAGATGTACCAGGACCTCAAGCAGTCGTATTGGTGGACTCGAATGAAGCGTGAGATTGCTCAGTTCGTGAATGAATGTGATGTCTGCAGAAGAGTGAAGGCAGAACACCAACGACCAGCTAGTCTCCTCCAACCTCTTGCCATTCCAGAATGGAAGTTTGACCACATTGAGATGGACTTCGTGACGGGATTTCCAAAGTCCAAGTGTGGCAATGATGCTATCTTCGTTGTCATCGACAAACTCACTAAAGTGGCTCATTTCCTTCCTATCAAAGAGTCTATCATACCAGCTCAATTGGCGGAGCTTTATACCTCTCGGATTGTCTCTCTGCACGGCATTCCGCAGTTGATTTCTTCAGATCGTGGCAGCATCTTCACCTTGAAGTTTTGGGATTCTTTTCAGAAGGCCATGGGCACCGACATCCATTTCAGCATAGCTTTTCATCCTAAAACTAGCGGCCAAGTCGAGCATGTCAATCAGATTCTCGAAGATATGCTCAGGGCTTGCGTTATGTCTTTCGGTATGAAGTGGGAAGATTGTCTTCCATATGCCGAGTTTTCCTACAACAACAGCTTTCAAGCGAGTTCGGGCAAGGCCCCATTTGAAATTCTCTATGGCAGGAATTGTCGTACTCCTCTTAACTGGTCAGAGACTAGTGAACGTCAACTTCTTGGAAATGACTTGATCACAGAGGCAGAAGAGATGTGCAAAGTCATTCGTGATAACCTCAAAGTAGCGCAATCACGCCAGAAGAGCTACTATGATAGTAAGCATCGTGATTTGGCTTTCGAGATCAGAGACCATGTTTACCTCCGCGTCTCTCCAATGAAAGGTACTCGTCGCTTCGGTATCAAAGGGAAGCTTGCCCCTAGATACGTGGATCCTTTCAAGATCGTCAGCTAGAGAGGCGATCTCGCCTATCAACTCGAGCTTCCCTCCAACTTTGCAAATGTGCACGACGTGTTCCATGTCTCTCAGCTCCGCAAGTGCTTCAAGACCCCTGACCGTACCGTCAACTTCGAAGACATTGATCTCCAAGAAGACGTTTCTTATCGTGAGCACCCAGTTGCTATTCTTGAAGAAACTAAGCGCAAGACTCGTAATAAGTCAATCAAATTCCTCAAAGTCAAGTGGTCACACCATTCCGACCGCGAAGCCACCTGGGAACGCGAGGATCACCTCCGTTCTGAGTACCCGGAGTTTCTCCAGTCCTAGATCTCGGGACGAGATCCTTCCGTAGTGGTGGAGTGTTGTAACACCCCGGATGTAATTTACCTTATCTGTACTCCAACTCTTGCCGTTTCCGGCACTAAGTTATTTCATTTCGTCGTTGTCGGGTTTTTGTCTCCGTGTGTTGTTGTCTTTGTCATGCATCTCATATCATGTCATCATGTGCATTGCATTCGCATACGTGTTCATCTCATGCATCCGAGCATTTTCCCCGTTGTCCGTTTTGCATTCCGGCGCTCCTATGTCACCCGGTGCCCCTTTCTACCTCTTTTCGTGTGTGGGGGTTAAACATTTCCGGTTTGGACCGATACTTGCCATCCGGCCTTGGTTTACTACCGGTAGACCGCCTGTCAAGTTTCATGCCATTTGGATTTCGTTCGATACTCCAACGGTTAACCGAGGGACTGAAAAGGCCTCGTGTGTTTTGCAGCCCAACACCTCTCCAAACTGGCCCAAAAGCCACCTAAACCCTCTCCATCATCTAGAGCATTCGATCACGATCGCGTGGCCGAAAACCGCACCTGATTTGGAGCTTCCTAGCTCCTCCTACCTCTATAAATAGGTCCCCTCACAAAAATCCCGGGTATCCTCTCCCCTAACCCTAGAATCCTCCTCGCGCCGCGCTGGACATGTCCGCCCACGTCGGACGCCTCTCCGCCGCCGCCCGCAGCCACTCGTAGGCTGCCACGTGTCATTCTGTCGGCGCCTCCCACCGCGGCCCGCCGAAGCCCGCGAGGGGCCCTCCCCGGCCGAGCCGAGCGCCGCCTGCGCTTGCTTCCCCTTCCCCCGAGCTGGCGCCCGCCCTCGCCGAACTTGCCTCGCACCACCGCGTCCACCATCGCTGGCCACCGCGGCCTCTATCGCCACCTCACCGCCCCTGCCTCGCTGACGTTGCCGCGGCGTCCCGACGCCCCGCAGAGCCGCGCCGCCGCTTCCCTCTCGCCGGGCCCGCCGCCCTGTCGCCGGAAGCTCTCCTCCGGTGACCACCGCACTCGCCGGCGACCTCGAGCACCGTCAGCTACAGTGCCTCTTGCCAGATCTGAGATCGCCGCTACAGTAAACCCTAGTCGGGGTTGACTTTTTCCCTCTCCTCTTGTTATTTTTTTGCAATCTTCATCATGCCATAACTCTTCATCCGTAACTCCGATTCGTGCGTGTAGCATATCAAAATGTTCGTCTCGATGAGTACCATCATTTCATCTCATTGCATCATTTTCATTTGAGCTCATCTTGATGCCCGAAATGCTGTTGGAAGAGGGCTATGTGAGGAATATGTCAGATCTGTTTCAGCAATTAGCCTTTTGTCATTTTTGCCATGATTAATGTGTGCATGCTATGATCCTGAGCTCTACATGTGTTTTGTTAAATGCCATGCTATCTTTACAGGCGTGTATGCCATGTATTTTTCTGATATTTGTGGTGACTAGAACAAGCTTGCAAAGTAGCGTAATCGTTGATGCTGATTTCAGGGACTTAGAATTTCACTAAGTCCTTGCCCTGATTTTGTTGTTATACCATATGTTCATGTTGTTTCCTAGTGATCCGTGCCTCTTTTGAGGATGATCAGTAAGGAGGTTTTGTTAACATTGTGGTGCTCTATCCATCCATGTCTTTATTTGCATTTATGGAGCACCCTAGCTTGAATCAATCGAGCTCTACTTTTGCTATAAAATGATCCTGGCAGATTGTTGGCATGTTTAGCGATTTTGTCAAGGATGTCATTGTTGATCCATGCGTGCTATGATGTTGTTCTTGCCATGTCTAGCTTCTATGGCATGTCTTCTTCATGGGTGTGTGCTTAGTTTGTCATGCCATGCTCTGTAGCGAGTGCATCGAGCTCGTAAACATGCCTACTCGTTAACTGTTTTTCACTAAGTCTGAATCTGTTTATGTTTTTGCCATGTTCACATGCTTGCAATTGTATTTTCTGATCCCTTGTGGCTCAAGGTCACTAAGGGACTTTTGTTAAGTGCTTTGAGTAGCTTCATGCCATGCCTTGTCATGCTTGTTTGAACCTGTTAATTGATGAATTAGCCTTAGCTCAGTGGTCATCTTTTGTCAAGCCTCATGAGTGGATCCCTGTCATGTATTTTGTTGTCATGTTTGAGTGCTGTAGCATATTTATCTTGAAGCATTTAGTTCGTCACTTGCTGATTATCGCAGACCGGTGCCATATTTGTTTTGCTTGCCATTTCCAAACCGTGCATCCGATTCCGGTGATCTTTATATCAATTTCAACCGAAATCACCTCACCTTTCCAGTGGCACTCTTGGATTTCCTTGTTGAGGCCAGGTTCAATCATTCCTTTGCAAATCTTGCCTATGCATCGCATACCGCATCCCGCATATCATACCATGTTTGCATCGTGTTGTTTGAGCATTGCACGTGGTTGATTGTGTTCCGTTTGCTTGTTGTTCTTGTTTGGGTAGAGACGGGAGACGAGTTCGTGAACGAGGAGCCCGTTGAGTTCACTTACGAGGATCAAGTCAACTCTGACAACTTTGCAGGCAAGATGACCATACCCTCGAAATCACTTCTATCTTTGCTTGCTAGATGCTCGCTCTTTTGCTATGCCTATGCTACGATACCTACCACTTGCTTACCATGCCTCCCATATTGCCAAGTCAAACCTCTAACCCACCATGTCCTAGCAAACCGTTGTTTGGCTATGTTACCGCTTTTCTCAGCCCCTCTTATAGCGCTGCTAGTTGCAGGTGAAGATTGGAGATCGTTCCTTGATGGAACATTGTTTATTGTTGGGATATCACCATATTATCTTGTTTATCTTAATGAATCTATATACTTGGTAAAGGGTGGAAGGCTCGGCCTTTTGCCTAGTGTTTTGTTCCACTCTTGCCGCCCTAGTTTCCGACATATCGGTGTTATGTTCCCGGATTTTGCGTTCCTTACAGGGTTGGGTTATAATGGGAACCCCTTGACAGTTCGCCTTGAATAAAACTCCTCCAGCAATGCCCAACCTTGGTTTTACCATTTTCCACCTAGCCTCTTTTCCCCTTGGGTTTCCGGAGCCCAAGGGTCATCTTTATTTAAACCCTTCCCTGGGCCGGTGCTCCTCTGAGTGTTGGTCCGACTGAGCTGCCTGCGGGGCCACCTCGGAAAACTTGAGGGTTGGTTTTACTCGTAGCTAGTCTCATCTGAGTGTGCCCTGAGAACGAGATATGTGCAGCTCCTATCGGGATTTGTCGGCACATTCGGGCGGTGTTGCTGGACTTGTTTTACCATTGTTGAGGATGCCTTGTAACCGGGATGCCGAGTCTGATCGGATTGTCTTGGGAGAAGGAATATCCTTCGTTGACCGTGAGAGCTTGTGATGGGCTAAGTTTGGACTCCCCTGCAGGGATTTGAACTTTCGAAAGCCGTGCCCACGGTTATGGGTAGATGGGAATTTGTTAATGTCCGGTTGTAGATAACATGAAAACTTAACTTAATTAAAATGCACCAACCGCGTGTGTAACCGTGATGGTCTCTTCTCGGCGGAGTCTGGGAAGTGGACACGGTGTTGGAGTAATGCTTGACATAGGTTGTTCTAGGATCACTTCTTGATCATAGTTGTTCGACAGTGCTTTTGCCTTCTCTTCTCGCTCTCATTTGTGTATGTTAGCCACCATATATGCTAGTCGCTTGCTGCAGCTCCACATCATACCTTGTCTTACCTATAAGCTTAAATAGTCTTGATCGTGAGGGTGCAAGATTGCTGAGTCCCCGTGACCCACGGATTACTTCCAAACCAGATGCAGGGACCGATGATACCGCTCCAGACGATGCGCTTGAGCTCAAGTGTGAGTTCGATGAAGACTCTCGTCGTTACTATGTGTCTTTCCCAGATGATCAGTAGTGGTGCCCAGGTTGGGCGATCGGGGACCGTGTCGCATGTGGGCGTTGATCTTTATTTTGGTACCGTAGTCGGACCATGAGTGTATTGGATGAATGTAATGTTATTCATGTATTTGTGTGACGTGGCGAGTGTAAGCCAACTATGTATCTTTTCCCCTTTTATTTATTTACATGGGTTGTTGTGAAGATTACCTTACTTGCGACATTGCTCTCAATGCGGTTATGCCTCTAAGTCGTGCTTCGACACGTAGGAGATATAGCCGCATCGAGGGCGTTACAAGTTGGTAATCAAAGCCTTCCCCGACCTTAGGAGCCCCCTGCTTGATCGAATCGCTGGCGTTGTTGAGTCTAGAAAAATGTTTTGAGTCATTTAGGTTTATATATATCGGAGAGTTAGGAATTCTTTTTACTCCCCAGTCCCTTCGTCGCTCTGGTGAGACATCCTGACGTAGATTTTTGACTCTTCTATTCTCAAATTTCAATAAAAAAAATTTAGGATCACGCGGGTACCTTGGAATCGTTCCGATCAATTTGTGACGAGAACATTGTTCTTGGTGCCTCTTGTCATTTATGGGTTGTGGCAGTGTCCCGGGGAGTTGAGCTCCTAGGTGTTGTCGTCACAATTTTATCATTGAGATTCTGGAACACCTGAGTTTCGCCGACATCGAAAATCTCTTTTATGCAGTTGTTGGTGAGATAACCTCGACGCCACCCAGTACTGGGGCGGGAGTTCGGGATTATGGCCATAACTTGTATAACGGATGCTTTTTGAAGGTTGAGGTAGATGATTTCCGAAGTTTTTCTCGGTTATGTGTTGAAGGATGGATACAGCTGGATGTAGGATTTGCTAGATTTGGGTGAGATATTATGCTTCCCCTGTATCCCCAACACCTGATTGCATAACCGGAAAGGTTCGGGAGTTTCATAGGTGGGAATTCTTGTGGCTCTAGTTCTTCTTCCGCGGATATTTGGTTTGGGATTGGGTAATCCTCACCAAGTATTTGTTCTTGTCCGTACCTTGTTGTTTTTCTTCTACCTCAATTCTA
Organism: Triticum aestivum; assembly: GCF_018294505.1. Classification (NCBI taxonomy): domain Eukaryota; kingdom Viridiplantae; phylum Streptophyta; class Magnoliopsida; order Poales; family Poaceae; genus Triticum; species Triticum aestivum. The sequence goes on along the minus strand of NC_057797.1, from coordinate 153,997,826 downwards.
AGTGGCTTGACCATTTCAATTGGAATGCATTCATTCATTTTGTTCGGATATGAAGACTTTATGTTGCAATTTCAACCCGTTTGATTCAGCTTCAATATTTGTCTGTCAAGATGCTAACGGATGTCAACCTCTTCAGGATGGCTCGTCCAACGCGCACGACTCCGAATCCTGATCTGCCACCACCATCTCCACCTCCGGAGGCATGGCAAGCTGTGATGGCCGCTACCAATGCAAACACGAAGCTGATCATGCAACTTCTTCAAGAGTGCAACCAAGGGAACCAGGGCCATGGCAACAATCAGAATCAGTTTGCTACACTCAACAAGTTCCTTGCTAACCAGCCAAAGACCTTCAGAAATTGTGTTGAGGCAACAGACACTGATGATTGGCTCGTGGACATATGCAAGCATTTCGAGTGCAGTAACGTCAGGCCTGAGGACTTTGTCAAGTTCGCCTCCTTCCAACTCAAAGACCAAGCTGCAGAATGGTTTCAGCAATACAAAGATTCCAGAGGAGGCCGTGTGATTACCTGGGATGAATTCTGTCAAGACTTCAACGCTCATCATATTCCTCAAAGTGTGGTTGAGAGCAAGCATGAGGAATTCCGCAACCTAAAGCAAGGCACTATGTCTATTAACCAGTACAACATCATGTTTAGAAGATTGCCCATTTTGCTAAGCAAGACGTCCCTGACGAGAAGAGCATGATATACCAGTTCAGGGGTGGTCATAGAGAAGAACTCCAGCTAGCTCTCGTCCTTTTTGAGCCCAAGAAGTACGATGAGTTCTACAATATGGCAATGAAGAAAGAGACTGCTCAACTGAAGTGGGATGCTTCCAAGAAGCGAGTCAGAGATGCAACTCCTTCTTCCTCAACTCAAGTGGCTAAGCAGCAGAAGTATTGGCTGCCTCCTCCTCCGTTTCGTCAGCCTTATCAGTAGAAGAGCAAAGGTGGCAGTGGATCTTCCCACCCACCCAACCCTGGCTTTCAAAACAAGACATCGTCTCAAGCTCCAAGATCAAGTGCTCCGTATCACCGTCCGCTCTCGGAGGTCACGTGCAACAAGTTTCAACAGAAGGGTCACTATGCCAACAAATGCTTCAATCAGAGGCATCTCCCTCCTCCTCCTCCTGTGAGATCTGCAAGTATAGCCGTGGTCAAGCATAACCCCAAGCACGTCAAGGTCAACTTGATGAATGCAGCTCAGGCAGAGGACTCGTCAGATGTCATCATGGGTAACCTTCCTGTTAACGATATTCCAGCTAAAGTACTTTTTGACTCTGGTGCATCGCATTCTTTCATGTCATTCCCATTTGCATCGGAGAACAATTTTGGGACTAAGGCATTACCTAAAGCATTGCAAGTTGTTTCTCCGGCTAAGCGTTTGAGTTCTAGCATGATGGTTCCGGATATTTCTATCATGATGGGTGATTTCAAGTTTCTGGCTTCTCCAATGGTCCTTGGTAACTCGGATATTGATCTTATTCTTGGAATGGACTGGCTTTCTAGGCACAAGGCTCAGCTTGATTGTGCAGCCAGGCAGATTCAATTGACTCATTTGTCTGAGAATGTAATTATCTTTGCCGCTCGGGATAATACAATCCGTCTGTTTTCTCTCAATGAGAAGGGCGAGCTGGATGCCATCTCTCAAATTACGGTCATTTGCGAATATCAAGATGTCTTTCCAGAAGAGCTTCCAGGAATGCCTCCGCACTGGCCAGTTGAATTTGTGATCGATCTTGAGCCTGACACGGAACCTGTTTGCAAACGTCCTTACAAGCTTGGACCTGAAGAGTTGAAGGAGCTGAAGAAGCAACTCAATATTCAAGAGCGAATGGGTCGCATCCGACCTAGTTCTTCTTCGTGGGGTTGTGGAGTTCCTTTTGTGAAGAAGAAGTATGGAACAGACCGACTTTGTGTCGACTACCGTCCATTGAACAAGAAGACTATAAACAACAAGTACCCACTTCCCAACATGAACGAGGTGTTTGAACAACTCAAAGATGCTCAAGTATTCTCCAAGCTTGATCTCCGTATGGGCTATCACCAGATTCGAATTCGTGAGCAAGATATCCCCAAGACGACATTCAGAACAAGCTATGGTTCATATGAATACACTGCCATGTCTTTTGGCCTCGTCAACTCTCCTCCGACTTTCTCTCGCATGATGAACTTCATCTTCAACCCCTACACAAATGACTTCGTCTTGGTCTACCTCGATGAAATTTTGGTCTTTTCCAAGAACAAGGAAGATCATGCCAAGCACTTACGTTTGGTGCTGGATAAGCTCAGAGAACATCAGTTCTACGCCAAGTTTTCAAAGTGCGAGTTTTGGCTCGATGAGGTTCTCTATCTTGGACATATCATCTCTGCCAAGGGCATAGCAGTGAATCCTGAGAAGGTGTCTGCAATTGTGAATTGGGAACCACCTCAGAACGTGAAGCAACTCCGCAGCTTCCTTGGTCTCGCAAGCTACTGTCAAAGGTTCGTTGAGAACTTCTCAAAGATCGCGAAGCCTCTTTCAAACCTTCTCCAGAAGCACGTCAAGTACGTTTGGTCTCCTGAATGTGACATCGCTTTCAACACCTTGAAAGAGAAATTAGTCACTGCTCCAGTTCTGACTCCTCCTGATGAATCCAAACCGTTCGAGGTCTTCTGTGATGCCTCTCTTCAAGGTCTTAGTGCAGTGTTGATGCAAGAGAAGAAAGTTGTGTCTTATACTTCTCGCCAGTTGAAGCCCAACGAGAAGAACTACCCCACTCATGACCTCGAGTTGGCGGCAGTTGTTCACGCTCTTTTGACTTGGAGACATCTCTTATTGGGAAGAAAAGTGGACATCTTCACTGACCACAAGAGTCTCAAGTACATCTTCACTCAGCCTAATCTCAACCTCAGGCAGACTCGTTGGGTCGAAATGATTCAAGAGTATAATCCAAGCATCGAATATACTCCAGGCAAGGCCAATGTAATTGCTGACGCATTGAGCAGGAAGGCTTACTGCAACAGTCTGATTCTCAAGCCTTACCAACCCGAGCTTTGTGAAGCTTTCCGCAAACTCAATCTGCAAATTGTTCCTCAAGGTTTCCTCGCCAACCTTCAAGTCTCTCCTACTTTGGAAGATCAGATTTGTGAGGCTCAACTTCTTGATGCTATGGTGAAGAAGGTGAAGATTGGGATTGCCAAGAGTCAACCCAAGTACAAGTGCTATCGCCTTGATGACAAGGATACTCTATTCTCCGAGGATCGCATTGTTGTGCCTAAAGGTGACCTTCGTAAAGTCATTATGAACGAGGCTCACAATTCACTCCTCTCTATCCACCCTGGAAGTACAAAGATGTACCAGGACCTCAAGCAGTCGTATTGGTGGACTCGAATGAAGCGTGAGATTGCTCAATTCGTGAATGAATGTGATGTCTGCAGAAGAGTGAAGGCAGAACACCAACGACCAGCTGGTCTCCTCCAACCTCTTGCCATTACAGAATGCAAGTTTGACCACATTGAGATGGACTTCATGACGGGATTACCAAAGTCCAAGCGTGGCAATGATGCTATCTTCGTTGTCATCGACAAACTCACTAAAGTGGCTCATTTCCTTCCTATCAAAGATTCTATCATAGCAGCTCAATTGGCGGAGCTTTATACCTCTCGGATTGTCTCTCTGCACGACATTCTACAGTTGGTTTCTTCAGATCGTGGCAGCATCTTCACCTTGAAGTTTTGGGATTCTTTTCAAAAGGCCATGGGCACCAACATCCATTTCAGCGTAGCTTTTCATCCTCAAACTAGCGGCCAAGTCGAGCGTGTCAATCAGATTCTCGAAGATATGCTTAGGGCTTGCGTTATCTCTTTCGGTATGAAGTGGGAAGATTGTCTTCCATATGCCGAGTTTTCCTACAACAACAGCTTTCAAGCGAGTTCGGGCAAGGCCCCATTTGAAATTCTCTATGGCAGGAAGTGTCGTACTCCTCTTAACTGGTCAGGGACTAGTGAACGTCAACTTCTTGGAAATGACTTGATCACAGAGGCAGAAGAGATGTGCAAAGTCATTCGTGATAACCTCAAAGCAGCGCAATCACGCCAGAAGAGATACTATGATAGTAAGCATCGTGATTTGGCTTTCGAGATCGGAGACCATGTTTACCTCCGTGTCTCTCCAATGAAAGGTACTCGTCGCTTCGGTATCAAAGGGAAGCTTGCCCCTAGATACGTGGGTCCTTTCAAGATCGTCAGCAAGAGAGGTGATCTCGCCTATCAACTCGAGCTTCCCTCCAACTTTGCAAATGTGCACTACGTGTTCCATGTCTCTCAGCTCCGCAAGTGCTTCAAGACCCTTGACCGTACCGTCAACTTCAAAGACATTGATCTCCAAGAAGACCTTTCTTATCGTGATCACCCAGTTTCTATTCTTGAAGAAACTGAGCGCAAGACTCGTAATAAGTCAATGAAATTCCTCAAAGTCAAGTGGTCACACCATTCCGACCGCGAAGCCACCTGGGAACGCGAGGATCACCTCCGTTCTGAGTACCCGGAGTTTTTCCAGTCCTAGATCTCGGGACGAGATCCTTTCGTAGTGGTGGAGTGTTGTAACACCCCGGATGTAATTTACCTTATCTATACTCCAACTCTTGCGGTTTCTGGCACTAAGTTATTTCATTTCGTCGTTGTCGGGTTTTTGTCTCCGTGTGTTGTTGTCTTTGTCATGCATCTCATATCATGTCATCATGTGCATTGCATTCGCATACGTGTTCGTCTCATGCATCCGAGCATTTTCCCCGTTGTCCGTTTTGCATTCCGGCGCTCCTATGTCACCCGGTGCCCCTTTCTACCTCTTTTCGTGTGTGGGGTTAAACATTTCCGGTTTGGACCAATACATGCCATGCGGCCTTGGTTTACTACCGGTAGACCGCCTGTCAAGTTTCGTGCCATTTGGACTTCGTTCGATACTCCAACGGTTAACCGAGGGACCAAAAAGGCCTCGTGTGTGTTGCAGCCCAACACCTCTCTAAACTGGCCCAAAAGCCACCTAAACCCTCTCCATCATCAAGAGCATTCGATCACAATCGCGTGGCCGAAAACCGCACCTGATTTGGAGCTTCCTAGCTCCTCCTACCTCTATAAATAGGTCCCCTCACAAAAATCCCGGGTATCCTCTCCCCTAACCCTAGAATCCTCCTCACGCCGCGCCGGACATGTCCGCCCTGTCGGACGCCTCTCTGCCACCGCCCGCAGCCACTCGTAGGCTGCCACGTGTCACTCCGTCGGCGCCTCCCACCGCGGCCCGCCGAAGCCCGCGAGGGGCCCTCCCCGGCCCGAGCCGAGCGCCGCCCGCGCCCGCTTCCCCTTCCCCCGAGCTGGCGCTCGCCCTCGCGGAACTTGCCTCGCGCCACCGCGTCCGCCATCGCCGGCCACCACGGCCTCCATCGCCACCTCAGCGCCCCTGCCTCGCCGACGTCGCCGCGGCGTCCCGACACCCCGCAGAGCAGCGCCGCCGCATCCCTCTCGCCGGATCCGCCGCTCCATCGCCGGACAGCTCTCCTCCGGTGACCACCGCACTTGCTGGCGACCTCGTGCGCCATCAGCTACAGTGCCTCTCGCCGGATCTGAGATCGCCGCTACAGATTCGTGCGTGTAGCATATCCTCGGGGTTGAATTTTTCCCTCTCCTCTTGTTATTTTTTTGCAATCTTAATCAGGCCATAACTCTGCATCCGTAACTCCGATTCGTGCGTGTAGCATATCAAAATGTTCGCCTCGACGAGTACAACATTTCATCTCATTGCATCATTTTCATTTGAGCTCGTCTTGATGCCCTAAATGCTATTGGAAGAGGGCTATGTGAGGAATATGTCAGATTTGTTTCAGCAATTAGCCTTTTGTCATTTTGCCATGATTAATGTGTGCATGCTATGATCCTGAGCTCTACATGTGTTTTGTTAAATGCCATGCCATCTTTACAGGCGTGTATGCCATGTATTTTTCTGATATTTGTGGTGACTAGAACAAGCTTGCAAAGTAGCGTAATCGTTGATGCTGATTTCAGGGACTTAGAATTTCACTAAGTCCTTGTCTTGATTTTGTTGTTATGCCATATGTTCATGTTGTTTCCTAGTGATCCATGCCTCTTTTGAGGATGATCAGTAAGGAGGTTTTGTTAACATTGTGGTGCTCTATCCATCCATGTCTTTGTTTGCATTTATGGAGCACCCTAGCTTGAATCAATCGAGCTCTACTTTTGCTATAAAATGATCCTGGCAGATTGTTGGCATGTTTAGCAATTTTGTCGAGGATGTCTTTGTTGATCCGTGCGTGCTATGATGTTGTTCTTTCCATGTCTAGCTTCTATGGCATGTCTTCTTCATGGGTGTGTGCTTAGTTTGTCATGCCATGCTCTGTAGCGAGTGCATCGAGCTCGTAAACATACCTACTCGTTAACTGTTTTTCACTAAGTCTGAATCTGTTTATGTTTTTGCCATGTTCACATGCTTGCAATTGTATTTTCTGATCCCTTGTGGCTCAAGGTCACTAAGGGACTCTTGTTAAGTGGTTTGAGTAGCTTCATGCCATGCCTTGTCATGCTTGTTTGAACCTGTTAATAGATGAATTAGCCGTAGCTCAGTATTCATCTTTTGTCAAGCTTCATGAGTGGCTCCCTACCATGTATTTTGTTGTCATGTTTGTGTGCTATAGCATATTTATCTTGATGCATTTAGTTGGTCACTTGCTGATTATCGCAGACCGGTGCCATATTTGTTTTGCTTGCCATTTCCAAACCGTGCATCCAATTCCGGTGATCTTTATATCGATTTCAACCGAAATCACCTCACCTTTCCAGTGACACTCTTGGATTTCCAAGTTGAGGCCAGGTTCAATCATTCCTTTGCAAATCTTGCATATGCATCGCATACCGCATCCCGCATATCATACCATGTTTGCATCATGTTGTTTGAGCATTGCACGTGGTTGATTGTGTTCCGTTTGCTTGTTGTTCTTGTTTGGGTAGAGCCGGGAGACGAGTTCGTGAACGAGGAGCCCGTTGAGTTCGCTTACGAGGATCAAGTCAACTCTGACAACTTTGCAGGCAAGATGACCATACCCTCGAAATCACTTCTATCTTTGCTTGCTAGATGCTCGCTCTTTTGCTATGCCTATGCTACGATACCTACCACTTGCTTACCATGCCTCCCATATTGCCATGTTAAACCTCTAACCCACCATGTCCTAGCAAACCCTTGTTTGGCTATGTTACCGCTTTGCTCAACCCCTCTTATAGCGTTGCTAGTTGCAAGTGAAGATTGGAGACCGTTCCTTGATGGAACATTGTTTATTGTTGGGATATCACCATATTATCTTGTTTATCTTAATGCATCTATATACTTGGTAAAGGGTGGAAGGCTCGGCCTTTTGCCTAGTGTTTTGTTCCACTCTTGCCGCCCTAGTTTCCGTCATATCGATGTTATGTTCCCGGATTTTGCGTTCCTTACAGGGTTGGGTTATAATGGGAAACCCTTGACAGTTCGCCTTTAATAAAAATCCTCCGGCAATGCCCAACCTTGGTTTTACCATTTTCCACCTAGCCTCTTTTCCCCTTGGGTTTCCGGAGCCCAAGGGTCATCTTTATTTAAACCCCCCCTGGGCCAGTGCTCCTCTGAGTGTTGGTCCGACTGAGCTGCCTGCGGGGCCACCTCGGGGAAACTTGAGGGTTGGTTTTACTCGTAGCTAGTCTCATCTGAGTGTGCCCTGAGAACGAGATATGCGCAGCTCCTATCGGGATTTGTCGACACATTCGGGCGGTGTTGTTGGACTTGTTTTACCATTGTTGAGGATGTCTTGTAACCGGGATGCAGAGTCTGATCGGATTGTCTTGGGAGAAGGAATGTCCTTCGTTGACCGTGAGAGCTTGTGATGGGCTAAGTTGGGACTCCCCTACAGGGATTTGAACTTTCGAAAGCCGTGCCCGTGGTTATGGGCAGATGGGAATTTGTTAATGTCCGGTTGTAGATAACATGAAACTTAACTTAATTAAAATGCACCAACCGCATGTGTAACCGTGATGGTCTCTTCTCGACGGATTCCGGGAAGTGGACACGATGTTGGAGTAATGCTTGACGTAGGTTGTTCTAGGATCACTTCTTGATCATAGTTGTTCGACCGTGCTTTTGCCTTCTCTTCTCGCTCTCATTTGCGTATGTTAGCCACCATATATGCTAGTCGCTTGCTGCAGCTCCACATCATACCTTGTCTTACATATAAGCTTAAATAGTATTGATCGCGAGGGTGCGAGATTGCTGAGTCCCCGTGACTCACAGATTACTTCCAAACCAGATGCAGGGACCGATGATACCACTCCAAACGATGCGCTTGAGCTCAAGTGGGAGTTTGATGAAGACTCTCGTCGTTACTATGTGTCTTTCCCAGATGATCAGTAGTGGTGCCAAGTTGGGGCGATCAGGGACCGTGTCGCATGTGGGGGTTGATCTTTATTTTGGTACCGTAGTCAGACCATGAGTGTATTGGATGAATGTAATGTTATTCATGTATTTGTGTGACGTGGCGAGTGTAAGCCAACTATGTATCTTTTCCCCTTTTATTTATTTACATGGGTTGTTGTGAAGATTACCTTACTTGCGACATTGCTTTTAATGCGGTTATGTCTCCAAGTCGTGCTTCGACACGTAGGAGATATAGCCGCATTGAGGGCGTTACACCCAACCCAACCTAGCCAAGGTTGTCTTTATTGGGGAATGTAGTAATTTCAAAAAAAAATCTTACATACACGCAAGATCTATCATGGTGATGCATAGCAAGGAGAGGGGAAGAGTGTTGTCCATGTACCCTCATAGACCGTAGGCGGAAGCGTTATGACAATGTGGTTGATGTAGTCGTACATCTTCACGAGCCGACCGATCCTAGTACCGAAAGTACGGCACCTCCACGATGTGCACAAGTTCGGCTCGGTGACGTCCCACGAACTCTTGATCCAGCTGAGTGTCGAGGGAGAGCTTCGTCAGCACGATGGTGTGATGACGGTGATGATGAAGCTACCAGCGCAGGGCTTCGCCTAAGCACTACGACGATATGACCGAGGTGGATTATGGTGGTGGGGGCACCGCACACGGCTAAGGGATCAATGATCAAGTTGTGTGTTCTAGGGTGACCCTGCCCCCATATATAAAGAAGCAAGGGAGGAGCCCGATCGGCCCTTGGGGCGTGCCAGGAGAGGAGTCCTCCTCCTAGTAAGGAGTAGAACTCCCCTTTCCTAGTCCTACTAGTAGGAGGAAGGGGGGAGGAAGGAGAGGGAGAGAAGAGAAGGAAAGGGGGGCACCGCCCCCCCCCCTAGTCCATTTCGGACTAGAGGGGGGGCGCGGCCCTGGCTTGCCTGGCCCTCTCTCTCTCCACTCAGGCCCATGTTGGCACATTAGTCCCCTCAGGGTTTCCGATAACCCCCCGGCACTCTGATAATTACCCGGTGACCTCCGGAACTCATCCGGTGTCCGAATATAGTCATCCAATATATCAATCTTTATGTCTCGACCATTTCGAGACTCCTAGTAATGTCCATGATCATATCCGAGACTCCAAACTATCTTCGGTACATCAAAACACATAAACTCATAATACCGATCGTCATCGAACGTTAAGCGTGCGGACCCTGCGGGTTCGAGAACTATGTAGACATGACCGAGACACGTCTCCGGTCAATAACCAATAGCAGAACCTGGATGTTCATATTGGCTCCAACATATTCTACGAAGATCTTTATCGGTCAAACCACATAACGATATACGTTTTTCCCTTTGTCACAGGTATGTTACTTGCCCGAGATTCGATCGTCGGTATCTCAATACCTAGTTCAATCTCATTACTGGCAAGTCTCTGTACTCGTTCTGTAATGCATCATCCCGCAACTAACTCATTAGTCACATTGCTTGCAAGGCTTATAGTGATGTGCATTACCGAGAGGGCCCAGAGATACCTCTCTGATACATGGAGTGAGAAATCCTAATCTCGATCTATGCCAACTCAACAAACACCATCAGAGACACCTGTAGAGCATCTTTATAGTCACCCAGTTACATTGTGACGTTTGATAGCACACTAAGTGTTCCTCCGATATTCGGGAGTTGCATGATCTCATAGTCATGGGAACATGTATAAGTTATGGAGAAAGCAATAGCAACAAACTAAACGATCATCGTGCTAAGCTAACGGATGGGTCAAGTCAATCACATCATTCTCTAATGATGTGATCCCATTAGTCAAATGACAACTCATGCCTATGGTTAGGAAACATAACCATCATTGATTCAATGAGCTAGTCAAGTAGAGGCATACTAGTGACACTCTGTTTGTCTATGTATTCACACATGTACTAAGTTTCCAGTTAATAAAATTCTAGTATGAATAATAAACATTTATCATGATATAAGGAAATATAAATAACAACTTTATTATTGCCTCTAGGGCATATTTCCTTCAGTCTTCAACCTCGTGCAAGTCACCCGAGAGCATGTTGTCGGATTTCGAGTTCCGGCAGACCCTTGAGGTTCGAACACTGGGATGCGCGTGGAGATTTCGCCTTCTACCTACCTGCACCCCTCCGCCTCACTAAGATCTATGCTATGGAAAGAACAACACAAGAGACACAGGGTTTATACTGGTTCGGGCCACCGTTGTGGTGTAATACCCTACTCCAGTGTCTGGTGTGGTGGATTGCCTCTTGGGCTGATGATGATGAGCAATACAAGGAAGAACAGCCTCGCGAGGGTCTGTTCTTGGCTGAGGGGATGAACTGCTAGGAGGAGTTCAGTCACCCTTCTCTCTCTCTCTTCTCGATTCTCTCTCCGATTTCGATCCCTTCTACCCCGGGGGTGGCTAGTCCTATTTATAGGCAAAGGCCGTGGGCCTCTTCCCAAATATTGAGCGGGAAGGGCGCCAACAATTGGCCATTTTGAAGGGGAACATCTGGTACACTTATCCTGACTAAAGTTGGTCCTCGCCTGCCAAAGGCTCTGGTGGTGACGCTGGCTTGGGCTCCACAGTGACTTCCTCCCTGCCGTTGGACTAGTCTTGGTCTCGTTGCACCGAAACGGGTGCCTTTGCTTGATGCTCTCACCTGCGCTTGCTCCCTTTGCACCAAAGAGGAAACGAGGACACTGCGCGGCTGGCGCCCGCCTGGCGCCTTTGGTCATCATGGCTTGCATCACGGGCACCTCGTGAGGTACCCCGCCTTGATCTCTCCGCCTCCTCGCGAGCCAGCCTGATGAGGCCGTGCCTGAGGAAGCTCCGTGTCGTCCGCCCCGTGAGGCTTGGCCCCTCGCGAGGGTCTTGGGTCTGTGTTGATGAAGACGGGCCGTGCTGGGACCCACTTTGAGCCACGCCGCAGGCCGCAGGTAGGCAAGTCTGGGGACCCCCATTCCCAGAACGCCGACAGTAGCCCCCGGGCCCAAGGTGCGCCCGGACTTGGACGTGTAGGGAGGCGAAAGGGCAATAGCGAAGCGCCACGGGCCCTAACAGCCTGCGGCCTTGGGCGCCGTGTGGCGGTTGACTGGACGTGGGTGCCTCAGCAACCGCGCGAGTTGATAAGGGAGCGGCATCTGCCTAGGCTTTGCTTTTTTTTTGCTTTCTCCGGTTGCTGCTCAGATCCCCTTTCTTGCGCCTCTCCTTCCTTCCTCCAAAATTTCCAGATCTACTCCGACCGCGTGACCTAGGAAGCCATGGCGCCTCGTCAGTCCCCGGCCGGAGCTTGGTACTCATCTGCCCTGGACTCGCCGAACATGTCGGAGGCGAGCCTCGCCCGGTTGCGCCGGATGGCGGCGGCGCAGGGCATCGACGGGGCGAAGGTGTTCAAGGCCGGCTCCACCACCCCTGAGGGCCAAGGGAGCACCTTCTACCCATTCTTTGTAAGCGCCATTGCTGCTGGCCTAGTACCTCCCTTCTCCGAGTTCTTCTCTGTCCTCCGCCATTATAAGCTACAGGCTCTACATCTCCACCCCAACTCCGTCCTTCTCCTGGCAATCTTCGCCTATTACTGCGAGGCTCACGTAGGGGTGCAGCTCTCGGTGGCCTTGCTGCGCCACTACTTCTACCTTCGGACCTCTCGCGGTCCTGCTTCCGCGTGCGCGAGCTTCATCGCGTACGGTGGCGCCATTGCCATTTCGAACCCTGGGAAAAGGATTGAGGGCTTCAGGAGCAAGTGGGTCTTGGCAGATGTTGGGCGCATCCACCCTCGGCTGATCTTGCCCACGGAGCAACCCACGAGCTCCAGTGATTGGGGTCGAGCGGAGCTCGCGGACCCCCGCGCGAAGTTGGTGTTGGAGAAGATGGACGCTGATCTAAGGCCGGCCAACATGGCGGCAGCGAAGCTGACCAGCGCGTCGCTGCTGAGGGAATTCCTGGAGCACCAGCTGGCTCCGCTTCGGCAGTACTCACTTCTGATGTGGAGGCCCCATCCGAGCCCCGTGGCCTTGGCCGACGAAGATCTGGCTGCGGTCCTCCAATCTCTGGTCGGGGGCGATGTGGCGAGGTTGGAGGGCGCTCCTACGCCCTTGTTCCTCCGCGACGACTGGGAGCAGGTAGTGGAGTCCATGCCTGTCTTCAACGGGGACGGGCCCATGCCCATGGAAACTCCCGGGGAATTGGTGGACGTGTCCTCCGACGACTCCAGCGAAGAGGAGGAAGGAGGGGAGCAGGAAAAAGGGCCTAACTCCGAGGCGACTGACGGAGAATCGAGGGCTCCCCCCCGGCGCAGGTCCTGCGTTCTCCGCCTCTCTCCGAGTGATGACGATGAGGATGATGACGAGCAGGACGGCGGGAGCTTGCCCCCGATCCCGAAGAAGGACAGGACCGGGCTGATCTCCCACGGGTCTGCCCCGGCCCCGAGGCGGACCACAGACGCGCCTTCCGCTTCGAAGCTTCCCGAGGTTGACCCTTCCAGCCGGCTTTCAGGCTTCAAATTTGGCCGGAGGCCGCTTGAGCTTACTGGCGACGACCCGTAAGCGCTTGATTCTTGTCTTTATTTCTTGTTCTGCTTCTGAGGCTTGACGTCCGCATCTCTTGGATAGGCTGGCGCCCGTAGCAAAGAAGCCGAAGGGAGCTCCTCAGGTTCCACCCATGGCAGTGCCTCTGCCCGCGAAGGAAGGTGACCGCGACGCACGGGTTTCTCCTGCCCGGTCATCCTCGCGAGGCCTGGCTGAGCCGGCTGGGGCGAGCTCAGCCCCCATGGCCCAAGTGACTCCCGAGGTGCCTTTGCCTGCTGCCGCCACTACAGCCGTTGGGGCGCAGCAAGCTTCGCCTCAGGATGCTATGGTCGCGCTGCCGCCTTCTCCTCGTACTCCATCGACTGCTGTCTCTCCGACTCCTCCTGCCGTTCTGGATCGTGCTGCTGCTGAGCTGGACCGGCTGCGGCAGGATCTTCTTGGCGCCGACCCTCGCTTGGTGGCCGGGCGCTTGGAGCTGGCTTCAGGATGGATTCGCTCTGACGCTTCGATTCGGGCGGCGCTGGTCCAGGCCTCGACGGCTTGCGATGAGGAGAGGTAGGCCGTCCTTGAGGCGAAGGCTGCTCGTGATGCAGCCCTGGGGGAGGTGGTCGACGTCCGTGGTTGCTGCCAGGCGCTGGAGGACGAGCTGCAAGGCCTGCGGGACCAGCTCGTGAAAGAGGTCCGCCTTCGCCAAGAGCAGGAAGAAGGTGTGAAGGCTCACGAGGCGGCCCTCGAGGGTCGGGAGGCCAAGCTCAGGAAGCGCCGCGACCGTCTAGGCACGCTGGAGCAGGAGTTGGGGGCGAGGAAGGTCGAGATGGACGACAAGGCCCAGGTTCTTGCCGAGGACCACGTGGCCTTCGCGGAGATGGAGGCGAAGGCTCGCTCCTCGCTGAGGATGCTTTACGACAGCGGCCTGCAGAGCCCACTGGCTGGCGCCGAGGACGGCCCCGCCAAGCTGCTTCCCTTCCTGGTTCGCGCTCTTGAAGATGTCGCCCTTGGCCTTGGCCCCACGGCTAAGGCCGAGGCGCGTGTCCTGTCTTCTGCAGCGCTGACGCGGGATCTCACCCACATCCACCTTCGCGATCCCGGCGTCGACCTCGACAGCCTGCTGGAGCTAGTAAGCGGCGAGCGTACCGCTGCCGCTGCCGAGGCCGTGAAGGGTCGCGCGGAGGCTCTGCTGGGGAAGTTCCGGGCCTTCAGTACCAAGCCGAAGCAAGGCGCCGCTGACCCCGCTGCTCCATGAGGCGAACCCACTCCGCGCTGCTCCACCGCCGACAAGTGACTCCGTTGTGGCTCCTGTCCTGCCTTTAATTCCTGCATATGTATCATGCCTCGGGGAGGTGTTTAAACTTGCGTTTGGCATTGAGATAACAGTGTGGACTGTAATATTTGCTTTTGAATTCCTTGAAATTTATGCTTTTCCTTCCTACTTGCTTATGTTCTACGCCGGCAGAGCCTGGCCCCGCGCATACCTCAGCCGCCGTTAGCCCCGACCGGAAACCAGGACGGGACAAGGGAGTGAGGGGCTACGTGACAAGTTAGGCTCCTGAGTCGCGATGCTCAGGAGTCCCCCTTGGCGCATGAACAGCAAGTAGGGAGGTGTGATGTGGGTGGATCTACCGTTCTACGTCTGCAGAGCCCGGTCGCGCGCATACCTCAACCGCCGTTAGCCTTTCGGAACTAAGGAGTGAGGGGCTACGTGACCAGTTAGGCTCCTAAGTCGCGATGCTCAGGAGTCCCCCTTGACGCTCAAACGGCCTTCGTACCTTTGCTCCGCTCGGGGAGAGACGCGCGACGAACCAGGCCCGGGGGGGCCTGGCTGGGTGGCGTGCGTCTGGGCATGACCCAGGCGCAGCCCTCGTGCCCAGCCCCCTCACGCGGCACTCCCGAGGGGAGGCGTTACGATGAGGCTAGACACTGAGCTATGGGCTCCCTGAGGTTGATGCGGCCCGGGGGGCGCCCTCAGTTATTTATCACCAGCGTGGAGCATAGCGCTTCCGTATGTGTACGGGCATAGCCGCTCCTCGGCAGTGTCGTCAGCCAGCGCGGAGCATGGTGCTTCCACTGGTACGTGGGAGGGGGCTCCCCTCCGGGAGGAGCCCCCGGGGCGTGTACAGCCCCGCCCCGACACGTGGCTGGCACGGTAGGGCCTGGCGAGGTGTATCTGGGCACCCGTGAGCCAGCGGGGGACTCACGGGGCCCTACCTCTAGGCGGGTTGTGCCTGGCACTGGGCCTTATCTTGTGATGTGTCCCTGCAAATTTGGTTAGATGCCGGCCCTCTACGTCCTCGGGTCCCGGCCCTCGAGCTGGTCTCAGCCGTCGCTGGTATGCCAGGTCACGATTGGACAAGGCCAGAGGGTGAGGGCTGGAGAGCCAGTAAGAGCCCTGAGTCGCGATGCTCAGGTACCCCCCCTTTAACGTGCAAGTGGTCGGCATGGAGAAGAAGAGGTGCCGTGGACAGGCATCAAATAATCAAGCATGGTGGGTCGAACGCATAGCCGGAAATAAACGCAAAAGGGATACATGCCGCTGGGTCTGGCCCGAGCGACTTGGGGGATGATGCAGCCCGTGGGGCGCCCCCAACAAAGTAAGCTAACAACATGAAATAAAAGGGATACATGCCGCAGGGACGGACCCACGCGGCCTGGGAATAATGCAGCCCTTGGGGGCGCTCCCGGCTGGAATGAAACTTGAAAGATGTCACCTGATGATGTCGAGGATGAAGGAGTGTTGGTGTAGCAGGCTCGGTGGGCTGCGGAAGCCGATCCTCACGAGCCCCCAGGCCCAGGGGCCTCGGGAGGCTCCGGAGGCGCTGGTGGCTCCTCGTGGACCATCTCCATCTCCGCCAGGGCTGCGGAACGCCTGGCCTCTTGAGACTCCATGATGCCCCTCATGAGGCGCTGGTACGCGGCAGTCGCGTTCGGCAAGCCGTAAGGCATGCGAACGTAGCTGTGGGGTGGACCTTCGCAGTGCCCCACTCGCGAGGGCCAGAGGCGCTCCAGAGAGGCGACTCGATTGAGCCCTGGTATGTCGATGCAGACGCGCAGCCCACCATCCTCGCCTAGATGGGGAGCCACAGCTGGTAGGCGGCGGCCGCCTTTCATGACTCTTGACTCCTGTAGCTCCTGAATGGCCTTGCTGACGAACTCCTGAGGGTCTGGCTCTCCTTGCCTTACTCCTTCTTGAGGGAAACGTGCTTCGAAACACGCCTCCATGTGGTGCCCAAGCGCCTCCCTCGAGACCATAGCCAGGTCGGTGGCCCTCCAAGGGAGAGCCCCCGAGCCCTGCCTGAGGAGGGCGCCGGGCGTGCTTTCCTATGCGATGGAAGGAGGTTCCCCTGGGCAGGTGCGGGCCCTGAGGGGCCTGCCTCCCGAGGGGCCGGGCCAGACGATGTCTTCTTCTTCTTGGGGGCGGTCTCAGGAAGCCTCCTGCTTCCGCGATCCGGGTCTTCCAGTGATGCGGCCTGAAAGGCTCGTTTCAGGGAACACACCGCGTCCTTCTCTTCTCAGGGCACCGTGATGACTCCGCCACTTCCTGGCATCTTGAGGATGTTGTAGCCGTGGTGAGTTACGGCCATGAACTTGGCCAGCGCTGGGTACCCAAGGATGGCGTTGTACGGCAGGCGAATGTGAGCGATGTCGAAGTCGATGAGCTCGGTGCGGTAGTTGTCGCGTACCCCAAAGGTGATAGGGAGGCGGACCTGCCCAATCGGGACCGTGGAGCCGTCGGTGACTCCGGAGAAAGGCTTGGTTGGCTGAAGCTGGTTATAGGGCACTTGGAGATTGTTGAATGTTTCCACGGACAGGACGTTGAGCCCTGCCCCGCCATCGATGAGGGTCCTGGTGACCACCACGTTGCTGATGATTGGGGAACAAAGCATCGGGAGGACTCTGGCTGTGGCCGCACACTTGAGCTGATCTGCTGAGCTGAACGTGATGGCGCACGCCGACCACCTGAGAGGGCGCGTGGCTTCCAGCTTGGGGAGGACTGCATTCACTTCGCGGGCGAACTTCTTGAAGATGCGTTGAGAGGCTGGGGCTTGAGCCCCGCCCAGGATGCAGGCGACCGCGCGCGGCTCCTGGAAGCCCCCAGCCCCCTCGTCCTGATGGTGGTCCTCGTTTCTCCTTAGCTGCGGCGGCAGCGGAGGGAGGCCTGCGTTGATCGCGCCACCCTTGGCGTGGGCAGCGGTCTTCCCAGCGTCCTGCGTTCCTTCCTCCTCCTCGTCCGTAGCCCCGGTCACCGCGGTCGAGGCGCCGGCTGGTCCTTCCTTCTCGCACGGCTCGGAGCTCTTGACACTCGTTGGTGTTGTGGGTGTGGAGGTCATGGTACACACAGTACCGACTGCCCTTGGAAGGTTCGGGCTGATCTCTGCCCCGCTTGGTGTCCGGTTCTGCCGCGAGCACGGCAGCCCCCTTGCGCTTCACATCCTTGGCCTTGGGCTTCTTCTCTTCTGGGTCTGCGGCAGGCAGCTCGAGGAGGGAGAGACGCCCTTCCTCAGCCCTGGCGCACTTGGTTGCCAAGTTGAACAACTCCAAGGAAGTGCACAGGTCTTCATGCATCACCAGCTCCTCCTTCATCTTGACATCGCGCACGCCGTCGGAGAAGGCTGAGATGATGGCCTTCTCGGTCACCTTGGGAATCTTAAGGTGTGCGTTGTTGAAGCGCTGGATGTACTTCTGCAGGGTCTCTCCGGGTTGTTGCTTGATGCGGCGCATGTCGCTCACGGCGGGTGGCCGGTCGCGAGTACCTTGGAAGTTGGCGATGAAGCGGGTGTGCATCTCGTCCCAGGAGGAGATCGTGCCTGGAGCCAGGTTCAGGAGCCAGGTGCGGGCCCCGTCCTTGAGCGCCATGGGAAACCAGTTCGCCATGACCTTCTCGTCTCCGTTGGCAGCTTCAATGCCCAGCTCATAGAGCTGGAGGAACTCTGCAGGGTCGGCCATGCCGTCGTAACGAGGAGGCAGGTCTGGCTTGAACTTACCGGGCCACGCGACGCTGCGTAGCTCGATGGTGAAGGCACGGCAGCCAGCTGTGGCCATGGGAGGCCTTGGGTGATGCAGAGCTTGGTCTTTCATGTCCCCATGCGCTGCAGCTGGGAGCAGTGCGGGATCTTGACGTGCGGGAGCAGGAGCATGGTCGCGACATGCTGGAGCAGGGAGCGCCCGGGCAGCTTCTTGCAGGCGAGGGACTTCTTGGCAGCTCTGCTCTTGCCGCGCTGGCACTTGACGGAGCGGGTTCCACCCAGGGGCCACGCGCCTTGGAGCCATGGTGCCTTCTTGAGGAGGAGGCGGTCGGGGCGCCGCCGGAGCTTCCTCGCCCGCGCGGGGCGGGGTGCGGTGCAGCGGAACGGACGGCGCAGGAGAGCCCCCTGCGGCGCGGACGAGCTCGGCGACGCGGTCGAGCCATTCTTCGTAGACGTCATCGACGAGACGGTAGCGTAGGAGCTCGTTTGTCGCGATGAGCGCAGCTCGAGCCTCCATGGGTGCGCGGAGCGCGCGGGACAAAGAACCAGCTGGGGTGAGCGAGGGAGTAGCGGTGCGGCCGTCTTGCCGCACGGACGGATGCTGAGACGACGCTTGCTGCTCGTCCCCCGCCGGGCCGGTGGCGGCGTTGACGGCAGGTGACGGGGAACGGCGAGGACGCCTGCCGATAGGAGCCGTCTGGGCTACGCAGGAAGCGAGAGCGGCCCGGCGCTCGGCGCGGGCCCGACGAGCGTCAAACATGGACGTGATGGTCGGAGGAGAACGGGGTGGTGGAAGACGAATTCCGGCGCACCCCTACCTGGCGCGTTAAATGTCAGATTTCGGGTTCTGGCAGACCCTTGAGGTTCGAACACTGGGGTGTGCGCGGAGATTTCGCCTTCTACCTACCTGCACCCCTCCGCCTCGCTAAGATCTAAGTTATGGAAAGAACAGCACAAGAGACACAGGGTTTATACTGGTTCGGGCCACCGTTGTGGTGTAATACCCTACTCTAGTGTGTGGTGTGGTGGATTGCCTCTTGGGCTGATAATGATGAGCAATACAAGGAAGAACAACCTCGCGAGGGTCTGTTCTTGGCTGAGGGGATGAACTGCTAGGAGGAGTTCAGTCACCCTTCTCTCTCTCTCTCTCTTCTTGATTCTCTCTCCGATTTTGATCCCTTCTACCCCGGGGGTGGCTAGTCCTATTTATAGGCAAAGGCCCTGGGCCTCTTCCCAAATATTGAGCGGGAAGGGCGCCAACAATTGGCCATTTTGAAGGGGAACATCTGGTACACTTATCCTAACTGAAGTTGGTCCTCGCCTGCCAAAGGCTCTGATGGTGATGCTGGCTTGGGCTCCACAATGACTTCCTCCCTGCCGTTGGACTGGTCTTGGTCTCGTTGCACCGAAATGGGTGCCTTTGCTTGATGTTCTCGCCTGCGCTTGCTCCCTTTGCACCAAAGAGGAAAGGAGGACACTGCGCGGCTGGCGCCCGGCTGGCGCCTTTGGTCGTCATGGCTTGCGTCACGGGCACCTCGTGAGGTACCCCTCCTTGATCTCTCCGCCTCCTCGCGAGCCAGCCTGATGAGGTCGTGCCTGAGGAAGCTCTGTGTCATCCGCCCCGCGAGGCTTGGCCCCTCGCGAGGGTCTTGGGTCTGTGTTGATGAAGACGGGCCGTGCTGGGCCCCCCTTTGAGCCACGCTGCAGGCCGCAGGCAGGCAAGTCTGGGGACCCCCGTTCCCAGAACGCCGACACATGTGTTTGCCACTGATCGCCATTAGCGCAGCCAACAACCAAAACTCACCGGCCCTCCGTGTCTCTGACGTCTGCCACGATGCGCTCTACCAATCCACCGAAGAACTCGAGCTAGGACGGCCAAGGTCAAGCAAATCGACCTAACCTTTATTTCCACCGATCGAAGATTGCCGCCACCAATTCATGACCTCTCCCCTCTCCCCTCTGCTGATGAGTGCACCTCCAACCCTGCCGTGATACCCGCCCCCTCTCCCCTCTCATTTCCCGTTTGTTTTTGTGCCATGGCTAGGCTATCACCATAGTAGTGCACTATTTCCGAAGTCGTGCTCTTTCCCAATGATGTTGCCATGCCTCTTCCTAGTGGAGCCCCCTTTCGTTCTCCTGGAGCATCCATGAAGCCAGTGCGGTCGTCCGTGAACTCACACGCAAAACACAGCCATCCCCGCTATGCACGTGGCAGCGCCCCCGCTGGCATCGTCCGTGCCGGTGAATTCAGGCACCCTGTGCACTCCAGCTAGCAGCCCTAGATGCGGGAGAGGCAGCACTCGTCACCCCACACATCAACCACTATCCCCAAGGCTTTCCGGTGAGCCTCTGACGTGGATTTTGGTCACCGGCGAGAGGTCCTCAATTAAGCTTTGGTTACCCGGCTAACAGCCGCCCTGAGCCACTGCCACATGGGCCCACTGGCATAATTAACCTCCAATTGACATATGTTTAGGTTAAAACTAAGTAGAGTAGCCCCACTAGTCACTTTGGCCATGACTTACTTAAAAAAATCAAAAATATTGATAGCCAATGACATGTGGGCCCAATATCTAGTTTGAATAATCCTTTTTTGTCTAGTTTGGCCCCACGTGTAAGTGTGTGAGAGAGAGGGGTGAGAGAAATATTTATTTCCTTTTCTTTTTTACAGAGGGTCCCGCATGTCAATGACATAAGGAGGCAGGGGCAATAATGTCTAGAAAATGTCTAGTAGACGGTCAAAGCCCTTTGACTAAACAAAAATGGCACAGAAGGCATTTCTATAAGGGGGGCTAACGAGAGAGGGGCAAAATTAGGGGCAAATCAGAGTAGTGTGTTTGAGTTAGGGGCACAAATGTAAATTTCCAATAAGAAAAGTTTGTTGGGTTTCTTGGGAAGTAATGACTAGACCATAATTCATGGGTGGTTCGGGTTTTTGATATTTGAAATTATTCAACCTAGCTCTCTTATCAAGGCAAATACACAGAGAATCCTCCAAGATCCTGAGTCGCTTAGTGTGTAAAATCCTAAAAGCATTGTATCTCCCAAACTATTCTATTCTGGAACCAGTGTTGGGCGCTACGTCGTCCTAGATTTGGAGGTTGGTTACTGAGGGTAGAGATGTTTTGGCACAAGATCTAAACAGGAGAATTGTTGATGGAACCACCACTGAGATATGGCAACATAATTGGCTCCCTCGAAAGGGTTTGATGCGACCTATTATTTCACTGACTACGAACGCTCCTCCACAAGATAATAAACTAATAGATTCACCCTCAGCCTCGTGGAATGGAACTTTAATACGAGAGACTTTATTTTCAGCAGACGCATCAATTATTATGGGGTTGTCCTTCTGCACACGGCACATACTAGACTTTTGATCTTGGAATTTTGGGAGGAATGTAGCTTTCTCGGGAAAATATGCATATAGGATGCTCGTTAAGGAAAAATAGCACCATGAAAACTGGCTTGACAAGGTAATTGGATCCTCCAATGGTGAGGCAGGAGAGAAGAATTGGACTGCTCTCCCAAAAGTTGTTGGACCATCGAAATTGATTTTTTTTATCTAGTGGTTGGTGTAGTAGTCTCTTCCAACTTAGGACGTGCTTCCACATCGCAACATGGCGGACACTCCAAATTGCTCTATGTATGGGTTGCCAGACTCGTGGTGAGAGCTTATTCATTCCTTGGCGGGACTGGAGCCTGCGAAGGACAAGGTCACATACCTCAAGCTCATGGGAACGAACACCGCCCGATGATCATGCAGATCTGATTTTGATGTTTTCGTCGCCCCAACAAAATTAAGATCTTCGCTTGGCTCCTCTTCAAGGGCCAGCTCAATATAAGAGCAAACCCTTTCTACAAGAATATTATGAAAAAGGGTTTCCCCCCACTTTATATTATAAAGCACGAACCACAATCAACAAAGCATCCGATACAAACGCACACCACACACCCAAAGTAAGATAGATGAATGTCGGGCACCGGCACACAACCACAACGACTACAAAGCACCTAAAAGATGAGCAAAACGAAACCGCTAAGAGCCGACAGAGAACACCACCACGAGGAGCGATCGTCCGGGAGGATGTGTAACGGACATGCCGGACTGAGGACTCCAAGACGGTGCCTCCAGGAAGGGTACATCCATGAACGTCGCCACCGCCCGATCCGAGGATCGAGTTTTCACCCGGAGTAAGATGGAAGGGGAAGAAGCACCACGACGGAGCCTGCAAGGAGGACACGGCGTCCACGGACACCGTCACCATCGACCAGACACACTGGGTAGGTGATGAACCCGGTGCTTCAACACTTCCGCCGCCCCGTTCCAACAACACCCGCAGCCACGCCGCCCAAGCAGCCATGGTTGCATGCCCGCATCTGAGCAGCACAGCCCGCCCACGACCAATGCATGACTCCCGCCGCCAGGGCCGTCGCCCCGCCATGAGACCACCCCGAAGCCACCAAAGGCCATGACTTTGCCCGGATCCACGACCCCAACCACCTCCAGAACCACCGCCGGCCAAGCTACCTCGAGGAGGGCCGCAACCACATCGACCGAGGGAAGGGGTGATGACCCACAAGTATAGAGGATTTATCGTAGTCCTTTCAATAAGTAAGAGTGTCGAACCCAACGAGGAGCAGAAGGAAATGATAAGCGGTTTTCAGCAAGGTATTCTCTGCAAGCACTGAAATTATCGGTAACAGATAGTTTTGTGATAAGGTAATTGGTAATGAGTAGCAAGTAATAAAAGTAAATAAGGTGCAGCAAGATGGCCCAATCCTTTTTGTAGCAAAGTACAGGTCTAGAAAAACTCTTATATGATGTAAAGCGCTCCCGAGGACACATGGGAATTATCGTCAAGCTAGTTTTCATCACTGTTGGGGATATGGTTACTCGAGGTAAACTGGCTAGGTGGCCGGATTAGCTCCATGAAGATTGAAGCCCATGAAGATGAGAAGATACTGGCGCTTTAAGAAGGCCCAAGGCCCAAAGACGGATTAAAGCCTGTAGATGTAAACCGACTTTATCATGTAAACTTGTATTGTAAGTTAGAGGAACAGAGACCGAGCCGGACACCTCTATGATCCGGCCTCGGGACTCTGTAAACCGGCAGGCGTCAACCTGTGTATATAAAGGGATGACCCGGCTACGGTTTAAGGATAGAAAACAACAACTCGAGGGCCAGTCAAAGCGGATTCGCTCCCTAGCCGTTGAAACCCTAGCAATACCAATCACAACTAGACGTAGGCTTTTACCTTCATCGAAGGGGCCGAACTAGTATAAACTCCCCGTGTCCCCTTGTCCGGTTTAACCCCTTTAAGCTAACCTGTTGCGATGGCTCCATGACTAAGTCCTTTCACAAGGACATCTGCCGTGACAAACCCATGATAGTTGGCGCCCACCGTGGGGCTACCGCATGATGGTTTTGAGTTCTTAAAGGGCATCTTTGATGGACTCAAGGGATACGCTATGGGCCGGATGACGAAGAGTCGGCGCGGCAAGCTCTACATCGACAACGCGGGATGGGGCCTCGAGGTCGATTCAATCGAATATGGGTACCGGGTCCCCTTTGGCGGGATTCACGTCTTCATCGGCAAGATTGGCGAACCGGGCCCTGAGCTGGACACCTGCACCGACATCATCGAGACGGCTCAGCGTGCAAGCCCTTCCCCGGTTCAGCCCATGGCAAAGCATGTTTTCGTAGGTGTCATCCATGGAGCAGAATATGAGGACGGATCGGCATCCGATGGAGAAACCATTATCTGCTCTGACGACGAGTCTTCAGGAGAGACTGAATCGCTCTATCAGTTGCAGGATGACCGAATTAGTGGAGGTTTTGAGGGCAATAGTATTCGAGACTCCCCCGATCTGCCAAACCAGGCTGCTATCTTCATGCTGGTACACAATCAGCGCCCCACTCATCAACCGCCTCAGCAATTCTCTCCGGTTCAGCAACAGCCACGCCGGCGGGGGCAGGAAGCTCTGTGCCACCTCCGGCTCAAGTTCTGTCTGACTTGTTCGACGCTTTGGCAACATTGATGGCCGCGGAGGTGGACGCAGCAGCCCGAGATCAGCACAACGCGGAGATCTCAAAGGTGAAAGATCAGATAACTCAGGCTAAAGCGGACCTAGCGGCAGAAAATGCTAGGATGGCTACAGAACATGCCGAGTTGGAAGCTCGGGTCTACCGGCTTAGGCTGGATCAGAATGCTTCAGAGGAAGTCATGAGAAGAAGATACCGATCGCCTCTCCCGCCGAGTTATGAGCCAGGAAATCTCTTCAATATGCCAGGAGCAGGAACTAGTAGCCAGCCAATATTAAACCGGACGGAGGCGCTAGGGACAGGAGCGCCGGTTCAGCCGCGCATGATGGACCCGCCTCGTCAGAACAACATTGTGCCACAGTATGTTCCAACACCCCCTGGACATTACTCCAACCCGTTGGACAACATTGTGGCTGCCGCTTCACGGTTGGCAGCCCTCCCAACCGGCGGTGAATCACTAGTTGCGATTGAGGCACGACGGGCTAGAGATCTCCTTCAAACAGCTCTAAACCAGTAGCAGGCATATTCGCACAGTCGTGAGAGGATTCATTCCACCCCCCGACCAAGCCAGAGCTACAGCAGGGACGTCGAGGATGAACCGGCCATGTCAAGCAGCGCACGTCGCTGTAACTCGCCGCAAGGGCACAACCCGATAGGGGGAGGTGCTAATGCGCAGGATGTGGTGGATCATGGTCGCGCACGTCGAGAGGCCGAGTTAGCAGCTCTGCACGGAGCCCGTCAACCTACTCCGGTTCACCCTACCACTTCAGTAGAGCCAGGTGTGGTATTTAGTTCCTTAGGGGTGCCATGTCTCACCCCCGCTTTGCGTAATGTGCGACTGCCCAAGGATTTCAAAGGACCTCGTAAGGTACCCAATTACACCGCCGATCTGCAACCAGAGGCATGGGTTGAAAGCTACGAGATGGCAATGGAGATGTTAGATGTGGATGAAGCAGTATGTGCTAAATACTTCACCATGATGTTGGAAGGAACAACTCGTACTTGGTTGAAGAGCTTACCAACTAACTCTGTCGGATCATGGGCCGAATTGAAGCACCGGTTTATCCAGAATTTCAAAGATACTTGTAAGCAGCCCATGTCAATTATGGATCTGGCCGCTTGTGTCCAAGAGGATGGGGAGTCCATGACCCATTGGGTAAAGCGGGTCTCAGCTATTTTGCATTCATCGGATCGTATCAATGCAGATACCGCAGTGCTAACGTTGGAGGGCAATTGCCGTTTTCTGCCACTCAAACAGAAGTTAGGAAGGCTCAAGCGTCACTGCAATGATATGTCAACGCTTATGGCCGCTTTGGTTAAGTACGCCGATTCAGATAATACCAAAGACCCTGACTCAGAGGAGGACAAACCAGGGAAAGGGAAAAAGAACGACAACACCAAGGGTCAACAACATAATACGGTAGGCCATGAGAACAATGGTAAGCGCAAGGCCGACAACAGTTTGGACTTTGTGGCTAAGACCAATGCTCAGGAGAATGGTCAGCGCCGTAAGGGAAGCAGCCCCAGAGGGGCGGAGGTTCAGGCCCCAATTTGGTGCGCCTGTTAAATCAACCCTGTCCATAGCATGGATCAAAGGAGAAGCCAGCATCGCATCTTTGGAAGGATTGTTATATCATGCGAGATTTCAAGAACTCCAATATGTTTCAGTATGATAATGGCCCGCCCGGCGGTTCAGGAGGTGGTTTCCACGGGCCGGGTTACGGAGGCGGCATCTCCGGTTCAGGATTTCAGGGCAATCAAACCGGACACAGCAATCAAGGGAACCAGGGCAACCAGGGAGGTTACAACCATCAAGGGAACTAGCAGCAGCTGCAGTCGGGTTATCAGAGCAATCCTAAGCAGTTAAATAGTGGGCAATATCATGTCTTCACTACTAGCTTGTGTAAGCGTGATCAGAAGCTTCACAAGAGGGCGGTGAACTCTATTGAACCGGCGGTGCCACAGTATCTGCGCTGGTCTGAGCAACCCATTTTATGGAGTAGAGATTATCACCCGCCCCGGGTTGACAATCCGGGTCATCTGGCCTTAGTGGTGGCCCCTCAAGTTGGGGGATATAAGTTCACTAAGGTACTCATGGATGGGGGAAGTAGTATCAACATTCTATATTATGATACCTTCCGTCGTATGGGGTTGACAGATAAGAATCTTAAACCGTCAAACACCGTTTTCCATGGTGTGGTGCCTGGTAAGTCTGCATATCCAGTGGGAAAGATAGCCTTAGAGGTGGCTTTTGGAGATGATCATGATTCAAGATCAGAAACATTGACTTTTGAGGTGGTAAAAATCAAAAGTCCGTATCATGCTTTGTTTGGGCGACCGGCTTACGCTAAGTTCATGGCGAGGCCGTGTTATGTTTATCTAAAGCTTAAAATGCTAGGTCATAAGGGGACCATCACAGTACATGGGAGCAGGAAGATCGCTTTGGAATGTGAGGAAGGTGATGCGGCTTATGCTGAGTCAGTTTGTGCCACGGAGGAGCTGAAGTTTTATAAAGACAAAGTTGATCCGGCAGATATGACTTCTTTGAAAAAGCCAACAACGGAACACGGTCCGGCATTGAAATTTAAATCGGCCACAGATACTAAGATGGTTGATTTTGTTCCTGGTGATTCATCCAAGCAGTTCAACATCAGCGCTAACCTGGATCCCAAATGGGAAAGCGCGCTCGTCGAGTTCATCCGTGAGAACCAGGACATCTTTGCATGGAAACCTTCTGACATGCCAGGTGTACCGAGGGAACTCGCTGAGCACACACTTAACATTGATCCTAAGTTTAAACCGGTCCGGCAATTTCTCCGCCACTTCAATGAAGAAAGACACAAGGCAATTGGTGAAGAGGTAGCTTAGTTGTTGGCCGCAGGGTTTATTGTGGAGCTTTCACCTGGAGTGGTTGGCAAATCCGGTGCTGGTTCTTAAGAAAAACGGCACCTGGCATATGTGTGTAGATTACACAGACTTGAACAAGGCTTGCCCTGCAGATCCCTTTGCCCTCCCTCGTATTGATCAGATTATTGATGCTACGGCGGGTTGTGACTGTTTGTGTTTTCTGGACGCTTATTCTGGTTATCATCAGATCAAAATAGCAGTTAAGGACCAGGAGAAGACAACTTTTATAACTCCTTTTGGAGCCTTCTGCTATGTCTCCATGCCTTTTGGGCTCAAGAGTGCACAGGCGACTTATCAACGTTGTGTTCAGAATTGTCTTCATAAGCAGATTGGGCGCAATGTTCATGCATACATAGATGATATTGTGATAAAGTCCGGGAAGGAGGAAACATTGATAGATGATTTGAGAGAAACCTTTGACAACCTCCGGGTTTACAAGATGATGCTCAATCCAGAAAAGTGTGTCTTTGGTGTCCCGGCAGGCAAACTATTGGGTTTTCTGGTGTCAAACAAAGGCATTGAGGCTAATCTGGAAAAAATCTCAGCAATTACATCTTTGGCTAAACCGGCGTGTATCAATGACGTTCAATGATGGGCCGGCCGGATTGCGGCTTTGAGCCGGTTTATCAGTCGTCTTGGGGAGAAGGCTATCCCTTTATATCAGATGCTAAAGAAAAACGAGGATTTTGTCTGGAGCGAGGCGGCTGATAAAGCGTTTGAGGATCTGAAGAGGCAGTTAGCTGAACCGCCTGTGCTTGCAGCCCCGATCGATAAAGAGCCTTTATTGTTGTATGTGGTTGCTAATGCCCGAGCTGTTAGCGTGGCTATTGTCGTGGAGCGCAAGGAAGCTGGAAAGGAGTATCCGGTTCAACGATCGGTTTATTATATCAGTGAGGTGCTCATTGAATCAAAGAAGAGGTATCCACATTGGCAGAAGCTAGTGTATGGAGTGTTTATGGCAAGCCGGAAGCTCAAACATTATTTTCAGGGTCATCCTATCACAGTGGTCAGTTCAGCCCCTCTGGGAGATATCATTCAAAACAGAGAAGCAACTGGCCGGATTGCTAAGTGGGCTATTGAGCTTGGACCTCACGGGCTCAAATACACACCTCGCATAGCAATTAAATCCCAAGCGCTCGTGGATTTCATCAATGATTGGACAGAGTTGTAGGCACCAGAGAAAAATCCAGATAACACATATTCGACTATTCACTTTGATGGATCCAGAGAGTTGGAGGGCTCGGGGGCTGGAGTCATACTAACTTCCCCACGAGGTGACAAGTTGTGTTATGTCCTCCGTTTGATGTTCCCTTGTACTAACAATGCAACTAAATACGAGGCCTTGCTCCATGGTCTTTGGATGGCAAAGGAGATGAACTTAAGCCAAGTTAAGTGCTTTGGTGACTCGGATCTGGTGGCTCAACAGGTGTCTGGCACTTGGGATTCAAAAGACCCACTCATGGCGGCATACCGACGAGAGGTAGACATGGTGGCTGGCCATTTCAAGGGTTATCAAGTTGACCATATAGACCGGCGAAAGAATGAAGCGGCGGACGCTTTAAGTCGCCTTGGTTCTCAGCGTAAACTGGTCCCACCAAATGTCTTCCTTGACGTGCTGCATAATCCGTCGGTCAAGGTACCAACAGAGGAGGAGTTGGCTATTCCTGATCCAGAGGCTCAATTGGTGGCAGCTTTGCATGTCATACCGGATTGGACAATCCCATACCTGGCTTACATGAACCGGGGCGAGTTACCGGAGGACGAAACCTCGGCCCGGCAGATAATCCGGCGTTCCAAGTCGATGACCATAATCAACAGAGAGTTACATCGTTACAGCATCTCAGGGGCAATTCAGCATTGTGTATCTCCTCAAGAGGGTTGTGATATTTTGCGAGAAATCCATGAAGGGGATTGTGGTCACAACGCCGGTTCAAAGTCTTTGGTAGCTAAAGCTTTTCGCCACGGTTTTTATTGGTTAACAGCTCACGCTGATGCGGAGGATTTAGTCAAAAGATGTGACGGTTGTCAAAAATTTGCATGCCGTGCTCATGTTCCAGCTCAGGAGTTGAGGATGATTCCAATAACTTGGTCGTTTGTGACTTGGGGGCTTGATATGGTTGGACCCTTCAAGCGATCCAAGGACAAAAAGACCCACTTATTAGTGGCAGTTGACAAGTTCACCAAATGGGTTGAAGCAGGGCCAGCCAGTAAGTGTGATGTGGCCACGGCGGTTCAGTTCATCAAAAAGGTGAAATTCCGTTTTGGTTTTCCACACAGTATTATAACTGATAATGGTACTAATCTGTCAAAGGGAGAGATGGAGGAATTTTGCCAACATGAGCACATCTGGCTTGATATAGCATCGGTGGCTCGCCCCCAATCTAATGGTCAAGCGGAGAGGGCAAATCAAGAAATTTTGAGAGGTATTAAACCCCGACTTATGGTTCCTTTGAAGCGGACACCGGGTTGCCGGGTGGAGGAATTACCTTCTGTGTTATGGAGCATCAATACCACACCTAACAAATCTACGGGTTACACACCTTTCTTCATGGTTTATGGAGCAGAGGCGGTTCTTCCTAGTGACATCTGTCACGACTCGCCCCGTGTGGCAGCTTATGTTGAAGCTGTTATGAGAAGGCACGTCAGGATTCACTGGACCTGTTAGATGAGGAGCGTGATCTTGCAGCAGCATGTTCGGCGATTTATCAACAAGATCTCCGACGTTATCACAGCCGCCGGGTTAAGACCAGAACTTTTCAAGAGGGCGATCTGGTGCTCCGCCTCATCCAGGATCAGACTGACATGCACAAATTATCCCCACCTTGGGAAGGACCTTTTGTGGTCAGCAAGAATCTGCACAACGGGTCATACTACCTCATTGATGTTCGAGAGCACAAAGACTCACGTAAATCGGAGGAGGAGACCAAGCGGCCATGGAATATAGCTCTTCTTCGGCCTTACTATACTTGAGCCACAGGCTCTTCGTATGTACATATTTATGACAATTTATATATTATATAATAAACCAGAGCCTCGAATAAAGCGGGGTCTATGTTCTTTTTACATCGTGTGTGAGCTTACAAGAGTCTCTACTGACAAAGCGGAGTTTTGTTAAACCGGCCTCTGCGGCCACATGGATATAAAGAAAATCACTAGGGGGCTTGGTTGTTGTCACACCATAGCTACACCTCTTGATCGGTTTAACACCACAAAGGGATATCACTAGGGGGCTTGGTTGTTGTCACACCATAGCTACACCTCTTGATAGGCGTTAAGCCAAAAGGAAATTATGTGGAGCCAAAGAGAGTCTGTTGCGTTAAGCACAGCTCAAACATAGGTAACCACCGAGCACAGCTCACATATTACCTGGGGGCTCTTTGCTTCTCAAAGAACAATGAGTTTGAACCCTTGTAATAGGCTATCAAGCCAGGCTTGGAAGCCAGGTGTATTCACATAAAGCCCCGGGTTATCCTGCCTCTTTAAGTAAGTCACTCCGTCCAGGTAAACCTGGCATGACCCATCGAACGTTTGACAAGTCAATCCCATGGACCCTGAACTTGTCAAAGTTAAATCGGTGATTGGTTAAAGATTGAGGTCCATCTTAAAAAGGCTTTGTAAAATGGTTTAACTCAGTGGCCTGGCAGCCCATGAAAAGCCTCGATTTAGGGCCTGGAAGCCCATGAAAAGCCTTGCATATTTCTTGTATTTTTTCTATTTTTATGATAAGGGATTTATAAACATTTTTCTGACAAACCGGTGTTCATTACAACCCGGCTTGACTCTCAACGCTTAGTTGTCAGTACATGATCAGATTCTAAACCGGTAGCAAACTGCTCCGGTCTGGTTTTGACTAGATGTCACCATTCTTATACAAACAACTCAACGGCTTTTTAAGCCCCATATGATTTCTACATGCAATGGTAAGAGGGCCAGGAATTATCAATGCCTTAAATTGTTGTTTTCACCTTTCCCATCCAAGCAGTTGGTCAACTAACGAGGTATGTTGCAGATGTTATTTTTAATACAAACTTTGATTCTCCATCGAAGTATTATATATTTTTGGGCATCATGACCCGTCCAGTGGTAAACCACTAGGCCACTTTCAAGTTCTTGTATTCAGGAACACAAATCATCATGGGCTATGCATAAATAGATCCCAAAAAGTGAAACAAGTTTTTCACATGTCAACGCAACATAAACATGCTCGAGGGCATGATAGATAATGGGGTTTTTGCTATCCTATTACAAGAAGCTTCAAAACGGCTCCAATTGAATAATTTTTTCAAAGCAGTGGCACATAATAGCTGGTAAACCGGCTGCCGGTTTAAGATGCTTCGTCTGGATGACTTGACGATTGAGGATCATTTGGTGTAATCACTTCTTCTTCATCCCTCCCCACATGCTGGAAATCAATCGTTGACCAATCGATTCCGGTTAAAGCTTGAAACACGGCTTCTTCATGGATAAGGCTGGAGGGGTTAACGTCAGGAGCGTAAGTATGCTTACAGATTGGAGGCACAAGTTCTTCGACTTCATGGATTTCCGTAGGCTGTCTTTTCCCTTCAGTGTCGTAAGCCGGCTGGAAATGAGATAAGTCTGTGTCTTCTGCCAATTTGCTGGATATTGGCCGCATCTCCTTCGTCAGCCTTCGGAGATCATCATTGTTGAAGTTTGTACTGTCCTCCTTCACACCTGGATATCCTTTAATAATATCATCCGCTTCAAGATCCGGAATCCATGCCTTGGCCTGGATTAGTGCGGTTAGCGCTCCTGCTCTTGCGGCTGCCTTCTTCAGTTCAGTAATCCGGGCTGGTAGCATGGCCATCTTCTCAAGGGTTTCTTTTATCAGCGTTGGTGCCGGTTTATTGTAGGCCGCAGTACATATAGCACGCTGGGATCCAGAGTAAAGCTGTTCTATTAAGGTGTAAGCCGCTTTAAGCTTCATCTGCATATCAGCGCCCAGATGAGTAATGCGAGTGCCTATCATGGTTTAATATCGGCCAAACTGGTAAACAATAAGATCTCATGAATTGGACAAACAGCATAAGGAGATACTTACCAAATACAGCGGACATCATGGCGTTGATTTGCCGCTTCAAGCTAGTTAGTTCATCTACAACTGGCTTCAGGGCTGCTTCGGCATCCTCAGCTCTTTTGGTTAAACCGGCCTTTTCGGTTTCCCATATAGCACACTCCTTGTTAAAAGTCTCCTTTAGCTTTTCCATAGCTGTCAGGGCTTTGGTCAGCTCCTCCTTAGCTTTCACAGCCTCTGCTTGTTGGGACTTTACGTTCTCTTGTAGGTCAGCGGTTCGGGCATCTCTATTGCTTAGCTCGGCCTGTAACAGCGAAGATATGTCAACAACAGGATATGTATTTTCTAAGTACTAAGCGTATAACAAGTTATGCACTTCGTACTTGGGGGCTAATGCATATTTGATCTATTATCAATACGTCTTTTATAAGTCTCAAGAACAATGCAAGCATTATCCTTGACACTTGGGGGCTAATGTACATCTGTTCAAAACTGATGCATGGATTCAAGACCTGGTTACCTCGCAAAGCTAAACCGGCCTTTGGGGGCTACACTGATGAAAGCTACATAACTACATTGATAAAGTATCGGTTTTGTTTTCACTAAGGACCTGACATATTGAGGGTGAGCAGGAGAGGATTAAAGTATTACAAAGTCCCGGTTTAAGATTAACATCATAAAACGGCCCTCGGGGGCTACTTGGGCTGGTGTTTCAACTTCGGAATCAATAAATAAAGGGAGATGAAAATACCTCATAGTGTTCCTTCATCAAGTTCATCAAACCGGCCTCATAATCTCGGTTTGAGTGCAGACGGTTTAAAAAACCGGAATGGAGTTCTTCAGCGCTGAGATGAGCATACCTTGACAAATCAGTGCTCCATTTGCCCTTCTCCATGGCAGCACACTCTTCTTTGGCGCTATGTTTGGCCAAGATTACAGGATGGCCAGGAGAGTTGTGGCCCATGCCAGTAATGATAACGTCATCTCCTGGGCCTCCAGTAGTTTTTGTAGGTGATGGTGGAGTGCTAGTAACTCTCACCAAACTAGCCTGGATTGGAGCTACCGGTTCAGTATCAGGAACAGCAGTATCAGCTTCAGTTTGTTCATTAATATTCTGGTCTTGAGGGGGTGGCTCATCAAAGGTAGTGTCAGGATGGGGACCCTCTGGTTCACGAGTTTGGTCCGGTTCAGCTGTTTGCTCCTGTTCAAGAACCACCTGGTCTTCAGACGGTTTGTTCACCCGAGCTTTTTTGCTGGGTCTGGCTTTGGCTCTGCAAACAAAAATAAAAAG
The DNA here is from genome assembly GCF_018294505.1 of Triticum aestivum. Classification (NCBI taxonomy): domain Eukaryota; kingdom Viridiplantae; phylum Streptophyta; class Magnoliopsida; order Poales; family Poaceae; genus Triticum; species Triticum aestivum. The sequence continues at coordinate 153,964,612 of NC_057797.1, read as the reverse complement.
GTGGAAATTTAGCATATTACTCAGAATATGTAAAACATTCGAAGAAAGGGTTTGAGTACTTACCCAGCTACAGTTTTGAGAGGAGGGAGTTGGGTTGCTGTTGACTCGCCAGAGGATGAGGGAGGTGTCACCTGATAATTTGAATCGGACGGATTAAGAGGTTGTCTGAAATAACCTGCCTTGGGATAAGAATTGTCAGAAGTGGGGGAGACCTCAGATCGGCGCTTCTGAACTGGGGTATCAGGTAAACCGGCCGAAGTGACCTGTTGGCCGCTGTGCCGGGTTGTCCGGCGAGCTTCATGCTGCTGCGTCTTCAAAATAAATGTTGGATCCAAGTAAGCAAGAGGATGAGAAAAGATTACTTTCTGGACCGCTTGACGGGTTTTTTGTGTTGGCACAGAGTCTGAACTGGAGGAAAGGGTAATTACCTCTACATCATCAGCCTGGCTGCCTTCCACGTCCTCCTGATAAAGATCATTGTTAATGAGATGCATGAAAAGGGAGCCAAGGGAGTCAAGTTCTACCTCAACTTCTGGTTCCTCTGTATCTTCATCAAGTTCCATGTTGATGCGTTCGGCTGTTTTCCGCTTTGAGGTTCGCTTGACGGCTTTGGTTTTGGGATGGGATGGCTTTGCCGCTTTATCTATAGATTTCCACTTCCAGAAGGGATCATCACCCTGTTTATACACAAACAGAAGAGAGTTTACAAGTTGAACAATTTGAAGATATCAAAGATAAAAAGGAAGCATAGTGCTTACAGCAGGCGGTTTATTTTGAGTGTAGAAGGGGTTCAAGCCGGTTTGGCGACAGACTGATTCCGATTCATTCAAAATTTTCTTGACGCCTTGAGTGACCTCTTCATCAGTTACCTGAATGTTGATGTGGCGTTGGGGGTCTTCTAATTCACTGTTGTACTCACACATTAAACCGGGGCGGCAGCTTAGTGGCAAGACGCTCCAAGATATCCAGCAACGCACAAAATCAATGCCTGATAAACCGTTGGCCATAAAGGCCTGGAGCTTGGCGAGTTGAGGGGCATATTTGGCATGTTCCGCAGAACTTAAACATTGCGGCAATGGATGAGTGTTGGAAAGCCAGTGATCACGATAGTATGGAAGAGGGTTCTCATCTTCAGGAGAGGTATCTATGTAGTAGAACCAAGTATGGTTCCATTCCTTAGGGTGACTGTGCAGTTTGGCATGAGGGAATTCAAACTCTTTCCGCTTTTGAATAGAGACACAACCAAGTTCAGTGTTGGGACCATTTACAAATTTTGTACGCCGGTTCAGATGAAAGAAGTCCCGGAACAGCTCAGCAGTTGGTTCTTCTTGTAAGTACACTTCACAGAAGACTTGGAAGTTGCATAGATTGGACATTGAGTTGGGTCCGATATCTTAAGGATGGAGTTGGAAACTGGCAAGCACATCTCGGAAAAACTTCGACCCGGGCGGTTTGAAACCACGGCCTATGTGGTCGACAAAGATCACTACCTCACCCTGCCTCGGGGTAGGAGGATTCTCTGTTCCTGGAACTCGCCATCGAATTTCCATTTTCTTGGGCAAGGTGCCGATATTGACCATTCCGTTCAACTGTTCTTCGATGACCCGGGAAGGAGCCCAGTTGCAAGTGTAAAACTGTTTGGCCATTGTGAAACAAAAAGCTGAATAAGAAATGCCGGTTTACAAATCATTCATGGTGGTATGCAAGATGCAATGGAATAAAGATATACAGATATGTGAAATTGCGTAAACCGGAGACTGATAAAATAATGAATGACAAGGTCATGTCAAGGGTATACATGTGTTGTTAAACCGGACTGTTACAATGAATGTAAAGGGGGTTTGCCAGTTTGCCAGGGGACTAATGGTATGAAATAGATTGTTTTTACAAGGGTAACCCGCCTACATGGTAAAGAGGATACAGACCCAAGGTAAAATGACTAGGTAAGGAGAAACAGATTCCGCAAGAGGACATGGAAATTTTGGATCTACTGAAAGACAGGAAAGCAAAAATATTTTGACCTAAAAGGATTGGACCCAAAGCAGTTCGTAATGGCTCAGATCAGTTTTTCGCGTACAAAAGGTATGTTGTGGTAGCGGAAGGTAAACCATTACGAGTAATATATCAAGCTTGAAGTTTTTTATCCATAAGATAAGGAGGAACAGGGAAGAGCCGTACTGGAGCCCTGATGAACTTCGATGAACTACGAAGAACGAGGAAACCCTAAACAGATCTACAAAGGGGGAAAGGGAAAGACTTACAGAGATTGATTGAAGCAACGAAGGAGCGCCGCAGCTTTCTGGCACAACCAGGTTGATGCAGCGGCCGGCGGAGAGACGGAGGCAAAGCTCGGTGGTGGCGGCGGTGCTCAGGTACAGAGATGTCGCAAGGAGGAAGAATAGGTGAAGGAGACGAAGGGGAAAAGAAAAGGGTCCATGGTCCTATTTATAAGGTGAACTGATAAGCGACAGGTGCGTAAATCGAGGAGCTGGAAATGGATAGTTAATAAGGATGTCGCCTCGAGGGTTGAACGTTCATTAATGAAGGGTATCTTCGGCTTCAACGGGTAGATGATGTCATAACGATTTACAGTGGATTTAAAGGATGACGTCACGGCGATTTACCAGATTTATACGAAGGTGCCAGGGCAAGAATTTTTCTAAGTATTGAAGATTGACATGAACAAGTTCAAATCAATCCGGGGCCTAATGTTGGGGATATGGTTACTGGAGGTAAACCGGCTAGGTGGCCGGATTAGCTCCATGAAGATTGAAGCCCATGAAGATGAGAAGATACTGGCGCTTTAAGAAGGCCCAAGGCCCAAAGACGGATTAAAACATGTAGATGTAAACCGACTTTATCATGTAAACTTGTATTGTAAGTTAGAGGAATAGAGACCGAGCCAGACACCTCTATGATCCGGCCTCGGGACTCTATAAACCGGCGGGTGTCAACCTGTGTATATAAAGGGACGACTCGGCTACGGTTTGAGGACAGAAAACAACAACTCGAGGGCCAGTCAAAGCGGATTCGCTCCCTGGCCGTTGAAACCCTAGCAATACCAATCACAACTAGACGTAGGCTTTTACCTTCATCGAAGGGGCCGAACTAGTATAAACTCCCCGTGTCCCCTTGTCTGGTTTAACCCCTTTAAGCTAACCCGCTGTGATGGCTCCACGACTAAGTCCTTTCACAAGGACATCTGCCATGACAAACCCACGACAATCACGATCATATGATTCGCGTTCGGTACTTTGATAATTTGGTATGTGGGTGGACCGGTGCTTGGGTGATGTCCTTACTTGGACAAGCATCCCACTTATGATTAACCCCTATTGCAAGCATCCGCAACTACAACAAAAATATTAAGGTAAACCTAACCATAGCATGAAACATATGGATCCAAATCAGCCCCTTACGAAGCAACACATAAACTAGGGTTTAAGCTTCTGTCACTCTAGCAACCCATCATCTACTTATTACTTCCCAATGCCTCCCTCTAGGCCCAAACAACGGTGAAGTGTCATGTAGTCGACGTTCACATGACACCACTAGAGGGATGACAACATACATCTCATCAAAATATCAAACAAATACCAAACTCACATGACTACTAATAGCAAGACTTCTCCCATGTCGTCAGGAACAAACGTAACTACTCACAAAGCATATTCATGTTCATAATCAGAGGGGTACTAATATGCATAATTGATCTGAACATATGATCTTCCACCAAGTAAACCAACTAGAATTAACTACAAGGAGTAATCAACACTACTAGCAACCCACAGGTACCAATCTGAGGTTTGGATACAAAGATTGGATACAAGAGATGAACTAGGGTTTGAGATGAGATGGTGCTGGTGAAGATGTTGGTGGAGATTAACCCCCTCCCGATGAGAGGATCATTGGTGATGACAATGGTGATGATTTCCTCCTCCCGGTGGGAAGTTTCCCCGGCAGAACAGCTCCGCCAGAGCCCTAAATTGGTTCCGGCAAGGTTCCGCCTCATGGCGGCGAAGTCTTGTCCCGAAAGCTTGCTTCTCATTTTTTCCTAGACGAAAGACTCCATATAGCAGAAGATGGGCATCGGAGGGCCACCAGAGGGCCCATGAGGTAGGGGCGCGCCTAGGGGGTTAGGGCGCGCCCCCACCCTCGTGGCCAGAGTGTGGCCCCTCTTTGGAACTTCTTGCGCTCAGTATTTTTTATATATTCTGGAAATAGCTTCCGTGAAGTTTTAGGACCTTTGGAGTTGTGCAGAATAGGTCTCTAATATTTGCTCCTTTTCCAGCCCAGAATCCCAGCTGCCGGCATTCTCCCTCTTCATGTAAACCTTGTAAAATAAGAGAGAATAGGCATAAGTGTTGTGACATAATGTGTAAAAACAGCCCAGAATGCAATAAATATCGATATAAAAGCATGATGCAAAATGGACGTATCAACTCCCCCAAGCTTAGACCTCGCTTGTCCTCAAGAGAAAGCCGAAATCGAAAAATATGTCCACATGTTTAGAGATAGAGGTGTCGATAAAAAAATACGGACATGAGGGCATCATGATCATTCTTAGAACAGCAACACACACACACACACACACACACACACACACACATATATATATATATATATATATATATATATATATATTGTCATATGATCTCTTATTCTAAAGTAACAATTCAATCATAATTTCAAGTATGAATCATAAACTTCATTGAGAACCAACAAACTCTAATCTCTGTCATTGAGGCAATTGCAATTTATCATAACATAGGAAAGAGTCAATATAAGAGCTTTTCAGCAAGTCCACATAATCAACCATCTTTTAGTCTTTCACAATTGCTAACACTCACGCAATATCTATGGGTATGAAGTTTTAATCGTACACATAGGAAGATAGGGGCTTATAGTTTTGCCTCCCAACGTTTTACCTCAAGGGTAATGTCAACAATAATAGTTCATGAAGATTCACATCCAATTAGCTATATATATATCAGGATCTTTCCAACATATTGTGCTTGCCAAAGGATAAAATGTAAAAAGGAAAGGTGAAGATCACCGTGACTCTTATGTAAGGTAGAAGATAAAAGTGAAAGATAGGCCCTTCATAGAGGGAAGCAGAGGTTGTCATGTGCTTTTATGGTTGGATGCATGAAATCTTAATGCAAAATAACGTCACTTTATATTGCCACTTGTGATATGGACCTTTATTATGTAGTTCGTCACTTTTATTTCTTCCATATCACAAGATCGTATAAAGCTTATTTTCTCAGCACTAATAAGTCATACATATTTAGAGAGCAATTTTTTATTGCTTGCACCGATGACAACTTACTTGAAGGATCTTACTCAATCCATAGGTAGATATGGTGGACTCTTGATACGTCCATTTTGCATCATGCTTTTATATCGATATTTATCGCATTATGGACTGTTATTTCACTTTATGTCACAATACTTATGGCCATTCTCTCTTATTTACAAGGTTTACACAAGGAGGGAGAATGCCGGCAGCTGGAATCCTGGTCTGGAAAAGGAGCAAATATTAGAGACCTATTTTGCGCAACTCCAAAAGTCCTGAAACTCCACGGAACGTCTTAAAAGAAATAAACAAAAAAATCCACGCCAAAGATGAAGGCCAGGGGGCCCACACCCTTCTCACGAGGGTGGGGAGCGCCCCCCCTAGGGCGCGCCCCCTACCTCGTGGGCCCCCTGGTGGCTCTCTGACGCCCATCTTCTCCTATATGAGGTCTTTCGATGAGAAAAAAACAAGAAGGAACTTTTCGGGACGAGACTCCGCCGCCACGAGGCGGAACCTTGCCGGATCCAATCTAGAGCTCCGGCAGAGCTGTTCTACCGGGGAAACTTCCCTCCCGGAGGGGGAAATCATCACCATCGTCATCACCAACGTTCCTCTCATCGGGAGAGGGCAATCTCCATCAACATCTTCACCAGCACCATCTCATCTCCAAACCCTAGTTCATCTCTTGTATCCAATTCTTGTCTCAAAGTCCGGGATTGGTGCTAGTAGGTTGCTAGTAGTGTTGATTAATCCTTGTAGTTGATGCTAGTTGGTTTAATTGGTGGAAGATCATATGTTCAGATCCTATATGCATATTATTACCCCTCTGATTATGAACATGAATATGCTTTGTGAGTAATTACGTTCGTTCCTGAGGACAAGGGAGAAGTCTTGCTATGAGTAGTCATGTGAATTTGGTATTCGTTTGATATTTTGATAAGATGTATGTTGTCTAGCCTCTAATGGTGTTATGTGAACGTCGACTACATAACACTTCACCATTATTTGGACCTAGAGGAAGGCATTGGGAAGTAATAAGTAGATGATGGGTTGCTAGAGTGACAGAAGCTTAAACCCTAGTTTATGCGTTGCTTTGTAAGGGGCTGATTTGGATCCACATGTTTCATGCTATGGTTAGGTTTACCTTAATACTTTTGTTGTGGTTGCGGATGCTTGCAATAGAGGTTAATCATAAGTGGGATGCTTGTTCAAGTAAGAACAGCACCCAAGCACCGGTCCACCCACATATCAAATTATCAAAGTATCAAACGCGAATCATATGAACGTGATGAAAACTAGCTTGACGATATTCCCATGTGTCCTCGGGAGCGCTTTTCCTATTATAAGAGTTTGTTCCGTCTTGTCCTTTGCTACAAAAGGATTGGGCCACCTTGCTGCACTTTATTTACTTGTGTTACTTGTTTCTCGTTACAATTTATCCTATTACAAAACTATCTATTACCACTTATTTCAGTACTTGCAGAGAATACCTTGCTGAAAACCGCTTATCATTTCCTTCTGCTCCTTGTTGGGTTCGACACTCTTACTTATCAAAAGGACTACGATAGATCCCCTATACTTGTGGGTCATCAAGACTCTTTTCTGGCGCTGTTGCCGGGGAGTGTAGCGCCTTTGCTAGGTGGAATTTGGTAAGGAAAATTTATATAGTGTGCTGAAATTTACTGTCACTTGTTACTAAGGAAAGTAATTCTCTGAGGGGCTTGTTCGGGGTATCTTCACCCCGTCCAGTAGAGCAAAGAGTTGCTCCTCAACCTACTGAACCTATTGAAAATGAAATTCCTTATGAGTATCCTTCGGGTATGATAGAAAAACTGCTAGCTAACCCTTTTACAGGAGATGGAACAAAGCATCCTGATGAGCACTTAATATATGTGGATGAAGTTTGTGGATTATTTAAGCTTGCAGGTATACCCGATGATGTTGCTAAGAAGAAGGTCTTCCCTTTATCTTTGAAGGGAGACGCATTGATATGGTATAGGCTATGTGATGATATGAGATCGTGGGACTATAAAAGATTGAAGCTGGAATTTCATCAAAAGTATTACCCTATGCATCTTGTTCATCGTGATCACAATTATATATATAATTTCTGGCCTCGTGAAGGAGAAAGCATCATTCAAGCTTGGGGGAGGCTTAAATCAATGTTATATTCATGCCCCAATCATGAGCTCTCAAGAGAAATAATTATGAAAAGTTTTTATGCTCGGCTTTCTGGAAACAATTGCACCATGCTCGATATTTCTTGTGCTGGCTCTTTTATGATGAAGACTATTGAATTCAGATGGAATTTATTGGATAGAATTAAACGCAACTCTGAAGATTGGGACCTCGACGAAGGTAAGGAGTCAGGTATGACACCTAAGTTTGATTGTGTTAAATCTTTTATGGATACCGATATTTTCCGTAAGTTTAGCACTAAATATGGACTTGACTCTAAGATAGTAGCTTCTTTCTGTGAATCTTTTGCTACTAATGTTGATCTCCCTAAGGAGAAGTGGTTTAAATATCATCCCCAAATAGAAGTAAAAGTAGTTGCACCTATTAAAGTTGAAGAAAAGACTGTCACTTATAATGATCCTATTGTTCCCACTTCTTATATTGAGAAACCACCTTTCCCTGTTAGAATAAAGGATCATGCTAAAGCTTCAACTGTTGTTCGTAAAAGCAATATTAGAACTTATACACCTCCTGAGCAAGTTAAAGTAGAACCTAATATTGCTATTGTTAAAGATCTCTTGTCTGATAATATTGATGGGCATGTTATTCAGTTCGAAGGTGAAACTGCTAGAATTGCTAAACCTTATGCTAAAGATAAACATAGACCTGTGGTAGGCGTGCCTGTTATTTCTGTTAAAATAGGAGATCATTGTTATCATGGCTTATGTGATATGGGTGCTAGTGCTAGTGTTATACCGCATACTTTATACGGAGAAATTAAGAATGAAATTGCACCTGTTGAGTTAGAAGATATTGATGTTACTATTAAACTTGCCAATAGAGATACTATTTCACCAATTGGAATTGTTAGAGATGTTGAAGTCTTGTGTGGGAAAACTAAATATCCTACTGATTTTCTTGTTCTTACTTCCCCACAAGATAGCTTGTGTCCCATTATATTTGGTAGACCCTTCTTAAATACTGCCAATGCTACCATAGACTGCACTAAGAATATTGTTACTGTTGGTTTGGATGATATGGTTCATGAGTTTAATTTCTCTAAATTTAGTAAACAACATCATGAGGAAGAATTACCTAGTAAGGATGAAATTATTGGTCTTGCTTCTATTGCCGTACCTCCTAGTGATCCTTTAGAACACTATTTGCTAGACCATGAAAATGACATGTTCATGAAAGAAAGAAGGGAAATAGATGAAGTATTCTTTAAACAGGAACCTATTCTGCATCACAACTTGCCTGTTGAAAATTTAGGGGATCCTCCTCCACCTAAGGGTGATCCCGTGTTTGAGCTCAAACCTTTGCCTGATAATCTTAAATATGCTTATCTTGATGAAAAGAAGATATATCCTGTTATTATTAGTGCTAACCTTTCAGAGCATGAAGAAGAAAGATTATTGAAAACTCTGAAGAAGCATCATGCTGCTATTGGATATACTCTTGATGATATTAAGGGCATTAGTCCCACTCTATGTCAACATAAAATAAATTTGGAAGCAGATGCCAAACCAGTTCGTGATCCTCAACGATGTTTGAATCCTAAAATTAAAGAAGTGGTAAGAAAAGAAATACTAAAGCTTCTGGAGGCAGGTATAATCTATCCCATTGCTGATAGTGAGTGGGTAAGTCCTGTCCATTGTGTCCCTAAGAAGGGAGGTATTATTGTTGTTCCTAATGATAAAGATGAATTGATTCCACAAAGAATTATCACATGTTATAGGATGGTAATTGATTTCCGCAAATTAAATAAAGCTACTAAGAAAGATCATTACCCCTTACCTTTTATTGATCAAATGCTAGAAAGATTATGCAAACATACACATTACTGCTTTCTAGATGGTTATTCTAGTTTCTCTCAAATACCTGTGTCGGCTAGAGATCAATCAAAGACTACTTTTACATGCCCTTTTGGTACTTTTGCTTATAGACGTATGCCTTTTGGTTTATGTAATGCACCTGCTACCTTTCAAAGATGCATGATGGCTATATTCTCTGACTTTTGTGAAAAGATTTATGAGGTTTTCATGGATGACTTTTCCGTCTATCGCTCCTCTTTTGATGATTGCTTGAGCAATCTTGATCGAGTTTTGCAGAGATGTGAAGAAACTAATCTTGTCTTGAATTGGGAAAAGTGCCACTTTATGGTTAATGAAGGTATTGTCTTGGGCACAAAGTTTCTGAAAGAGGTATTGAAGTTGATAAAGCCAAGGTTGATGTTATTGAAAAGATGCCATGTCCCAAGGACATCAAAGGTATAAGAAGTTTCCTTGGTCACGCCAGATTTTATAGGAGGTTCATTAAGGACTTCTCAAAAATTTCTCGGCCTCTGACTAATTTATTGCAAAAAGATATACCATTTGTCTTCGATGATGATTGTGTAGAAGCATTTGAAATACTTAAGAAAGCATTTATCACTGCACCTGTTCTTCAGCCACCTGATTGGAACCTACCCTTTGAAATTATGTGTGATGCTAGTGATTATGCTGTAGGTGCTATTCTAGGGTAAAGAGTTGATAAGAAATTAAATGTTATTCATTATGCTAGTAAGACTCTAGACAATGCTCAAAGAAATTATGCTACTACTGAAAAAGAACTTTTAGCAGTTGTATTTGCTTGTGATAAGTTCAGATCTTATATTGTTGATTCTAAAGTAACTATTCAAACTGATCATGCTGCTATTAAATATCTTATGGAAAAGAAAGATGCTAAACCTAGACTTATTAGATGGGTTCTCTTGCTTCAAGAATTTGATTTGCAAATTGTTGATAGAAAGGGAGCTGAGAACCTTGTTGCAGACAACCTGTCTAGGTTAGAAAATATTCTTGATGACCCACTACCTATTAATGATAGCTTTCCTGATGAACAATTAAATGTTATAAGTACTTCTCGTAGTACTCCATGGTATGCTGATTATGCTAATTATATTGTTGCTAAATTTATACCACCTAGCTTCACATACCAGCAAAAGAAAAAGTTCTTCTATGATTTAAGACATTACTTTTGGGATGACCCACATCTTTATAAAGAAGGAGTAGATGGTGTTATTAGACATTGTGTACCTGAGCATGAACAGGAACAGATCCTACGCAAGTGTCATTCCGAGTCTTATGGAGGACACCACGCTGGAGATAGAACTGCACATAAGGTATTGCAATCTGGTTTTTATTGGCCTACTCTCTTCAAGGATGCCCGTAAGTTTGTCTTGTCTTGTGATGAATGTCAAAGAATTTGTAATATTAGTAGACGTCAAGAAATGCCTATGAATTATTCACTTGTTATTGAACCATTTGATGTTTGGGGCTTTGATTATATGGGACCTTTTCCTACCTCTAATGGATACACACATATTCTAGTTGTTGTTGATTACGTTACTAAATGGGTAGAAGCTATTCCAACTAGTAGTGTTGATCATAACACTTCTATTAAAATGCTTAAGGAAGTTATTTTCCCGAGGTTTGGAGTCCCTAGATATTTAATGACTGATGGTGGTTCACACTTTATTCATGGTGCTTTCTGTAAAATGCTTGCTAAATATGATGTTAATCATAGAATTGCATCTCCTTATCACCCACAGTCTAGTGGTCAAGTAGAGTTGAGCAATAGAGAGCTCAAATTAATTTTGCAAAAGACTGTTAATAGGTCTAGAAAGAATTGGTCTAAGAAACTCGATGATGCATTATGGGCTTATAGAACTGCATACAAAAATCCTATGGGTATGTCTCCGTATAAAATGGTCTATGGAAAAGCATGTCACCTACCTCTCGAACTAGAACATAAGGCTTATTGGGCTATTAAACAGCTTAACTATGATTTTAAACTTGCCGGTGAAAAGAGGTTATTTGATATTAGCTCACTTGATGAATGGAGAACCCAAGCATATGCAAATGCCAAGTTGTTTAAAGAAAAAGTTAAAAGATGGCATGACAAAAGGATACAAAAGCGTGAGTTTAATGTAGGTGATTATGTATTGCTATACAACTCTCGTTTAAGATTTTTTGCAGGAAAGCTTCTCTCTAAATGGGAAGGCCCCTATGTTATCGAAGAGGTCTATCGTTCTGGTGCCATCAAAATCAACAACTTTGAGGGCACAAATCCGAAGGTGGTAAATGGTCAAAGAATTAAACATTATATCTCAGCTAATCCCATAAATGTCAAAACCAATATTATTGAAACCGTAACCCCGGAGGAATACATAAGGCACACTTTCTAGAATGTTTCAGACTCCGAAAAGGAATAGGTATGTGGTACGGTAAGTGAACCGACTCCAAAACAATTTTTAAGGCAATATTTCTCCGTTTTGGAATATTTAGAAAAATAGAAAATAAGTAGCAGTCCGAGAAGGACACGAGGGCCCCACGAGGGTGGTGGGCGCGCCCTACCCCCCTGGGCGCGCCCCCCTACCTCGTGAGCACCTCGTGTGCCTTCCGGACTCCATTTTCTTGCACATTACGTATTTTGGTCGGTAAAAATTCATTATATATCCTCCCGAGGGTTTTGACTCCCGTATCATGCAATTATCCTCTGTTTTCGTTTCGAGCTGTCCCGTTGCAGATTAAATCAACATGTCTTCCCAGGATTCGGAAGGAGAAAGCTATGTGGATGATTACTTAGCAAATCCAAAGGTCTATGGAGATGTGGAACATGATGGATGGACCACGGAGGAAGGAGAGGACTATGAACCCAAAGGGAAGGAGGAGACAAGCTCAGATGAAGACGAAGCACCATTACCTCAACCTGGGGACATGCACGTGGGGTTCAAAAAGTCAAGTCTCCCTGATAGGGTAAAGAAACCCAAGCTCGAGTTTATCCCTTTTCGTCTCTTGCAAGAAAATAAGCAGGACCTATGCAAAAAGATATTAACCCTGGAGTGGGAAATTGATGATCTGAGGGATCAAAATTCCGTCCTCAAGCGCAAATTAAGGGAGAAGACTAAGCCATCAACTAAGCCAACATCACCACCACCTTCTTCACCAACCAAGGAGACATAATCACATGGGTATGGGCACTCCCCTTGGCAACTGCCAAGCTTGGGGGGAGGTGCCCCGGTGAAAGTGCGTTATATCGACTAGAGGGGGGGTGAATAGGCGATTTTTATGAAAGTCTTCAAAATGTGGAAGTTATGAAGACAAACGATAGAAATAAACCTATTACCCTGCAGCAGAAGGTAGACTACACTAGGCAAGCCATAGTCAAGTATTCAATAGAGTGAAAGCACAATGACTAATAGCAGCAATGTAGTAAGGATCAGGTAGGAAGATATTGTGAAGCCACACAGAACACGCAGTCACTCAGTGAAGACAAAAGATAGTGCGAACATACAATGACTTCACAAGGAGTAATAGTAAGTAAAGGGAAGGGAAGATGAAACCAGTGACTCGCTAAAGACAATGATTTGTTGGACCAGTTCTAGTTGCCGTGACAACTGTACGTCTGGTTAGGGCGGCTAGGTATTTAAACCTTAGGACACTCAGTCCCGGACACCCAGTCCTGAACACGCAGCTCAGGACACCCAGTCCTCACTGTATTCCCCTTGAGCTAAGGTCACACAGACCTCGCCCAATCACTCTGGTAAGTCTTCAAGGTAGACTCCCAAACCTTCACAGACTTCGTTCACCGGCAATCCAAAATGTCTCTTGGATGCTCAAAACGCGACGCCTAACCGGCTGGAGGATGCACAGTCCTCAAGTGTAATAAGTCTTCAGATCACACAGACAAGAAGACTTAAGTGATGCCTAATTCTCTTTGGCTCTGGGTGGTTAGGGCTTTATCCTTGCAAGGAATTCTCTCTCAAAGACTTCGAGGTGGGTTGCTCTCAAACGACAAAAGCCGTACTCTGAATCTGAGCAGCCAACTGTTTATGGTTGTAGGGGGTGGGCTATTTATAGTCACTTGGCAACCCGACCTGATTTGTCCGAAATGACCCTGGGTCACTAAGGAACTGACACGTGTTCCAACGGTCAGATTTCAAACTCACACGGCAACTTTACTTGGGCTGCAAGCAAAGCTGACTTGTCCGACTCTGGACAAGATTCGCTCTCATAGTCTTCACTCGAAGACATAGGTTTTGTTTAAGCATCACTTCAGTCATTCTGACTGGTTCTCTTGGACCCCCACTTAACAGTACGGTGGTTCCTATGACTCAACACAGAAGAAAGAGAACTACGAAAGATTGAAGTCTTCGAGCTCCATAGGCTTCATGTGATGTCTTCTCTTGTCATAGTCTTCAATGTGAATATCTTCATATACCACCTTTGACTTCAATGTCTTCATACATTTTTAGGGGTCATCTCTGGTAGGAAAACTGAATCAATGAGGGACTTCTACCTGTGTTATCCTGCAATTCTCACAAACACATTAGTCCCTCAACTAGGTTTGTCGTCAATACTCCAAAACCAACTAGGGGTGGCACTAGATGCACTTACAATCTCCCCCTTTTTGGTGATTGATGACAAACTAGTTGAAGTTTTCAACGGGGAATATAATCTGTGAAATTGTAAAGTATAAGGAATTGTCTTCGTAAGTTGCAAGGGCTCCCCCTGAAGATGTGCATATAAGTAATTTGCTTTTGGAATGCAAATGCACATGGCAGGTTGTACTTGTGGAGATCCACTTCAACTTATGATGGCAATCCACTATGCATGTGAAAGTATATGAAGATAATGACATGCATAATGGAAAATGGACGTCTACAGAATGATCTAAGTGCGGAATTTATCGTCGCACATGCAGAATTTATCATCGCAACACAAGGTGGCAGATAAGTAGTAGACGACCATCGAGTTTAAGTGTTACAACTCAAAAAAAACAAATGTAGCAAAACAAGAGTTGTAAGCACGAAGCAAAATATAAAGCACCCGCCCATATGGACCCGCTTGAAGACTATCAACCTCATATGCTTCTCCCCCTTTTGTCAGTAAGGACCAAAAAGGTTTGAAGACATAGAGCATCTACTCGTTCCCATGAGGAGTAGGTGAAGCAGCAGGGTCGTTGGTGGTGTTTGGCAGTGTTGAAGAGCTTGGAGCAGAGTTGAAGCGTGCTGAAGGAGGTGGCGGTGAAGTAGCATCGTCTTCATCCTCGATCACTCTGGCATTCACAGTTGCAGCAGAGGAAGAGAACTCAAAGTCTTCAAGGGATGGAGTTCGTCGCAGCACTGCCCTTCGAGGAGGTGTGGAGTCAAACTTGAAGCACTCAGTGAAGCCATCCTCTTGAAGATCATCTTCAGAACACATCAGCGTTAGCCCTTTCCATGTGCGGCGAGAGGTTTCATGGGCAACAAAAGCATTCTTGGTGGCAAGATTGCGAATGCGATTAATATCCACCAAGAGGCTTTGCATCTGACGCTTCAGCCAGTCATGATGCCTATCCTGTTTCTAATGAAGAGCCACAAGAAGCTCTCGGTCATTGAGAACACGAGTGCGCTTCTTGGGTCGTGGAGCAGTTGTACTGTCAGTGGCTTCAGTGAGAGCAGGATGTGGTGCACGTGTAGTGCCAGCCAAAGGATACACACGAGCGACTGCTTCAACTCATTCAATGTTCTGAGAAAAACTCTGATGCTCTGCATTCTGAAGACTTAGGGGTTCCTTGGCAGGCTCAGGATAGATGGCTTCAATCGACATATCCACATCAGGCAGAAAAATCCAATGATTGCGAGCAGATGGCTGATATGAGATAGTGGAGTGAAGTTTGATCAGCCGCATGACCCATGGGGCGTAGAACTTCAAGCCAAATAGATCAGAGCCAGATGCAGCAAGTTGGCGAATGAAGAAATCCTGTGTATTGAAGCATTTTCCATGAAGAATGTAGAAGACCAAAGTCTTCATTGCACCTTCGTGGCCAGAGAGTTCGCATTATGATGTGATAAATGGTTCTTGGCAGATACTCAAGGTCTTCAACGAAGAACTCCGTGGGATAAGCAGCATCTTGGGGCAATGGCTTCATCACACTGAGTATCTGACTCATATTAGGTTCAGTCTTCTGAAAGATGCTCTCAATAGCTTCACTATGAAGCTGACAGCCATGCTCGTAGAGATCACCAAGAGTGGGCAAACCAGTGAGCTCAATGATGTCAAAGGCTTTGGCTTCATGATGAACATTTCCTGTCATCCACTCCAGGACCCAAGTCTTTGGATTTCTGCTATACCCGCGGATGTGAAGTGTGGCATAGAATTGGAGCAGCAACTCTTCATTCCAATGCTCTTGGTCAGTGACGAATGGCAGCAATCCAACTTCTTTGAAGCAATCCAGAGCTTCTTCCAGACAGGGCAGACCAGCTATAGCTTCAATGTCAAGACGCTTGTGGGGGAAGATGCGACCTTGGTTGTAAAGAACGCATGAGTAATAGCTTCGCTGCGGATAACTCCAGAACCGATCAGATGATATTCTTTCCCTAGAGTAGGGGTTCCTGGAGCTGTTGAAGAATGTGTTGTCTCCTCTGAAGCCATTGATATTGAAGGAGGCAGGTGCTGATGCAGGACCTGGGAACCTTGGAAATCTTGGGATTGGCTTCTGTACCTGAGGCCTGTGCTCAACATGATAGTCGAACTGGGGACCAGCAGCAGACTCAGGAATAGAAGTGGCGGGATCAGTGGCTTTGCTGAGTTCTGGTGCTTTTGTTGGTGAGGGCTCCACATTAGCTTCAGCCATGACAGCGTCAGTGGCTTCAGTGGTGTTGGTGGTGGCAACCGCAAGATTTTCAATCATGTTCTCCTCGAGAACTGCTTCTTGGTGGGACAGGGGAGTAGCAGCTTGTGGTACTTCTTCTTCATCGGCTGATGCAGCCGGAATGTCTTCAGCAGATTCAGCTTCAGGCGCAGAGACTGGAGGCCTTGGTCCTTTGCAAAGCCTGCGCAACGCAGGCGACGCCTGTGTAGTTGGAGTTGGCTGGGCCTCAAAGTCTTCTTCCTCTTGTGGGCGATCAGCCCATGAAGCATTCTGAGCGATTGGCGTCAGAGGACGACCAATGCTGATGAGTTCGCTGTTCTCGAGCTGAGGAAGGACTGCACCATCTTCTACATGGTCATGTTGACCAATGTCTTCAGCAGCGATGGGATCAGCTGCTGGAAAGTCTTCAGCTTCATGAGCCTCTGTGAAAGCAGGCTCATGGACAGTCAGTTGACGTTCTTGTGGATCAGCGTCGGGGTGAACCATGGAAATGGGTTCAACAATTAAGGGCTTTGTGTGAGCAACCCGTTCCTTCTTGGTCTTTTTTTTCTTCTTGGCGAGGGTCGTAGCAGAGGCTTCAGGATGTTTTCTCTTCCTTGCTTCAGCCTCAGCAGTCCTAGTCTTCTTCAGTTTTGAAGCGGTTGACCTGGCCTTTGGCTTCGAGCCAGTCATTCTAGTTGGGAAGACAATGGGATCTGCTTCCTGCCTAGGTGCGTCGGGTTCAGCCGTAGTGGGCTCCTTCTTCTTTGCGGCCATCCTGGGGTCGATGCCAGGACGCCCAAGGGCCTTGCACTTCTCAGCCTCATTGTAGGCTTGCACACATCTGTCCGCCAAAACCTTCATGCGCTCACGCGAACCCTGAGCTTCTGCATGTTTCTTGAGAAAGGCTTCCTTGAGCTCGTGCAACATAATCTTGAAGTTCTTCACTTCTTGCACGCTGAGCTTGGCCATATGCTTCTTGAACTGAGCCTTTTCAAAGTCAATCTTCTGCTTCAGTTCAACAATGCGCTGGGTGATAGCTAGTTCTGAAGCAATGGCGCCATGGAAGGCGACACTGAGGCCAATGGGTAGTTGCAGATCTTTGAAGCTGATGTTCGGCATGTCAAACTACTCATCATTGAAGTTGTGGATGATTGTTACATCAAAGAGAGGCAGATCATTGAAGATTTTTGCTTCTTCTTTGCTCTTGATGAGTTGCTCAAGAGCGTCATCTGCAAGATCTTCATCACTTGACAGATCAATGGCATCATTGCGCAGAATGGCAGCAGTTGTTAGCTCTTGGCCGGTGTGTGGCAGAGGCATC
The DNA here is from genome assembly GCF_018294505.1 of Triticum aestivum. NCBI lineage: Eukaryota > Viridiplantae > Streptophyta > Magnoliopsida > Poales > Poaceae > Triticum > Triticum aestivum. The sequence continues at coordinate 153,947,153 of NC_057797.1, read as the reverse complement.
TTGACCTTCTGGGGCTTGGAGATGCATGATAAATCTTCAGACTGCACACTGTCTTCAGGAGGTGCAGTTGCCAGTGGCTTTGCCTGTGAGATTTTTGGTGAAGGGGCAGGCTTTGAAGCTTTAGGCTTCTTCAGCTTCTTTGGCTTTGGCGCTGCAGGTGCTTCATCTGATTCAGCGTCATCTGCAGGCTCATTCACGGCTGTCCCTTGAACCACAATGTGAGTGATGAGGCCTTCAAGATTGTAGAAGGGCCCAAGAAGATTGGGTTCAGCTTCGCGAGTTCCATCGGCACGGGGAGCAGAGGGACCAGGGTTGAAATCTAACCCCAAAGTCTTCTTGTTCTGCTTCGCTAAGTTCTGGGCAAACTGGAAGTTGCGCTTAAACAGATTGTTGTCACGACACCATAGTAGTGACGATGGGTGTGCATCAACAGGCTGTGGCCCACGGACCATGCAGGGATAGAAGCCTTGTTCAATGGCTTCATCTCTGGACCTGGGTTGAAGATTCTTGTATAGGATGTCTCCCCATGATCTCTTGATGGCATTTTTCTCAGCATATTCCTGGGTTACAAATCGGTATTTGAACCATTGTTCTGCCCAATATCTTCGAATCCATTGGATTTGGGTCTTGCATTGATTGTAATCCTCTTCAGGATCTGTCTTGTACAGTTCTGAGAGGTCATCTGGCAGATCTCTAGATGTTTCTCCACGACGCTTTCTGCCACCCTTCCTTGCTGATTTCTCTGAAGCCATGAACTTTAAACTGAAAGGCTTCAACACGTTCAAAGGCTTCAAAGATTTTCGCTTGCTGGACAAATAGGAACTTGCTTCGGGAGAATTTATATGATGCTGTAAGAATTCTGCAAATGAATGCAGACTATGAGAACCAAGGGATTCTCCCACGGACATGTACCTGTGACAGCATTAAGGTGCGAGGGAAGGGGAAGAGGTCATATGCATTCTCAGAAGATTTTGAATATAAATCAGTTTAGAAGACATTGACCTCATCGTGCGAAGACATTCACTCATAGATAAGGAGTTGGTTCCAGATTTGTACGAATCCAAAGATCAGTACAAGTGAGGAATCTAACTACTTTGTGAAGCATAAGTGAATATACTAGGCATGTTATGAGATGCAGTATGAGAGAGATCTAACTTGTGTGAATAGAAATTGCTTGTGGTAGAAAGTGACAAAGCCATAGGATCAACGGTGCCGTAGAAAGGAAGTTTTATTTACCACACTAAGAACTGCTAGATGGAGTGGAAGATGAGGCCGAGCAGTTCGATCTTCCGTGCCCTAACTTGGCGACGGAGGACACCTACGGCGACGGTGGAGAGGATGATATCCACGGTCGGCGTGAAGACGGCGTCGGAGAGGTTGCGGCAGCGAAGCGCTTCGTCGCCGGCGTCGTCGAGGGCTAGCGGTGGCGCTAGGGTTCGTGCGAGAGTGGAAGAAGAGATAATGACCGCCGTGAAGTGTGTATTTATAGGTACAGGGGCGGCATTATGTTATTACATAGGTGCCCCTGGCGATTCGCATCTGAGCAACACGTGGCCATTATGCGGAATTTTGGGGTTTGTTCCATGTCCCACGCACACCTGGATTGCCGGGTGGTCGTTCCCACTTCTCCGGGTTTCAGGTGGAGGAATGAGCATTGAAAATGGACTAAATGGTTATCTCTGTATCTTCTGCTGACAAGGACGCAGAGAAGACATTCGACAGTTTCAATAGAATGCATATGATTTGGAGAGATAGAATTTGAGATAGAAAGCATAGAGAGGTTAGGGTCCGATCACATTCACTTAGTTCCAAAGATTCAACAAGAGGACATAGCTATAAGTGAATGTTGTAGAGGACAGAACACTAGTATATATATATATAATCAACATAGTGAAGATAATTATGAAGACATGTTGAGATTGAAGCCAAACCAAATGTGAAGACATAGCAAGGTAACGCCATGAGTGAAACACTTCAACATAGAACATTTGGTGGTGGCGTTACCCACCGTATAGGAAGTATTAGACCCAGACACGGCGCACAATTATCGTGGTGCTCTGAAGTCAAATTCCACATTAATGTATTCACACTTAGAATGTATGTCTTCATTGATTGAAGATATACTTTACTTCGTGTGTTGCACATCTAAGTCATCAATATGCATAAGGGTTAGGATGTGTGCCTGATCACAGGATATTTGAGGATTCCAGGATATTTAGCTCACACCGTAACTTGCAAAATCTCTTCTCATCCAAGGGCTTGGTGAAGATATCTGCCAATTGCTCTTAAGTGTTGACGTGTATGATATCAATATCTTCCTTCACAACATGATCTCTGAGAAAGTGATGACGAATTTCAATGTGCTTTGTCTTCGAGTGCTGAACTGAGTTGTTGGCAATCTTGATGGCACTTTCGTTGTCGCAGTAGAGTGGCACTTGCTTCAGATGAATGCCATAGTCTTGAGCATTTGCTTCATCCACAGAAGCTGAGCGCAGCAAGATCCAGCAGCAATGTATTCAGATTCAGCAGTGGAGAGAGATACACAGTTCTGCTTCTTTGAAGACCAACATACAAGTGATCGTCCCAGAAAGTGACATGTGCCTGATGTAGACTTGCGATAAACTTTGTCACCAGCATAATCAGCATCCGAGAATCCAACCAGATCAAACTCTGAGCCCTTTGGATACCATAATCCTAGAGTTGGGGTGTGAGCCAAATATCGAAGAATTCGCTTCACAGCTAAGTGACGCGACTCCTTTGGTGCCGCTTGAAATCGAGCACACATGCAAACACTAAGCATAATATCTGGCCTAGATGGACATAGATAAAGTAAAGAACCAATCATGGAGCGGTATACCTTTTGATCGAACTCTTTACCATTGTCGTCAGGACCCAGATGATGCTTGGTTGGCATTGGCGTCGTGGAGCCTTTGCAGTCTTGCATACCGAACTTCTTCAGGCAATCTTTCAGATACTTCTCTTGAGATATGAAGATGCCATTGTGTTGCTGTCGTATTTGAAGACCGAGAAAGAACTTCAGCTCTCCCATCATAGACATTTGATATTGCTCTTGCATCATATATCCAAACTCTTCACTGTACTTCTGATTGGTGCAGCCAAAGATAATGTCATCCACATATATTTGGCACACAAACAGTTCACCATCATATGTCTTCATGAAGAGAGTGGGGTCGAGAGAACCAGGTATGAAGCCTTTGCTCTTCAGGAAGTATTTGAGTGTGTCATACCAGGCCCGAGGGGCTTGTTTGAGGCCATACAGTGCCTTGTTGAGCTTGTATACCATGTCAGGATGTTTTGGATCTTCAAAGCCAGGAGGTTGTGTAACATACACTTCTTCTTCAATCTTGCCATTGAGGAAGGCACTCTTCACATCCATTTGATAAAGGAGTATGTTGTGATGATTTGCTTAGGCCAGCAGTATGCGTATGGCTTCAAGTCTAGCCACAGGAGCAAATGTTTCATCGAAGTCAATGCCTTCCACTTGAGTATATCCTTGAGCAATGAGACGAGCTTTGTTTCTAACAACTTGACCATGCTCATCTTGCTTGTTGCGGTATATCCAGTTGGTGCCTATTATGTTGTGCTTCCGAGGATCGGGACTCTTGACCAGTTCCCATACATTATTCAGCTCAAACTGTTGAAGCTCTTCTTGCATAGCTTGAATCCATTCAGGTTCCATGAAGGCTTCTTCAACTTTCTTGGGTTCTGTTATTGAGACGAATGTGAAGTGCCCACAGAAATTTGCTAGCTGAGTTGCCCTTGAACGAGTGAGTGGACCGGGTGCATTGATGCTATCAATTATTCTTTCAATCTGCACTTCATTGGCAACGGGAGGATGTACAGGGCGAAGATTTTGCTCTTGCTGATCATTGTCGTTGTTAGAAGGAATGTCTTCGGGCTGAGCATTTTCTTTATGTTGATCAGGTGCTGAGATGATAAGTTCTTCTTCAGGATGAGCTTCAGAAGGTATAATTTCTCTAGTTCCCATTAGCTTGATTGATTCACTGGATGGAACTTCATTTAGCACATTTGGCAGTTGCTCTCTTTGTGAACCGTTGGTCTCATCGAACCGCACATCCACTGTTTCAACCACTTTGTAATGAAAGAGATTGAAGACTCTGTAGGAGTGCGAATCCTTTCCATATCCAAGCATAAAACCCTCATGTGCTTTTGGTGCAAACTTTGAGGTGTGATGTGGGTCCTTGATCCAGCACCTGGCGCCAAATACTCTGAAGTAACTGACATTTGGCTTCTTGCTGGTAAGGAGATCATAAGATGTCTTGTTCAGAATCTTGTGAAGATAAACACGATTGATTGTATGGCATGCAGTATCAATGGCTTCAGGCCAGAATTTCCTTGGAGACTTGTATTCATCTAGCATCATTCTGGCCATCTCAATGAGTGTTCTGTTCTTGCGTTCGACGACCCCATTCTGCGGTGGCGTGTACGGGGCTGAGAATTCATGTGTGATGCCTAAGGTATCAAGATATGTATCAAGGCCAGTGTTCTTGAATTCAGTGCCATTATCACTTCTGATATGCTTTATCTTGGCGCCATAGTTGTTCATTGCTCGATTGGCAAAGCGTCTGAAGACATCCTGCACTTCAGTCTTGTAAAGGATTATGTGCACCCAAGTATATCTAGAATAATCATCAACAATGACAAAGCCATAGAGACAAGCAGTAGTAGTAAGAGTTGAGTAATGAGTGGGACCGAAAAGATCCATGTGAAGCAGTTCGAAGGGTCGAGCAGTGGTCATGATTGTCTTCGAGGGATGTTTGGCCCTCGTCATCTTTCCTTCCTCGCAGGCACCGCATAAGTGATCTTTCTTGAACTTGACGCCCTCGATGCCTATGACATGCTTCTTCTTTGCCAGGGTGTGGAGGTTCCTCATGCCAGCATGCCCAAGCCTCCGATGCCAGAGCCAGCATTCTGAAGCTTTTGCTAGAAGACATACGCCAAGCTGTGGTCCTGCTGAGAAATCTACCACGTACAAATCATCTTTTCGATATCCTTCAAATACTAGAGACTTGTTAGATTCCATTAGAACAAGGCAACGATATTTTCCAAATATTACGATCATGTTTAAATTGCAAAGCATTGAGACAGACATTAAGTTGAAGCCAAGGGATTCAACAAGCATGACTTTATCCATGTGTTGATCCCTTGAGATTGCAACTCTACCTAGACCCAATACCTTACTTTTACCAGTGTCAGCAAATGTGATGTGGCTCTTGTCGGATGGACGTAAGGTTGAGTCCATAAGAAGGCTTCTTTTGCCAGTCATGTGATTTGTACACCCACTGTCAATAATCCATTTTGAAGACGCTGGTGTCGTACCCTACAGTGCAGTTAGGGGGATAGGCTTCACGAAGAGCATTCTGAAGCAAAAACATTTGACGAACCAGTGGGTTATGAAAGCTTAGATCCAGATTAGGACTAATAGGGAGAGTAGCAAGCGATTTAGGAACGAAGTACATAGTAAGACCATTCGGGCATTTGATCTTGCGCCCTACAAGATGCTTAAGGTCCCCAACAATAGCATCAGACGATTTTGGTTTTTTGCTGGAGACCTTTCCCTGCAAAAGAGAGTTAAGCTTTCTTATCCACCCACATCTTCAAGGGTGGCTTAGAAGCAATAAGTCTAAGTGCAGCATCTGAGAATTTTGGCTTTGGAGCCCTAGCAAACAGTCTTGCAGGCGGACAATAGTACTCATAAGAATAAGCAGAATAGTTCTTGGTCTTATGAACATGGCGGTTTGATGAACCGCTCTCATATTCATATGCCTGAGTATGGTTTCCCTGCAAAACATTTGCGTTAGTGCGACTCAGGTGAGTCCTCTGTCTGTATGAAGCCTTTGGACCGTATGAAGCCTTTGCTCTGAGGTTTGTCTTCTTCACGTGAGGTGTCATGATGACATTCACAGGAAGATTCTCCAGACACCTTTTTGGAACCCAGATCTTCTTCATAGGTGGTCCATTCCTGCAGTTAGTACCAATGTACCTGGCAAACACTTCACCATTCTGATTCTTAAATAGTTTATAGTTTGCATCAAGGGATTCATCAATGATAATGGGGTTAGCACAAGTGAAGCCAGATAGATTGGATGGATCTGCTGAAGGTTCCTTTGCAGCAACCCACGTGGTTTTGGGGTACTGCTCAGGTTTCCAGTAAGAGCCATCAGCATTCATTTTCCTTACGAACCCAACACTCTCTTTCCTCGGGTTTCGGTTTAGAATCTGCTTTTTGAGGACATCACATAGTGTCTGATGCCCTTTAAGACTTTTGTACATCCCTGTTTCAAGCAATGTCTTCAACCTAGCATTCTCATCAGCAATAGCAGTGGTATCCTCAGCAGAGGGGTTAGTTACCACATCAACAGTTGAAGATATTGCAACAGTAGTAGCAGTAGAACATTCAGCAACAGAAGTAGCATTATCACGCTCAATGCATTTAAGACATGGTGGTTCAAATCCTTCCTGAGCGGAACTGATCTGTTTGGCGCGAAGTGACTCATTTTCCTTTTGAAGATCTTCATGAGCCACTCTCAATTTCTCAAGATCTTGCTTCCTTTGAAGATAATCATAGGAAAGCTTTTCATGAGTTGTTGAGAGAGTTTCATGACGACTTTAATTTTCCTGATACTTAACATGAAGATTTTTTATGTCTTCAATTAAGGATTCAGATCGAGTCATTTCAGCACCTAACAGATCATCGCTTCTGTCTAACAGTTTTTGAATATGTTCCATAGCTTTCTGTTATTCAGTTGCAATTTTAGCAAGTGTTTTGTAGCTGGGTTTTGAACCACAATCAGAGTCATCGTCACTAGATGTTTGATAGTGAGTTGTGCATGTGTTTACCTTGGCACCGTGTGCCATGAAGCAGTAGGTAGAAGCGGAGTAGTCCATGTCATTTGCATCGGTGTCGGTGATGAAGTCATTGTCTTCAGTGTTGAAGATAGACTTGGCAACGTATGCTATAGCCAGACTTGCGACGCCTGAATCGGACTCCTCCTCAGACTCCACCTCCGCCTCCACAGAAGCGGACTCCTCCTCTGAATCCATTTCCTTGCCAACAAACGCACGTGCCTTGCCAGATGAGCTCTTCTTGTGTGATGAAGACTTTGAGGAAGACTTGGAAGAAGACTTTGAGTATTTATTCTTCTTCTTCTTGTCGTCAGAGTCATATTCCTTGCTCTTCTTCTTCTTTTTGTTCTCATTGTCCCACTGTGGACACTCAGAGATGAAGTGGCCAGGTTTCTTGCACTTGTGACACGTTTTCTTCTTGTAGTCGTGAGCAGAAGCTTCATCATTCCTTGAGCTTGATCGGGAAGACTTTCTGAAACCTTTCTTCTTGGTGAATTTTTGGAACTTCTTCACAAGCATAGCAAGTTCCCTTCCAATGTCTTCAGGATCATCCAAACTGCTGTCAGATTCTTCTTCAGATGAGGAGACAGCTTTTGCCTTCAAGGCACGAGTTCGCCCATAGTTTGGACCGTAGATATCTCTTTTCTCAGAAAGATGAAACTCATGTGTGTTGAGCCTCTCAAGTATGTCAGACGGCTCGAGTGTCTTGAAATCAGGACGTTCTTGAATCATCAGGGCTAGGGTGTCAAACAAACTATCAAGTGATCTCAGTAGTGTCTTGACGACTTCATGTTAGGTGATCTCAGTAGCGCCGAGGGCTTGAAGCTCATTTGTGATGTCAGTGAGTCGGGCAAATGTGAGCTGGACATTCTCATTGTCATTTCGCTTGAAGCGGTCGAAGAGGTTGCGAAGGACACTGATTCTCTGATCTCTCTAGGTTGACACGCCTTCATTGACCTTGGAGAGCCAGTCCCAGACCAGCTTAGATGTTTCCAAAGCACTCACACGGCCATACTGTCCTTTGGTCAGATGACCACAAATGACATTCTTGGCAGTAGAGTCCAGTTGAACGAACTTCTTGATATCAGCAGCAGTGACACCTTCTCCAGCCTTGGGAACGCCGTTCTTGATGACATACCATAGGTCGACGTCAATGGCTTCAAGATGCATGCACATCTTATTCTTCTAGTAGGGATATTCAGTTCCATCAAAGACGGGGCACACAGCAGAGACTTTAATTATCCCTGCAGTCGACATAGCTAAAACTCCAGGTGGTTAAACCGAATCACACAGAACAAGGGAGCACCTTGCTCTAATACCAATTGAAAGTGTGTTATATCGACTAGAGGGGGGTGAATAGGCGATTTTTATGAAAGTCTTCAAAACGTGGAAGTTATGAACACAAATGATAGAAATAAACCTATTACCCTGCAGCGGAAGGTAGACTACACTAGGCAAGCCATAGTCAAGTATTCAATAGAGTGAAAGCACAATGACTAATAGCAGCAATGTAGTAAGGATCAGGTAGGAAGATATTGTGAAGCCACACAAAACACGCAGTCACTCAGTGAAGACAAAAGATAGTGCGAACATACAATGACTTCACAAGGAGTAACAGTAAGTACAGGGAAGGGAAGATGAAACCAGTGACTCGCTGAAGACAATGATTTGTTGGACCAGTTCCAGTTGCTGTGACAACTGTACGTCTGGTTAGGGCGGCTAGGTATTTAAACCTTAGGACACTCAGTCCCGGACACCCAGTCCTGAACACGCAGCTCAGGACACCCAGTCCTCACCGTATTCCCCTTGAGCTAAGGTCACACAGACCTCACCCAATCACTCTGGTAAGTCTTCAAGGTAGACTCCCAAACCTTCACAGACTTTGTTCATCGGCAATCCACAATGTCTCTTGGATGCTCAGAACGCGACGCCTAACCGGCTGGAGGATGCACATTCCTCAAGTGTAATAAGTCTTCAGATCACACAGACAAGAAGACTTAAGTGATGCCTAATTCTCTTAGGCTCTGGGTGGTTAGGGCTTTATCCTCGCAAGGAATTCTCTCTCAAAGGCTTCGAGGTGGGTTGCTCTCAAACGACAAAGCCATACTCTGAATCTAAGCAGCCAACCATTTATGGTTGTAGGGGGTGGGCTATTTATAGCCACTTGGCAACCCGACCTGATTTGTCCGAAATGACCCTGGGTCACTAAGGAACTGACACGTGTTCCAACGGTCAGATTTCAAACTCACACGGCAACTTTACTTGGGCTGCAAGCAAAGCTGACTTGTCCGACTCTGGACAAGATTCGCTCTCATAGTCTTCACTCGAAGACATAGGTTTTGTTTAAGCATCACTTCAGTCATTCTGACTGGTTCTCTTGGACCCCACTTAATAGTACGGTGGTTCCTATGACTCAACACAGAAGAAAGAGAACTACGAAAGATCTAAGTCTTCGAGCTCCATAGGCTTCATGTGATGTCTTCTCTTGTCATAGTCTTCAATGTGAATATCTTCATATACCACCTTTGACTTCAATGTCTTCATACATTTTTAGTCATCTCTGGTAGGAAAACCGAATCAATGGGGGACTTCTACCTATGTTATCCTGCAATTCTCACAAACACATTAGTCCCTCAACTAGGTTTGTCGTCAATACTCCAAAACCAACTAGGGGTGGCACTAGATGCACTTACACCCGGTATCGTATCACAATCACAACTCCTATCTTTACCGTTTTTCTTAGTTCAATCCTATTAGTAGTATCTTGATCTAGTAGAATAAAGTTTATGGCATGATCTAGTTCTGAGTTTTGCTTTATGATCTCTCTATGTAATCAAGTCCGTGAGCTATATATAATAAAGATCAGTGTTGAGTCAAGGGCTTGATTATTTTGCCATGATCTTGGGTGAATAAAAGAAAAGAGAAAAGAATAAAAAGAAACAAAAGGTTCATATTGATCTTATTGAGAGTAATGACTTCACATAGAAAGAGTATGATGATTAAAAGTTGTTGGGAGTTGGCAGACATAGCTTTGGTCATTGTTGCAATTAATAGGAAGTAATAAGGAAAGAGAGGTTTTCACATATAGATATATTATCATTGACATCTTTTATGATTGGGAGCATTCATTAAAATATGACATGCTAAAGAGTTGATGTTGGACAAGGAAGACAACGTAATGAGTTATGTATTTCTTATGTCTGAGATAAAGTATGTTGTCATGGCTCCTCTAACTTGTTGAGCTTGCCTTTCCCCCTCATGCTAGCCAAATTCTCAGCACCAAGTAGAAATACTACTTGTGCTTCCAATACCCTTAAACTAGTTTTTCCATGAGAGTCCACCATATCTACCTATGGATTGAGTAAGATCCTTCAAGTAAGTTGTCATCGGTGCAAAGCAATAAAAATTGCTCTAAATATGTATGATTGATTGGTGTGGGAGAAATAAGGTTTATACGATCTTGTGATGTGGAAGTAATAAAAGCGACAGACTTCATAATAAAGGTTCATATCACAAGGGGCAATATAAAGTGACGTTCTTTCGCATTGAGATTTTATATATCCAACCCTAAAAGCGCATGGCAACCTCTGCTTCCCTCTGTGAAGCGCCTATCCTTTATTATTATCCTCTACTTTATGCAAGAGTCATGGTGATCTTCACCTTTTCTTTTTCATTTAATCCTTTGGCAAGCTCAGCATGTTGGAAAGAACATGATATATATATATATATAATCGGATGTAGGGGAGCATGAACCATTATTGTTGACATTACCCTTGAGATAAAAGGTTGTGGGGCAAAACTAAGTCCCTATCTTTCTCTGTGTCCGATAAAAACTCCATAACCACAAGTATCGCGTGAGTGTTAGCAATTATGGAGGACTAAATGATAATTGAGTATGTGGACTTGCTTTTTAGCTCTGACATAGACTCTTTCTGATGTTATGATAAATTGCAATTGCTTCAATGACTGAGATTATAGTTTGTCAGAGCCCAATAAGGTTTATGATTTATACTTTTGCATTGTGAATAGATCATCACTTGAACATAAGTAATCATATGACAAAATCTATATATGTTGTTGTTATAAGAATAATCATGATGCCTTCATGTCCATATTTTATTTTTATTGACGCCTCTACCTCTAAACATGAGGACATATTTATTGTTATCGGCTAAGCTTGGGGGAGTTGATACGTCCATTTTGCATCATGCTTTTATATCGATATTTATTGCATTATCGACTGTTATTTCACTTTATGTCACAATACTTATGGCTATTCTCTCTTATTTTACAAGGTTTACACAAGGAGGGAGAATGCCGGCAACTGGAATTCTGGTCTGGAAAAGGAGCAAATATTAGAGACCTATTCTGCGCAACTCTAAAAGTCTTGAAACTCCACGGAACGTCTTAAAAGAAATAAAGAAAAATCCACGCCAAAGATGAAGGCCAGGGGGCCCACGCCCTTCTCACGAGGGTGCCCCCCCAGGGCGTGCCCCCCCTACCTCGTGGGCCCCCTAGTGGCTCTCCGACGCCCATCTTCTCCTATATGAGGTCTTTCGATGAGAAAAAAATAAGAAGGAACTTTTCGGGACGAGACTCCGCCGCCACGAGGCGAAACCTTGGCGGATCCAATCTAGAGCTCCGACAGAGCTATTCTGCCGGGGAAACTTCCCCCCGGAGGGGGAAATCATCACCATCGTCATCACCAACGCTCCTCTCATCGGGAGAGGGCAATCTCCATCAACATCTTCACCAGAACCATCTCATCTCCAAACCCTAGTTCATCTCTTGTATCCAATTCTTGTCTCAAAGTCCGGGATTGGTGCTAGTAGGTTGCTAGTAGTGTTGACTAATCCTTGTAGTTGATGCTAGTTGGTTTAATTGGTGGAAGATCATATGTTCAGATCATATATGCATATTATTACCCCTCTGATTATGAACATGAATATGCTTTGTGAGTAATTACGTTCGTTCCTGAGGACAAGGGAGAAGTCTTGCTATGAGTAGTCATGTGAATTTGGTATTCGTTTGATATTTTGATAAGATGTATGTTGTCTAGCCTCTAGTGGTGTTATGTGAACATCGACTACATAACACTTCACCATTATTTGGGCCTAGAGGAAGGCATTGGGAAGTAATAAGTAGATGATGGGTTGCTAGAGTGACAGAAGCTTAAACCCTAGTTTATGCGTTGCTTCGTAAGGGGCTGATTTGGATCCACATGTTTCATGCTATGGTTATGTTTACCTTAATACTTTTGTTGTAGTTGTGGATGCTCGCAATAGAGGTTAATCATAAGTGGGATGCTTGTTCAAGTAAGAACAGCACCCAAGCACCGGTCCACCCACATATCAAATTATCAAAGTATTGAACGCGAATCATATGAATGTGATGAAAACTAGCTTGACCATATTCCCATGTGTCCTCGGGAGCGCTTTTCCTATTATAAGAGTTTGTTCCGGCTTGTCCTTTGCTACAAAAGGATTGGGCCACCTTGCTGCACTTTATTTACTTGTGTTACTTGTTGCTCGTTACAATTTATCCTATTACAAAACTATCGGTTACCACTTATTTCAGTACTTGCAGAGAATACCTTGCTGAAAACCGCTTATCATTTCCTTCTGCTCCTTGTTGGGTTCGACACTCTTACTTATCGAAAGTACTATGATAGATCCCCTATACTTGTGGGTCATCAACTCTCATGCCAAAACTGGGTTTAGGGATATTTGGAAGCACAAGTAGTATCTCTACTTGGTGCGAAGAAATTGGCTAGCATGAGAGGGTAAGGCAAGCTCAACATGTTGGATGATCCATGACAATATAATTTATCTCAGATGTAAGAAAACATAACCCATTACGTTGTCTTCCTTGTCCAACATCAACTCTTAGCATGTCATACTTTAATGAGTGCTCACAATCGTAAAAGATGTCCAAGATAGTATATTTATATGTGAACCTCTCTTTCTTTATTACTTCCTATTCATTGCAACAATGACCAAAACTATGTTTGTCAACTCTCAACAACTTTTATTCATTATACTCTTTATATGTGAGCTCATTACTCTCCATATGGTCCATATGATCTCTTTGTTTCTTTTTTATTTTGTTTAATTCCATCAAGATCATAGCAAAATAATCAGGCCCTTGACTCAACACTAATCTTTATTATATAGCTCACAGACTCGATTACATAGAGGGATCATAAAGCAAAACTCACAAGTAGATCATATTAAAACTTTATTCTACTAGATCAAGATATTACTAAAAAGGATCAAACTAAGCAAAACGATAAAGATAAAAGTGATGGTGATACGATACTGGGGCACTCCCCCAAGCTTGGCAATTGCCAAGGGGGGTGCCCATACCCGATGCTCAGTTCTTCTTTGTTGGTGAAGAAGGTGGAGTTGTTGATGATGGATAGTCGCATATCAAGTGTCGGAGATCCTCCAACTTGCAGATAATGCCCTTGAGTGCGATGATATGCTCCTTCAACAAAATATTTTCATGTGTGAGATACTTGTTTTGTATACGGGCTAACTCAATCATCTTGAAAGCCTCGATCTCATTTGGGGTAAGAAGATTGTGATCAAGTTGAAGGATGTCTTCTGCTGCCGGAACTTGGTCCTCCGTGGTCTTCTTGATCCCTTCATCCTTGTTGATCTCATAGGTTCTTCCCTCTTCAGCTCTATCTTCATTAGCCAAGCATCGTTGTCACCATTGTTGGAGGAGGGTGACGACATGATGCCTGGCCTTGACAACCCTGACAGAAAATAGCTCGAAACAAGAACATAGGATATTTGCATGGTATGGTGGTCAAAACCTTCAGGAGATTATATAATGAATTTTTACCGACCAAAAGATGTATCATGCAAGAAAACTGAGTCCGGAGAGCACACGAGGTGCCCACGAGGCAGGGGGCGCACCCAGGGGGTAGGGCGCGCCTCCCACCCTCGTGGAAGCCTCGTGTCCTTTCCGGTCTGCTTCTTATTTTCCTATTTTAATAAATATTCCAAAACGGAGAAAAATTGCCATTAGAGTTGTTTTGGAGTCGGTTTACTTACCGTACCACATACCTATTCCTTTTCGGAGTCTGAAACATTCTGGAAAGTGTCCCTTATGTATTCCTCAGGGGTTACGGTTTCAATAATATTAGTTTCAACATTTATAGGATTACCTGAGATATAATGTTTGATTCTTTGACCGTTCACCACCCTCGGATTTGTGCCTTTGAAGTTGTTGATTTTTATGGCACCGGAATGGTAGACCTCCTCGATAATGTAAGGACCTTCCCATTTAGAGAGGAGTTTGCCTGCAAAAAATCTTAAACGAGAGTTGTATAACAATACATAATCACCTACATTAAACTCACACTTTTGTATCCTTTTGTCATGCCATCTTTTAACTTTTTATTTAAACAATTTCGCATTTTCATAGGCTTGGGTTCTCCATTCATCAAGTGAGCTAATGTCAAATAACCTCTTCTCACCGGCAAGTTTGAAGTCATAGTTGAGCTCTTTAATAGACCAATATGCCTTATGTTCTAATTCAAGAGGTAAGTGACATGCTTTGCCATAAACCATTTTATATGGAGACATACCCATAGTATTTTTATATGCAGTTCTATAGGCCCATAATGCATCATCAAGTTTCTTGGATCAATTCTTTCTAGATCTCTTAACATTCTTTTGCTAAATTAATTTGAGCTCTCTGTTACTCAATTCTACTTGACCACTAGACTATGGGTGATAAGGAGGTGCAATTCTATGATTAACGTCATACTTAGCAAGCATTTTACAAAAGGCACTGTCAGTGTCAAAACCGGCGGATCTCGGGTAGGGGGTCCCGAACTGTGCGTCTAGGCTGGATGGTAACAGGAGGCAGGGGACACGAAGTTTTACCCAGGTTTGGGCCCTCTTGATGGAGGTAAAACCCTACGTCCTGCTTGATTAATATTGATGATATGGGTGTTACAAGAGTAGATCTACCACAAGATCAGAGAGGCTAAACCCTAGAAGCTAGCCTACGGTATGATTGTATGTTGTGATTGATGTCCTACAGACTAAAACCCTTCGGTTTATATAGGCATCGGAGAGGGTTAGGGTTACACAAGGTCAGTTACAAAGGAGGAGATATCCATATACGTATTGCATAGCTTGCCTTCCACGCCAACAGACTCCCATCCGGACATGAGACGAAGTCTTCAATCTTGTATCTTCATGGTCTAACAGTCCGGCCAATGGAGATAGTCCGGCTGTCTGGAGACCCCCTAATCCAGGACTCCCTCAGTATCCCCCGAACCATGCTTCAATGACGACGAGTCCGGCGTGCAGTATTGTCTTCGGCATTGCAAGGCGGGTTCCTCTCCAAATTCTGTGTACCTGTCGAAATAATGTCCGGTTTCTTGTGAATGTTTGTACTCCTCGGCTTCCACGCCCAATAATGGCCAGTTTCCACGTGTCGAGCGAATGTGAAGAGCCAGGGTGTTTTCATATTTACCCTCCTAGATGTGTGAATGAGCCGCCTATTTAAAAAGACGAGGATATAGATCCAAATCACACCATCCCCCCTGGCGAGCCTTCATCAGAGCGCACCCAACAGAGATCCATTCCATCATGGCCGGTCGACGCAGCTCCTCCTATCGCACCCCTAGCTCCAAACCGGGAGATTGGGAGAGATGTTCCATCCCACGCAGTAAATTGGTGATGCTTCAGTCCAAGGGATTTCTTCCCCCAGCGTACCTGGTCCCAGTTCGAGCCGGGCTTGCCACCTACAATGGCAGAGAGCAAGCGGAGAGCCGTCCCAATCCCTCCAAGGAAGAGCGGGTATGCCTTGTCTCTTATTTGGTAAGAGGGCTCGGATTCCCAATTTATCCATTTCTCCGGGGGCTTCTGGAGTTCTATGGCCTCCAGTTGCACAACCTTACGCCTGCCTCCCTACTGCATATCGCGGGATTCGTAGCCCTTTGCGAGTTATTTTTGGGTTGTGAGGCTCATTTCGCTCTGTGGAAGAAGCTATTCTACCTTGTGCCCCGTTCTAAGAAGGGGTCAATATATCAAGTAGGCGGAGCCGAAGTGTGGCGTATTGCTGGGACCGGATACCTGTCCGGGACCCCGAAGAAGACGTCCGAAGACTGGCCTTCAGAATGGTTTTATATAGAAGATGTCCCCCTCCCGGACCCTATTCGGATCGGCCTTCCGGAGTTCGACAACGCCCCTTTGGAGAAGCGCCAGAGCTGGCATCCACGGAGCTCCCTGGAGGAAGATGACAGGGACATTCTTTACCTGATGAGCCGGATAAGTTTTTTAGCTCGATCCGGATTGACCATGATCGAGGTCATGGCCACATGCATCATGCGAGGGGTGCAGCCGCTTCAGTATAGAGGCCACCCCATGTGGGATTTCAACGGGGAGGATGACGCCACCCGCCACGGCCGCAAAGGGCCGGGATCAGCTGCCGATCTAATAAAGATCTTATCCACTTTGTACAAGGGAGAAGAGAAATTCCTTCGTGTCAACCCGCAGGGCGGATTTTCTATGTACAATCCTCCGGGCTGGGTAAGCGAAGACTTTTTATTGCCCATCCATTTCGTATTCACGTAGTTTAAGTATTTATTCTAGTGATTTTATCGCAGGAGCTGCGCCAGGCAGTAAAGGAGATAAACAGCCCTCCTCCGCAACTCGAGGACCCTGGACGGTCCCTTGACCCGGCCTCCCAGGAGGATCCGGACATATCTGTGGAGCTGATCGACGGGGTATTTTACCAATGGAGTAATGACAACGCCTTGGTGGCCATTACGGCCGATTACCCTGGGCTAGTTCCAGCCTCACAGGTGACTGAGACCGAAGTCCCAGCACGTAAAAAGGGATCCGTCCTTGCGCTTTTTGATTGCCGTATAACAGCCGTGTTTTGCAGGGGAGGTCCTCGGGGCAGAAGGTCGAGCCTGTGGCAACTAGCCAACAAGGGGCCGCAAGGCCAGGCAGGCTGAAAATATATGCAGTCCGGATTGAGGCACCGGCGCAGTGGTATGGCGCGCCATCTTTATTGCAAGACATTATTTGCGGAGGCATATTAACGCCCATGCCTTCTTTTTAGGAAAAAGAGAGCTCGCCGGACTATACCCGGAGAGGCTACCAATCGCGCGTCCACAAGCCAGGCTCCAAGGCCAGATTCCGAGGCAGGAATGAATACAAGGCATGCGCCGGGTGCTCCTCCGACAGAGGATGCGGATAAACTATCCGCCACCCATTCCGAGGTGGAAAGTGCCATGAACCACAGGCGTCGCCGGACTGTTCTTCGTGACGCTTGTTTCTCCCAAGAGGCATTGGATGCCTTCAACTCGGGAGACGCGCACCTCCGTGCCGCTCAAAATGGTCTAGCCAGAGCCACGAAGCAGTATGTAAAAGACATACGGGTGAGAAAATTTGATGATTATATATATCAGTAGCCCCTGAGACTTGAAACAGTTAGGATAACTGATTTAAGGATCATTTGTTATGCAAGTTCTTACAGAAAAGAATACTCAACTGTCCCAGGAGCTGGAAGAGTGCAAGGCCCAACTGCAGGCCGCACTAGCCGCAGCGAGGGAGCCCAAAAAGACCCCCTCTGGTAACATATCCTTCGAATGATAAGTATCGTATTAGAGTGCAGCGTATATGCAGATCTGACGATAAAATTGCAGATGATGCTAGAGTAAATCCGGATAAGCAACAACTCATACACCAGCTGAAGGCCGGTGAGAGCATGCTGGCGAGGGTGAGGCAGGAGAAGAATGATCTCCAAGATGCCAACACCAAGCTGGGCGTGGAACTAAAAGATGTTCGTGCCCAACTATCGGACTCTGTTAAGGAGAATCGGTGGCTTCGACACGGCATATTGAGTAAGTGCTTGAATGAACTTTGAAAAAGGAGTTCCGCGAGGAAGCTCGCTGACAGAGTTATGTTTGTAGGTATGCTTATAGGTCGTCCTGCCGAAGAGATGCCTGGTTCGACGGGTGATCTTCTTCCCGAGCTCTCGCAGTTGTACGAACGAGTTCGGTAGGTGATGCAAGGCGTTGCCCAGGCCTTGTGGCTGTCCGTCTCCATACCCGAAGGCCTTGGAGAGCTTGCAGAAAGGCTGAAGGGGGCACGGAGGCGCTTACGATTATGGAAGATATCGACCTGCCGTCAGGGTGCTAGGGAAGCCTGGGCAATGCTGAAGACACGGTACATGAAGGCTGACCCGAACCACATGGCCGAAGTCGGACCTGTGGGGCCTGATGGCAAGGAGATACCTGTCAGTTTAGTGTACGGCCAAGTAGAATTGGCCGCAAAGTATTCCCAACAGGACTGTAGACTAGACAGCCTATTGGATGGCATTGAAGAGGAATTCAACCAGTCAAATTGACCATGTAATTTTAAAGTGACATGTATGATGCCTTCTAGCCGGATTGTAAATCGTTTGTCGTGGTGGACCTTTTCGCTTCAACCTCGGGATCCGACAGTCCGGAGTGTATCCGAATACCCTTTCGGCTATGTAAGAACCGGGGCATGCGTGGAGACTAGGCGTAGGGGTCATTAGTGCTTTATCAGACAAGTGCCCAACTAGTTATGTTATATTACATGGGTAGTAAGAAACATCTTCCAGAGAGAATAGATCCGTTAAGGGTTCCTTTCCCTGGGTAGGCATGCCCTAAAGTGCATGTCCGGACTGCGACAAGAAGTGCAGAGAAAACATCTGGGGGCAGATATGGATTATAAATAAAAGTCATCTTTTGTTCATCGACCGAATATTCTCTTAAGAATGCTGGCTTTCGGCTTCACCCAGTCTGAGGTACACGTCCGGCTGACCCGGCGGTAACAATCACAGAGGTGCTCCCCTTATGCCCTAGCCGAATTAACGGGAACGTAGGGCATAAATACAAGAGCCAGGCAACCTAGCTTGGCCAAAACTTAAGTCATATCGATGCATATAATGGTGAAAAAAGGTACATGCGGAAGTATAACGCATGTGTTGGGCGTGATGCCTAGGTGAATAATTTAAGCTTCTGTGAAAGAAGCCCCCAGGTGTATAGAGTGCGGCTAGCATATCTATAATGTACAAGTGAGGCACAAGGTGACCCTTGGAGGCCTAGAGAAATAAAAGAAAGAAAGGGAAACAAGACAGATGACGCATATGCAGAAAATGGACAAAGGGAGGGGACTAACATAAAGTCCAGTTCTAGGCGTAGAATCTTCGTAGCCTGGCTGCGTTCCATGGGTTCGGCTCGAGTTGACTAGTCGATGCATCCTGTAGTCGGTACGCTCCGCCGGTCAGAACTTGGTCGATGATGAAGGGACCTTCCCATTTGGGCTCTAGCTTGTTCTTTTTCTTATCCGGCAGCCGGAGAACTAGTTCGCCAACGTTATAAGTTTTGGCCCATACTTCTCTGCTTTGGTATCTGCGAGCCTGTTGCTGGTAAAATGTGGAACGGGCTTTGGCTACGTCACGCTCTTCCTCCAAGGTGTCCAGACTGTCCTGCCGATCGAGCTCGGCTTCTCTTTCTTCATACATGCGCACTCGAGGTGAGTCATGAATTATGTCGCAGGGCAGAACTGCCTCTGCGCCGTACACCATAAAAAACGGTGTGTATCCGGTACTACGATTCGGCGTGGTCTACAACCCCAGAGTACGGAATCGAGCTCCTCTACCCAGTGCGTGTCAGACTCCGTTAAGGAGCGCACTAATCTGGGTTTAATGCCGCTCATTATAAGACCATTTGCTCGTTTGACTTGACCGTTGGTTTGTGGGTGATAGACTGAAGCATAATCGAGCTTGATGCCCATTTTGCTGCACCAGAGTTTTACCTCGTCGGCTATGAAGTTCGTGCCGTTATCAGTGATGATGCTGTGGGGGACGCCGTAACGGTGTAAAACCCCGGATATGAAATCTATCACCGGTCCGGATTCGGCCATTTTAATCGGTTTGGCCTCTATCCATTTGGTGAATTTATCCACCATGACCAATAAGTATTTTTTTTCTTGTGGGTTCCCCCTTTAAGGGGTCCAACCATGTCAAGCCCCCAGCCGCGAAGGGCCATGTAATGGGGATTGTTCAGAGGGCGGTGGGTGGCATGTAGCTTTGATTTGCAAAGAGCTGGCAACCGGCGCAATGCTGGACCAAGTCTTGTGCGTCTGCCCGGGCCGTTGGCCAATAGAATCCTGTACGGAAGGCCTTGCTTACAAGAGCCCGGGCTGCGGCGTGATGACCGCCGAGTCCGGCATGAATTTCTGCCAAAAGGTTCCGCCCTTCCTCTTCGGAGATGCACCGTTGAAGGACTCCGGTAGAGCTTTTTTTGTACAATTCTCCCTCGTGGACCCTGTAGGACTTGGATCGCCGCACTATGCAGTGTGCCTCATTTTGGTCCTCCGGAAGTTCCTGTCTAGTTAAGTAGGCCAGGAATGGTTCTATCCACGGGGCAACAATGGCCATTATTTCGTGGGCTAATTGTGTTATTTCGGTGGCGGAGCCTCCGATTGCGTTAGAGAGTTCGGTTTCAGCTATTTTGGCCGGGTCCGGACTGTTGTTATCGGTGTCCCCTTCCCATGCTATCGATGGCTTGAAGAGCCATTCCAGAAATATATTGGGAGGTACCGCATCACGTTTTGTGCTGATGCGGGCGAGGATATCCGCCGCCTGATTGTTTTCCCGAGCCACATGGTGAAATTTGAGCCCCTCGAACCGAGCTAACATTTTTAGGACGGCATTGCGATAAGCTGCCATTTTCGGATCCTTGGTGTCAAAGTCTCCATTTATTTGGAATATTGCGAGGTTCGAATCTCCGCGCACCTCTAGGCATTGAATGCCCATGGATACTGCCATCCGGAGACCATGTAGAAGGGCCTCATATTCGGCTGCGTTGTTGGAGTCTGTATACATTATCTGTAATACCTATAGAACGGTATCTCCTGTTGGGGACGTCAAAATGACGCCAGCCCCTAGACCGGCTAACATTTTGGAGCCGTCGAAGTGCATGATCCAGTTTGAATATGTGCCGTACTCTTTAGGGAGTTCGGCTTCCGTCCATTCAGCGACGAAGTCAGCCAAAATTTGTGACTTAATAGCTCGCCGTGGCTTGTAAGTTATGTCGAACGGGAGGAGCTCAATGGCCCATTTAGCAATCTGGCCCGTCGTGTCGCGGTTGTTTATAATATCGTTAAGTGGTACTTCCGAGGCTACCGTTATCGAACACTCTTGAAAGTAGTGTCGCAGCTTCCGGGATGCCATAAATACTGCGTACGCTATCTTTTGATAATGCGGGTACCGTGATTTGCATGGAGTAAGGACAGTGGACACATAGTAAACCGGCTTTTGAAGGGGGAATTTGTGTCCGTCCACTTCTCGCTCGACGACAAGCACTGTGCTTACTACTTGATGAGTTGCCGCAATGTATAATAGCATTGGTTCGCCAATGTTTGGCGCGGCCAGGACTGGGTTTGTTGCCAATATGGCTTTTATTTCGTTGAGTCCGGCCGTGGCGGCGCCCGTCCACTCGAAGTGTTTAGTGCGCCGGAGGAGGCGATAAAGGGGTAATGCCTTTTCTCCCAAGCGGGAGATAAAGCGGCTTAGAGCCGCCACACATCCAGTCAATTTTTGTATTTGTTTGAGGTCTGTTGGGGTAGCCAACTGTGACAACGCTCGTATTTTGGCTGGATTAGCTTCGATGCCTCTACTGGAGACGATGAATCCCAGGAGCTTTTCGGCTGGTACGCCGAAAATGCATTTTTCCGGATTGAGCTTGATGTCATATGTTCGGAGGTTATCGAATGTGACCCTCAAGTCGTCTACTAGAGTTTCGACATGCTTGGTTTTAACGCCCACGTCATCCACGTATGCCTCCACTGTTTTGCCGATCTGGTTTGCTAGACATGTCTGAATCATGCGCTGATATGTTACGCCGGCGTTTTTTAGCCCGAAGGGCATTGTGTTTAAGCAGAATGGGCCGTATGGTGTGATGAATGCCATTGCAGCTTGGTCTGGCTCTGCCATTTTGATTTGATGGTAGCCGGAGTATGCGTCGAGGAAACACAGTGAATCGTGTCCTGCGGTAGCATCGATGATTTGATCGATGCGGGGGAGGGGGAAGGGATCCTTTGGGCAGGCCTTGTTAAGGTCCTTCAAATCGATGCATAAGCGCCAGGATTTGTCCTTCTTTGGTACCATCACCAGGTTTGCTAGCCAGTTCGGATGTTTTATGTCTCTGATGAATCCGGCCTCCAATAGCTTGGCTAGTTCCTCTCCCATGGCTTGTCTTTTAGGCTTGGAGAAACGTCGAAGAGCCTGCTTGACTGGCTTGAATCCTTTTAGGATATTTAGGCTGTGTTTGGCTAGCCTGCGTGTGATTCCTGGCATGTCTGAAGGGTGCCAGGAAAAAATGTCCCAGTTCTCGCGTAGGAACTCTCGCAGTGCGGCGTCGACATCAGAGTTTAATTGTGCCCCGATGGAAGCTGTTTTTGTAGGGTCCGTTGGATGGACTTGGAATTTGACTATTTCGTCTGCCGACTTAAAGGACGTGGACTTGGATCTTTTATCGAGTATCACGTCGTCCCTGTTCACCATGGAGCGCAGCGCAGTTAGTTCTTCGGCCGCTAGGGCCTCGGATAGTGCCTCAAGGGCCAGTGCAGCTGTCTTATTTTTGGCGCGGAGTGCTATGTCCGGATCACTAACAAGAGTGATGATTCCGTTGGGCCCGGGCATTTTGAGCTTCATGTACCCGTAATGGGGTATGGCTTGGAAGATTGTAAAGCCTCCCGCCCTAATAGAGCATGGTATCCACTGCTGAACGGGGCCACTTGGAATGTAATTTCTTCGGACCTGTAATTATCCGTTGTGCCGAATACCACGTCTAGTGTGATTTTTCCAGCACAGCGTGCTTCCCGACTGGGGATGATTCCTCTAAAGGTTGTGCTGCTTTGCTCAATGCGGCTCCAGTCTATTTCCATCTTTTGAAGAGTTTCCTCGTAGATGAGGTTTAATCCGTTGCCGCCGTCCATGAGTACCTTGGTGAGTCGAAAGCCGTCCATGATTGGACTGAGGACCAGTGCGGCTGGTGCTCGGGCTGTTCGGAATTTGGGTTCATCACTGGCGGTGAAGGTAATAGCCGTGTCACTCCAAGGATTTATTTCTGCTACGTGGCAGATTTTGGCTATGCTGCAGAGTGTTCGCTTGCGTCTATTATTTGACGCGAAGGTCTCAAAGACCGTTAACACCGCATTGTTGTCCACGAGATGGTGCTCTGTGGTTTTTGGGAGGAGTAGATCCTCACCACTTTTGGCCACCTGCCGAAGTATCCAACATGCTCTAAGGTTGTGCGTTGGTATTGCATCCGCTATACTATGAATTTTGCAGGGTCCGTTGAGCCATCCCTCCAGTACGGTTCCTTGCCCCGTAGAGGGCTTTTGCTTTTTGGTAGTTAACCCAGGTGAATTGTGATAATGCACCCTTTTATTTCGGATTGGGTTTGTATTCAGGGCCGGATTATCCCAAAATTTTATTTCGGTTTTCCAGGCGCTTTCCATCGCACAGTACTTTCGTACTATGGACACCAAGTCAGCAAAGCGTGTAATTTCGCGACGACTTATGGCGTTGAGGATTCCCTTGTCTGTGCAGTTATTGCAGAAGAATGAAATTGTGTCTTCCTCGCGGCAGTCCTTTATCCTGTTCATGATCAGGAGGAATCTGGCCCAGTAATGGTGTACTGTTTCTTCGGGCTCTTGCCTAATTTGGGATAGATCGCGTATGTTTGGGTGGGTGGGTGGAATTGAATCCGAATCCTTACCCAATCTGAGACTCAGGGGCCAAGGAGTTTCCGAACTTGAAGTTTTGGAGTCTTGGATGTTTTTCGATGAATCTAGCCCGCTGCCTGATTCTAGGTTCAGGCCTTGAGTGACGTCCTCCCCTCCGCGGGTATCCGGCTTGGAGGGATCGGGAATCCGGACATAGCTAGTCCTTAAGATAGATGAAGGGTTGCCGCATTGTTCCTCCACCACTGCAACGTGATGGGTGACCTGGGGAGAGTTGATCTCTCTCAGATCGGGTTTAGGCCCAATCTGATCGTAGTCTGTAGCGACTCCCAGGGCGGCGATACGATCCAAGAGCTCATTTAGGGAAGAGACCTCCATTGGATCTAACTGCTCGGCGAGTTCCGAGTTGACGTGAAGATTTCTTTCGATGACCCGAGAAGTCATCATCGGTGCAGCGGCCGAACGGGCGGTCATAAGAAAACCACCTAGTCGGAGAGTTTGGCCGATAGCCAAAGCTCCCTCAGTGATAGTGCCGTCTTTGAAGACGGGATGAGACATCCTTCCTGGTGACGACGGCACAGCGGAACTCTCAATGAAAGCACCAATGTCGGTGTCAAAACTGGCGGATCTCGGGTAGGGGGTCCCGAACTGTGCGTCTAGGCCGGATGGTAACAGGAGGCAGGGGACACGAAGTTTTACCCAGGTTCGGGCCCTCTTGATGGAGGTAAAACCCGACGTCCTGCTTGATTAATATTGATGATATGGGTGTTACAAGACTAGATCTACCACGAGATCAAAGAGGCTAAACCCTAGAAGCTAGCCTATGGTATGATTGTATGTTGTGATTGATGTCCTATAGACTAAAACCCTTCAGTTTATATAGGCACCGGAGAGGGTTAGGGTTACACAAGGTCGGTTACAAAGGAGGAGATATCCATATACGTATAGCCTAGCTTGCCTTCCACGCCAAGCAGAGTCCCATCCGGACATGAGACGAAGTCTTCAATCTTGTATCTTCATGGTCTAACAGTCTGGCCAATGGAGATAGTCCGGCTGTCCGGAGACCCCCTAATCCAGGACTCCCTCAGGCACCATGAATAAAATGTGAACCACCATCAGTCATTAAATATCTAGGGACTCCAAACCTCGGGAAAATAACTTCTTTAAGCATCTTAATAGAGGTGTTATGATCAACACTACTAGTTGGAATAGCTTCTACCCACTTAGTAACATAATCGACAGCGACTAAAAAATATGTATACCCATTAGAGGAAGGAAAAGGTCCCATATAATCAAAGCCCCAAACATCAAATGGTTCAATAACAAGTGAATAATTCATAGGCATTTCTTGACGTCTACTAATATTACCAACACTACAAAAAAAAGACACATCCGTGACATTTTGGGCCGAACGAAATTTTTTTCTGTCATACACATGACACTTCTATGACGATAATTGTGACAAAACCCGGTATCATCATAGATGTGGTGGGCTCCTACTTCTATGACAAAAAATCACGACAGAAAATGGGCTTTTCGTCCTGGGCGGGCCGGAGACGCAGCTGCATGACATTCTTTGGGCCGTCCATGACGGAAAAAAACCATGGTAGAAGCGAGGGGGAGGAAAATTTCGGGGAGTTCTCGGTTACGGTGGGAGGTCGGGGGCCGAGCGATGCGCGTTTCTCTCGTACACGTATGCGCGTGTGTGCGAGGCATTGGCTCTAACTAAACCCGAGCGAGGCGTTGGGCTCTAACTGAACCCGAGCGATTGCACTGCAGGCTACGCGTTACTGAACCCGAGCGATCGATCAATGGCTGTTAACTGAACCTGATCGAGCGATTCCTTCGCTACTGCTGCTAACTGAAGTCGATCGATGGGATGAACAGTGAGCGTTGTGGGGGGGTTGGATGAACAGTGAGCGGTGGCATTGCCTCTGGATGAACAGGACCCCGTGGTGTGGTGGAGGGCTGGATGAATAGTAGACGGTGGAGGGGTGCCCGTGGAGGGGTGGATGAATAGGACCCCGTGGTGTGGAGGGCTGGATGAACAGTAGACAGTGGAGGGGTGGTTGAACAGGATCCCGTGGTGTGGAGGGCTGGATGAATAGTAGACGGTGGAAGGGT